>NC_142867.1:59143571-59450714 GCF_051225735.1 Oryctolagus cuniculus
ACAGAATCTCAACATGCTCGACCTTGGAAGAACAACAGAAAGTCATCCTGACCAGAAACATTCTTAGGAGATAAAGCAAAGCTCATTTTCAGGATGTTTTAAAAAAAAATGCAGTGATGTGAACCATGCAGATGGAAGCTGAAGAGGCCAGGTGAGGTTGGGAGATGGTAAGGATGCCCTTGAATGGGAGTCTAAGTCTTCTGTAAACTGGGCTGAGATGGTGTCTTAAGAACCCTGGGGGCTGGCGCCGCAGCTCACTAGGCTAATCCTCCACCTTGCGGCACTGGCACACCGGGTTCTAGTCCCGGTCAGGGTGCCGGATTCTGTCCCTCTTCCAGGCCAGCTCTCTGCTGTGGCCCGGGAGTGCAGTGGAGGATGGCCCAAGTCCTTGGGCCCTGCACTCCATGGGAGACCAGGATAAGTACCGGGCTCCTGCCATCGGATCAGCACGGTGCGCCAGCCGCGGTGGCCATTGGAGGGTGAACCAACGGCAAAGGAAGACCTTTCTCTCTGTCTCTGTCTCTCACTGTCCACTCTGCCTGTCAAACAAAACAAAACAAAAAACAAAACAAAACAAAACCCCTGGCATGAGTGTGACTGGTGGTGGATGGATGTAGTAAGATGGCAGTGAGAAAGTAACGAACATAATCTGAATGGAGACAGAAGAAACAACAGCTGGAACAACAGGTTACTTAGCACCAACTAATCAAAGAAGACCTTCTCTTCCTCCAACAGGGAATCAAAAATACTACTTTAAAAAGAATGCTAGAAATGCTTTGGAGCATGAAGGAAAGTTCACTCATTTTTTAATTTGAGTTTTCTTATAATGTAATACAGTTTTTAAAATATACTACTTTTAATATGATAAGATCATGAAAAATGATACATATTTCCAGACAATCCACAAAACTAGGTCGCTAGTAATTTAGGTATGAATGTTCTGAATGCATCACAGGGCAAATTGTCAGTATTAGGTCAGAAGCAGATGGAAAGAGTTTAGTTTTCTTCTGGTAGTTCAGATATTAACTAAAGCTGATTTTGGCCATCAGAAAAATAATTTAATTGCATGCCTCCAAAACTAAAATAAATCTTAGTGCAAAATGCATTTTGCAGAGATAATTCCTTTGTTTTCCTTTTATTATTTCCTTTCTCCTCAATTCCCATATGTTAGGATGATGTTTCTCTTTAAAATATGCAGAGTACTTATACATTTTTCTAGAATAAATATTATGATAATTGTAGTGATATTATTGGTATCAGCTCACTGGAATTGTGGCAGAGTCTTTGTATCAAATCTGATAAAAACACACAGTATTAACACACTGTGTTAGAGAAATCCAGAAAAACTACATGCAGACTAGGACCAAACAGGAGACAATTTCAATGGTGGCTCCAACAGAAAGGCTCTAATGACTGAAGTACTGAAAGGACTTTATGATGAGTCGGCACCACCCCACGAACTCACGACAGCATCAAACAGGGCCCTAGTTATATTTAAGTCCTAAATCTGAAGAGAAATCCTAGTGATAAAATCTGAGGATTTCTTCTAAATCAAATGGCAAACAACCACCCATTTCCTCACAGGAATATTTTAAGTCGAGCTCTTTGATTCAGAATTGGAAATGATGCTAAAATAGGTTTCAGAAAAAAATTAAACCATAAACTGTCATATTCCATCCCACTTAATGTGAATGAGCCTCTAGGATAAACTTTATTAACATAAAAGGGTAAAATCTTATTTCTGTTTCAAGAGAAGAAAAAAAATCTTTTTTAAAAAAACACCTCCAAACTGTGCTCGTGCGTTCCAGATAATAGCACATGTGATTCCTCTGGCTATTGTGCAAGAAAATATTTTCATTTTAAAGAAAGCTGCTTCCTGTGTCTCTATTCTGAAACTTATTACAAAGCAGTTTTTATATCCAGTGATTCAGAACTAGCGATTTCACCTCAACCTCACCTTTGTTGCAACATCTAAGTCTTGGAAGAGGCTGTCTCAATGTTAATGATGATGATGATGATGATGATGATGACAGCAATACTAAAGAAAAGCAAAGCTCGCATTCTGAGGCACTCACTAGGTGCAAATCTGTCCACAGCACAAGTTATCATTTCATTCCTAAAACCATCTATACGTCGATACTATTCTTTTTCTTCTATGAAAGAGGTAAAAGGTGAAGGTTAAGGAAAGCTGACTGATGTCACACAAGTGAGAAAGCCAGTTCTTTGGACCCCAGAGCTCATGCTTTTTGTCACTGCACTTACATTACTTGTCTACTTCTTAATAGTACAAAGCATCCAGACAATGGGAAGAGACTGACCCTGACCTTGGGTGCCGTGCAGCCTCACAATGCCTTGGAATGCACAAAGCCTTTCAGACACATTGTGGAGGCCACACAGCCTCTTGTGGCCACTGTGTTAGATCAAAGGGACACTGAAGAAATTCAATAGCACTGGGAGGGCAGCAGGGAAGAGAGGCTGAGCTCTGGTTCTGGTACTGGTTGAACCCAGGTTCAAACCCCAACCAGGGTACATATTAACATATAGCTCCTTAAGTTTTTCTCCTACTGGAAAATAAAAATTGTATCCAACTCATACAGTTATAGGCATTAATGAAATGCTGTATATAAAATTATTTTAGAGTATTTGACTTACGGTAAGTTTTAATAACATCAACCATATTTTTGTCATGAAGGAGAGACTAAACAGAACTCAGGGGACTAACTTCAGCTTAAGAGGTCTAGCATTTTCCCATATCCATGCCTTTGATACCTAATGCACATTTAAAAGGCTACAGACTCCTTAGCTGATCAACATCACTGCTGCCAAGAAGGGGGAATAGGGTAGTCCAAGCCTCGCATTCAGAAAGCAAGGGGGCATTACTGACCGAGCCGAAGACGTTGGCTCTGTGACTTGGCGCTGCACGCGGACGCCATGGGCACAGTTCTCTTGGACCCCTGGCTGGGTTGAGAGGGGGATATCAGGGGAGGTGTGGCTGATCTTCATGGAGGAGTCAGGGCAGGGCGTGGGAGGGTCTAAGAAGTCCTCACTGTTCTCCTGCTCATTGGTTTCTGTGTCCGTGTAGTTAAGAGGCTCTTGGTTGTTGTCTTTGCTACCAGAGAGCAGGCCTCGTTCTCTCCACGGAACCCAGCAGAGTTTCCAAGACACGAAGAGAGACACGCCGAAGAGGGCGAGACCACAGGCAGTGACCACAAGGGTCAGCAGGCTCACTGAGATATCTGCAAAGAAGCAAAGATCAAAGGTCAGTGTGAGTTGGTCGTCTGTGTACAAAGTTAGTTGAAAATGAATTTTAATGGAGAATGTGACTAGGAAGAGGAGAGGGAGAAGGAGTAGGGTGGGAGTGTGGGTGGGAGGGCAGGTATGGTGGGAAGAATAACTATATTCCTAAAGTTGTATTTATGAAATTTGTATTCCTTAAAAAAAAAAAAAGGTCAGTGTGATCAGTCCTCCCGTGCCCACCCACTGCACAGTGCAGGCAGAACGACCCTCTCATCCACTCATCTCTCAGGAGCCCACATGGAAGCCGAGGCTAGAGGATGCTGCTAGGTCACCTGTTTCTGGGGCAGTGACAATGAGGGTTCAGATACAAACCAGAGAACAAAAGCACAGAGGAGGTAGCAGAATACACAGGCCATGTTTAGAAACAACAGACAACCTGCTGTAGCAAGGAATGGTATATTCAGGGGAACTGGCAATGTACTGGAAGTCAGATGAAACCCTGTCCTACAAGGAGCACAAACCACTGATTTTTTTTTCTTTGAGAAGGGCAGTTTAAACTGTCCTAAAAAATTACTGTCATCTCAGAGAGCTGTATAATATAATTTGGGGATCTTTTAAGCCAAAACTTTTTGAAAAAGATAAATGAGCACACTTACCCCTACCCCCTCCTCTATTTTTACTACGAACTTTCAAGGGTCTAAGCAAAATGGAGTTCAAGTCCTCTGTGGATTCTGTAGCCTCAGGAATACCCACCACTCATTGGTCAAGTCACTGGGATCCAGGGCATAGTGTCATAGTTTGGGTTCCCCAGTAGCAGATCCTGAGACAAAACTTTGAGAATGTGAAGGAAACACAGCAAGTGGGAGATGTGACCCAAAAAAGGCAGCAGCAAATGGTACATTTTTAAGCAAGTAACCATAGTGGAGACTAGAGGTTAAGCCTGCTGGGGAGGATCCATACGCCTTAGAGTTGCCCTACCCAAGAGGAAAGGACACGCGCTACTTGTACATCAACTCCCTTCAGTCATGTACCCTGCATGGCCAACCTGCAACTCAGGTGGGAGTAATGAGTGTCAGTGATCAGTAAGGTCCCAGTTGAAATCAGTGCAGGGGCCACACTGGAGGTCTGCCAGCATGCAGCGGAGTAGCAAGGGTGAGGGGATGTGGCGAGCAATGGCCACATCTGCACATCGAGTATGGGTCTGTGGTTTTCGAATGGTGTGTGGGAATGCAATAGCCAATGACTGTGCTTCTGACTTTCAGAACAGAAACCAGACCCCACCAGGCATCTGTCTCACCCTACAGTAGAGTCAAGGAGGCTGAAGCATGAACCTGAGCTCACTCCTGGTGTTATGGTGGCTGTAGACACCTGACTTTAAAGGAAATTCCTATGTGGCTTTACTGTGCTCCACTACACTCAGGGGCCCTCGGGATTCTCCCTAGGGTTTGTCTCTACTGCCTGTCATTAATATATACACTGCTTCAAAGTTTTTTGAATGTCCACATGTGCCAGGTACTGTACAAGCCTCTGGAGATACAGTAGAGAACATGACAGACACATTCCATACCTTCACCGATTCATGATCTGGTAAGGAGAAATTAAAAATTAGTTATTCAGTCCTCATAGTTTGGACTATCCACAGCAGCATGAACATTCTGTGATTTATGACAAGTTGTATTTCAGCTGAGGCACCTGCAAGTCAGTTACCTACTGAGCCAAGCTGACAAACTGCCATCAGTGAGCTTTTCAACATGACTATGAAGGTACCTGATCATTCTTATAGTGATAAAACTGTTTCCTCATGAAAGTGCTCTTGAGAGAAAACTGCCAGGTGGTCATGAGTCTATCCTGTCTCCTCTGTGTCTCCTGGTCAATGTGTGCCCTTGTGGTGAAATAGCATCATGGATCTGTTTTAAAACACAGGATTCCAGTTCAACAGGAATAACTGAGCTCAAACCTTTGTCATTTCTGTCTCCTCAACTCCCACTGAAACAGGATATAAGCGATGGAAAACAAGGAATGGTAACATCAATCCATCAGTGAACTAGTGACCGTGAGGAATTTCTGGAATTGTTTTAATCAAAAAAAGCCAATCCGTGCAGAAAACTTAACACAGGCAGAAGAAAGGATACTGGGTGCAGATATAAATTAAAAATCTCGGGTGCAGGGGCCAGCATTCGGTGCAGTGGTTAAGATATTGCTTGAGATGCCGGCATCCTATGGGAGAATACCAGGGTTCAAGTCTCAGCTCCATTTCCAATGTCAGCTTCCTGATAATGTCATTCTGGGAGGTAATGGTGATGGATTAAGTACCTGGATCTGTGCAACCCATGTAGGAGGCCTGAAATGAGGTCCAGGCTCCTGATTTTTACCTGACCCAGCCTTTGCCCTTGGGGGCATTTGGAGAATGAACCAGAGGATAGAGGACCTCTGTCTCTGTGCCTTTCAAATAAACAACATTTTTTTTTTTTTTGACAGGCAGAGTGGACAGTGAGAGAGACAGAGAGAAAGGTCTGCCTTTACCGTTGGTTCACCCTCCAATGGCTGCTGTGGCTGGCACACTGCGCTGATCCAAAGCCAGGAGCCAGGTGCTTATCCTGGTCTCCCATGCGGGTGCAGGGCCCAAGCACTTGGGCCATCCTCCACTGCACTCCCTGGCCACAGCAGAGAGCTGGCCTGGAAGAGGAGCAGCCGGGACAGAATCCAGCGCCCCGACCAGGACTAGAACCCGGTGTGCCGGCGCCGCAGGCAGAGAATTAGCCTAGTGAGCTGCGGTGCTGGCCAAACAACATTTTTTATTTTAATCTCAGCTACTGGGCAATTAGGGCAGAGAAGGAGCATAAGGAGTGGAATAGGAGGTCAAAGTAAAAGGTGCTAGAAACTATAGTTCTTAGAGCCCCAACAGGAGGTGGAGGAGAGCATAGTTGCTTCTCAGGCCCCACTTGGCTCTGATGGCTCACACAAAATTTGTGCAGACTTCTACATTAGGTGGTAGTGCTGGTAGCCAGGGAAAGATGAAACTCTCCCAGTTTCTCAGGCTGCCACAGAAAACATCAATCCCCATCCCCCTCCAACAGAATCTGAAAAGCAAAATACACTCTGCACAGAAGCAAAATCCCTTAATACTTTCAGTAATCCACATGGAGGCAGAACTCCTTCCCTCTGTTCTGTTAGTCACTTCGGCTCTGTCCTGACACAGACAGCACCACACAGATAGCACGGGAAGGGCTGGAGGAGCAAAACGCTGGGAAACACTAGAGTTTAAGGAGTGTGATGTGATGGCTGTTTATTACTGAATATTCACTGTCTGTGCCACAGTGCCCTCCTCCAAGGGAGAAGCATAAATCCCCATCTGCCAATGCTGGTCCCCACCATGTGACTTCTCTGCCCAGAGGAGGACAAGTCCATGTAGTCCATGTCAACTCCGAGTACTCGAGCTCTCACCTTCTGCATAAGAAGACGAGTCCTGAGATACGGGATTATCTTCTGACTGGTGTGCCACAAAGAGAGGACCTGTAGCATAGGTCCAAAGTCTAAATGAAGAGTAAACTTAAATCTGACCCACATCTGTGGCAGGGCTGCAGGTGACACACAAGTATACATGACTAATTTACCATCCAAAGTTGGGACACTGTTGAGAGGGAGAGGGTTCATATGAATAATTGCATGAGGATAAGCTACCTAACCCAGGATTGTCCAGTGTAAACTAGGATAAATGGTCACCCTGCACTTAAGAATCCCACCTGAGCTGTGAATTCATTCACTCACCTTGACATAGACAACAACAAACTAAATTGAAGCCTTAGCCTGTGTTTCTCAGTAACCAGGGACCCCAAACCAGGTCAAGAACAACTCCAGGCTCAAAAGTCAGCCTCCTCTCAAGTCCAGTCATGGGGATCGTGAGAACAGAGACTTTATCCATTTCAACAATGAAAGCCAAACACCTCACAGAGATCCTGGCACCTAGTACGTGTCAATAAATCACGAAGCCTATCTGAGGAGCCCTGTAGCTACCTGCTATGTCTATCTGTCAGCTTGGGGGTGGGAGGAACATGGATGGGGGATGATAATTGCATTCCTAGTAACAGAATTTCTGCAGAGAGCAGTTACAAAAAAATTCTGGCAAATGGCAAGAAAGGCCTCCTCTTATTTACTTGAAGGCACCATGTGAGTTAGCAGTGGGCCTAGGAATGCCTCCCAGAGAAACCATTGGTGACCTTCGGTGCCACTTTAGCCACTAAGTGTAACCATCTGGACTGCTGCTAATGAAGTTCTCAGTGTGCCCTCCACACACTACTTTGTGCTTTTCTCTTTTTTCAGAAAACAGCTCAAGTCACTAAGGCCACACGGCTCACCTCAGGTCAGTGACCTCAGAAAAGGGAAAGGGAGATCCATTAGAATCACAGAATTTTATTTAGAAGGAAAGAATTATTTCTTATGATAGCTGGCAGGTACAAGGCCTTCTTTATTGTTAATCTTTAGGCTATATATTCTCTGACATATGGTATATATCATAATTAAAATTGAAAAACAGTGACAATACAAAATGAGCTAACTTTTCTAAAGAAAAGGGATAGTGTAATTGGTCCTTTTGTCCAAGGATCAAGGAACTAAGTAGATGATAATTTAGGGATAAAAGGAGGCAAAGGATGCACTCTTTCTGACCCGGATCTCCAAGGTGTTCCTGTGTTGGGTGCTCACTGCATGTACCTAGAGCTGCGTGGAGTGTGCCCTTCCCACCTGCAATCAGGCCTTAGCCATGGCATGTGATGTACAGCAACAACATACTTGCTCATTGGCCACAGTACCCTGTGCCACCACAGGAACCAGCAGACATCCTTGAAGGACACCTGTCAGTCTAGGTGAAAACCTAACTAAAGGAGTGGACTGGTTTTAGAAAACCAACAATGATGGGTCTTCAAAAATTTCCTGGAAAAAAATGTATATCATGAGAACAACTATGCATGGATTTAAATTCTTTTTCATTTTTATTTTATTTGAAAGGCAGAGAGAAAGAGTGACACAGAGGGAAAAATTCCTTCCATTGGTTTACTATCTAAATGCCTATTACAGGCAGGGCTGGGCCAGGCCAAAGCTAGGAGTTCAGAATTCAATTGGTATTTCCCACAGGGGTGGCAGGTGTCCAACTATTTGAGCTATCACCTGCTGCTTCTTAGGATGCACATTAGCAGGAAGGTATATGTGGAAGCAGAGGCAGCACTTGAACCCAGGTACTCTGATATTGGACGTAGGCATCCCAAACAGTGTCTTAAACACTGTGCCAAACACCTATCTCCTCAAAATACACTTGTCTTTAAAAAATTTTTAAAACTATATACTTACTTCATTTATCTGAAAGGAGGAGAGAAAGAAAAGGAGAAGGAGATGGGTCGAGAAAGAGGAGAGGCAGGCAGGGAGGGAGAGGGGGAGAGGGGGAGGGAGGGAGATCCTCCATTCACTTGTCACTCCCCAGAAGGGTACAAGCAACATAAACCTCAGATTCATTTGATGCAGATGGTCTATAGATACCACTGAATAAATCTCATCACATGTATACACACACATATCATACATGCACACAAACAGGCTCAGAAATCAATGCTTTCCTGATTCGCAGACAAATGAGGGCCTAATAAAGATAACACTGGTAAATTTAGTTAGGAAATCAGCCCACGGAAAACTGGAGGATATCACATGGGGCCTTTCAGGGAAGCGCTGATGTAATTAGAGAGAAGGAATGGGAAGGACCAGATAGCTCTGATGATGAGATGTGAAGTGTCCCAGGGAACTGAACCAGTGAAGAGACTGTCTTAGAAGAAACCTTAGGGATCAGCCTGAAGAGCCCACGTCAGAATTTTCTCATTACCATCCCTTTCATGCACCTACAAAGCCTTCATTTAATACTTCAATTTTGGTATTTTTCCTTTTTTAAGAAAACTTTTATTTAATAAATTTTGAAAGTACAACTTTTGAATTATAGTAGCCTTTCCCCCCATAACCTCCCTCCCACCCACAACCATCCCATCTCCCACTCCTCTCCCATCCCGTTCTTCATCAAGATTCCTTTCAATTATCTTTATATACAGAAGATCAACTTAGTATATACTAAGGAAAGATTTCAACAGACTGCACCCACATAGACACACAAAGTATAGAGTACTGTTTGAAGATCAATTTTACTGTTAATTCTCATAGCACAACACATTAAGGACAGAGGTCCTATATGGGGAGCAAGTGCACAATGACTCCTGTTGTTAACAGTTGACATTCTTATTTATGATGTCAGTAATCACTGGAGTCTCCTTTCATGAGCTGCCAAGGCTATGGAGTTCACAAACTCCGACTTTATTTAGACAAGGTCATAATCAAAGTGGAAGTTCTCTCCTCCCTTCAGAGAAAGGTACTGCCTTCTTTGATGGCCTGTTCTTTCTGCTGGGACCTCACTCACAGAGATCTTTCATTTAGGTAATTTTTTTTTTTTTTTTTGCCACAATATGTTGGCTTTCCATGTCTGTGAAAATCTCATGGGCTTTTTAGCCAGATCCGAATGCCTTAAGATATTTTCATACTTTATAACGTGAACATGTCTTAACTTTATAAAATTTTTATTTCAAAAGTGTTAAATTTACAAAACAAAAATTGTGAAGTAGTACGAAGAGTTCCCATTTACATGACACTCAGCTTCCCCCATTCTTAACATCCTATAAAAGTAGGATATATTTGCCACAATCTACAAACCACACTTGACTTTCCCTATTGACATATTAGTGTATTTGTCACAACCAATAAACCACATTCAGCTTCCCCTATTTTTCCTTTTTCTTTTTTTTTTTTTTTTGCATTATTTATTTATTTGAAAGGTAGAGTTACAAGGGGGGCGGGAGACACACACACACAGATCTTCCATCCACTGGTTCACTCTACAAGTCGCCACAATGACAGAGTTGGGCCAGACAGAAGCCATGAACCAAGAGCTTCTCCCCAGTCCCCAGTGTGGGTGCAGGGGCCCAAGTACGTGGGCCAACTTTTGCTGCTTTCCCAGATGCATCAGTAGGAAGCTGGACTGGAAGTGGAGCAGCAAATCAGTGCCTATATGGGATACTGGCATTGCAGGTGGCAGCTTTCCCTGCTATGCCACAGCTCTAGCCCCTCACCTATTTTTTCAATCCAAACTTCCTCCATAACTCCCACTCCTATCAGCCTCTAGTAATAAACATTCTCTGTCTGCATTTCTTTAAGCTTCTGAAACTTAAAAAGTATTGCTGAAAACCTAAAACTGTTATAAAAACAAATAAGGTCTATTATAAGAGGAGGAGGAGGAAGAATGTTGAGTTCAATCAGCATAGTATTTTGGGGTTATCCGGTGAAGGAGAACTTGGCCTCATACACACTTCAATAGGCCAGGGAAGATATTCTGAATGGTGATGCTGAAGCATACTGGATAAGAAATATACATCAGACTTCAGGTTACAGACAAATGCTTCAGTGTTTCAATGATTAAACTTAAGTTGTGTGAGAAATGCAATTTTGCACAGACATTGCTCTTTAACCACACTATAGGCACCAAAGCACAGCAAGTGTGAACACAGGTTCTAGAATCATACAGTCAAGGTCTGCATCCCACATTAACTGTGTAACCTTCAATAAATCTCTCTGCTTTTGTCATAGTAACATTGGGATAAAAATAGCATCCACCTCTTGGGGTTGAAGTGAGCGCTTAGAAAGGTACTGGTGCTCAATAATTTCATATATTTTTTATTTTTTTCCATGAAGTGTCTAAGGATTTGGCTGCTCTGCATGAAGACTTATTCTTACTGCCAGTAAGTAATCACCTTGGTTACCAAATTGTGAGATTTCCTACAGTTTTATGAAATGCGTTTGTATCAAGAAAATATCAGTTGCTCAATAGGTCCTTATTGAACTGAACTACTGAGGACAAGAGAAGGAGTTCCTCCTGAGCCACTGGTACTGGCTAAGAACTAAACTAAGGGTACAAATAAAAATAGTCCTTGCCCTCAAGAAACTACTAGTCAAGCAGCTTCAATAGGTCATTCATCATTCATGGAGTACTACCAGAGCCCCGAAGCCCAGGATACACAATCCAACCTGGGATTCAGAGAAAGCTTCCCATAAGCAAAAGATGTGACACCAAGAAGTGGGGGTGCTGCTAGAACACAGACCTAAAAATGTAGAAGTGGATTTGGAGTGGGGTAGAGCCTAGAGAAACATCAAGATACATACTGGAGAACGCCTTCACTGCGGAGAATGGACTGGGGAGGGCAATTTCGGTGAGAAACTTACTCAGAAACACAGGAGTTGTAGAGGAAGCCTCGTCTTCTTAAAGAATTCCCAAGTAGTCGTGAACATATTGCTGGTAGAAGTGTGAATGGTAAAGGCCATTGTGATGAGGTCTCACATGCAAATTAGGAAGACACTGTTAGAAACTAGAGGAAAGATGGGCTTTGCTATAAAGTAGCAAAGAACTTGACTGAATCAGGTTTGTGCTTTATTGTTTTGTGGAAGGTAAAGCTTGGACTGACAAAACTGGGAGCTTGCCAGTGCTGTGGCGCCATCTGTGATTCTAACATTCCATATGAGCAGGGGTTCAACTGATGGTTGCATCACGTTTTTTTCTTTTTTTAAAGATTTATTATTTATTTGAGAGGCAGAGGTACAGACAGACAGAGAGAGGTCTTCCACTCACTAGTTCATTCCCCAAATGGCCAAAACGGCCCGAGCTGGGCTTATCCAAAGCCAGGAACTAGGAGCTTCTTCTGGGTCTCCTACATGGGGGCAGGGGTCCAAACACTTGGGCTATCTTCCACTGCTTTCCCAGGCCATTAGCAGGGAGCTGGATCGGAAGTGGATCAGCTGGAACTTGAACCAGTGGCCAAATGGGATGCCAGCACCACAAGCAGAGGCTTAACCTACAGTGCCAGCCCTGCTGCTCCACTTCGGATCCAACTCCCTACTAATGTACCTTGGAAGCAGCAGAAGATGGAGCGAATGTTTGTGCCTCTGACATCCAAGTGGGAGATCCAGACAGAGTTCTAGGCTCCTGGCTTCAGCCTGGCCCTGCCCCAGCTGTTGTAGCCATTTGGGAAGTGAATCAAAGGATGGAAGATCTGTGTCTATAACTTCGCCTTTCAAATAGATAATAATAATAATAAAAAAAACCTGGGTACTCAGCTAACGCTAATTCTAAAGAAAGTATTGAAGGTGTGTGGCTTGGTTCCTCCTGACTGGTTATACTAAAATTAGAGAAGAGAGAAATTACTTAAAGACAAAATTGTTAAGCAAAAAGGAACTGGTGCTTAAAGGTTTGGTAAAGTTCCAGTCTATCCATATTGCAAAAAATCAGAAAGCATATTCAGAAGAGAGCAGTGGAGTACGGCTAAGGGACTGTTTGATAAGGAGATTAATATGGGTATGAAACACAGACTTAATCAGCCATCCCAGCAGGAAAACTGCCAGTCTAACTGCAGAGGAAGGAAATGGGAAGGGACAGAAGGAGGCTGTCAGATTTGGATTTTACAGGATGGGACCATAAAGCTGTTCAGCAGGGAACATGCTCTATTCTTCAAGACAAAGGAGGAATGAAGCTGAAGAACATTAAGAGATCAGGATGTCTGCCTCTTAGGCTTCAAAGGTGGTGGGGGGCACAGCTGTGCTTTTAAAGGGCCACATGGTCTCCACCCAAAGTCCATGGGGACAGGTCCTCTTAGAGGTGCAGGAGCAGGTAGCAGGACCCTGGGGGTGCAACTCATGCTTGGCAAAGTTTTGGGGTCTGGG
The DNA here is from genome assembly GCF_051225735.1 of Oryctolagus cuniculus. Classification (NCBI taxonomy): domain Eukaryota; kingdom Metazoa; phylum Chordata; class Mammalia; order Lagomorpha; family Leporidae; genus Oryctolagus; species Oryctolagus cuniculus. The sequence continues at coordinate 59,156,601 of NC_142867.1, forward strand.
CTACAGGTCCAGAAGGTGTAACCAATGCCCCAGTGGCTCCCAAAGACAAGATTTCAGCTCCAGTGGGCTGGGAGGATGGAGCATTGGACCAAAGAGCATTAGTTCTGAGCTTTAAGACTTCAGAGTTCCTCTTGTAGCTTGCACTTACTCTGAACCTGATACTGCTTTATTCTCTCCTATTTCTCTCTTTGGGAATGGAAATATCGGTCTTCTGTTGTTGTTTGATTTCGTAAGTTCACAACTGAAAAAGCAATTTGCCTCAGGATGAATCACACCTGGAGTATCACCTAAATCTGATTTAGATGATATTTAGATGAAACCATATTTTAGACTTTAGAGTTAATATTGGAACAAGTTAAAATTCAGGGAGCTTTACCAATGTAATGAATGTATTTTGTAAGTGAAAAGGACATGGATTTGAGGAGGCTAAGAGTGAAGTTCATTATAGACTCCAAATTTCATATGCTGAAATCTTTATTCCCAATGTGATGGAATTGGAAGTTAAGGCCTTTGGGAGGTGATTAAGTCATGAAGGCTTTGTTCTCACGAATGGGATTAGTGCTCTTATAAAAGAGACTTCAGGGAGTTCCTTTACTCCCCCCCACCCCCCCACCATGTGAACATACAGTGAGAAAACGACTATCTGTGAACCAGGAAGCAGGCCCCCACCAGACAGCGAATCTTGTGGCACCTCAGTCTTGGGCACCCCAGCATGCAGAGCCATGAGAAGTGAATTTCTGTTGTTTATAATCCAACGAGACTATGGTATTCTGTTATAGCAGCCTAAACATACTAAGACACCATAGATGAGGAGTGAGTCAAGTCCTATTTATAATTGTTTTTCATAGACAAAGATCAGAGCCAGGTAGGTCATCTGGCCACGTGATCAAAAGACATTATCAGGACAAGGGAAAGAACAGGGTTTCTGTCTATGGCTATGCATGTTGTATAGCTCACAACTTATGCAGCTTTACATGGTGGGCTGCAAAAGAGCTTGCATATCTGGCAGGGGTAGGGAATGTCCAGCCTGTGGGCTGAAGGAGGCCAACAAAATCATTTAGCTGACCTGGCCGAGGCAACTGCAGGCAGGACTCAACACTCAATATATCTTACAGCAGACTAATTTTTTAAGTTGATAATTTTGTATGGCATGTGAAAGATGTTATAAATGTGTAAATGGCACATGTCAGAAAAAAGGTCTCCTATCGCTCATGGATCTAAGCTCAGCTAACTCACCGTTTATATTTTGTGACTTTGGGTAAGTCATTGCCCCTCTATAGTCTTCCTTATCTGTCGTAAAGGGCCTGAACGTGGCTTTCACACTTATGGTTTTTGTGAGATGCCAAATGACTTGGGTCCATGCCACTGTCTGTATCTAGGACTGAAGACTTTATAAAATAAGTCCCTTTAGTTACCAAAGCACTATCCAACTAGAGGCTACAGTTTAGGGCTACTCCAGTTTTTCATTCTTAAAGCAGACACGAAGCTATCTTAGCACTGGCTCATGGTGAAAATTGCAAGGATTAAGGGGTATTAACTTGGGCCTGCAGGGGCCACACTATTATTAAGGTACTGAGCCAGGTAAACAGCTCATACAACTGCCTTAACTCTAAGAAACCCAGCAGCTACTAAAATGAATTAGAACACAGAAATCGGCAAATGGCATCAACTGCATTTTTCTGTGATTGACATAAAGCAAGGAACAGCTACAATAATAGGACTCTGGCGCTCAGATCCTATTCTCAGAAGGCTGCCCAGATGATTCTGCCTGTGTTAACTAAGCAGCTGGCCTAAAATTAGCATTGAGAGAACACTTTCTGTTGCACCTTCTATTTGCAAAGTGCTGTCTCATCAGTGTGATCAGCTCTTCTTCGCTCTGGTGTCACCACCTCTGTCTCAGCCAGATGAGGCAGGGGCTGCTGAGGCTACACAGGGGCTGCAGCTGTAAACACTAAGAGCTGGATTTTAGCTCTTGTGTCTATAATCCCTTGCTGCCAAACCCTGTTGCTCTGAGCCCCTGCTGGCTACGTAATAATAAGTTTCAGGAATCATTATCAAGCTTGCTACTGCGTTTCTACTCTTTTTACTTGATCTCTCTAGAAATTATTTAATTGGGGAAAAAAACTACATTAAAAATGTGTTACCACCTGCTTAATTAAAAGTGCTTGCAAAATCTACAATGTTTTCTGTAACAGGGGATTCTGGCTTGTGTAGTGTAACTGCAAACACTCAGGTGTGCTAGGATTCTTGCACAACAATGCAAAGTCTAATGCTAAAGGTTTTTAGATAACGAGGACTTTTTGCAGGAAAGGAACACTATGAAGCAAAACTCAAGAACACGTTGGGACAGGAGATGGGCCAAAGAGATCATCAATATTTCTTGGTGTGTCCATGGGAAATCCAAGCCCAAGCCTGCAGGGGGATGGGAGTGGGCAACTGGGGCTGTTACTGCTCTTCTATCTGTATGAGGGCCTTTCACAAGGCTTTCACAATGTTTCCTGACATGCCTGCTTTTTTTGTTGTTGTTGTAAGATTTGTTTATTTTGAAAGGTAGAGTGATAAAAAGACGGACAGAGGGAAGGAAAGAAGAGGAGGACAGAAGGAAGAAGAGAGATAGGGAAAGAGAGTGCGGGGAGAGAGATCTTCCATCCACTAGTCCACTCCCCCAAATGACTGCAACATCTGGAGCTGGGCCAAGCTGAAACCAGAAGGCAGAAACTCCATCTGGGCCTCCCAAGCAGGTGCCAGGGTCTCAAGCATTTGAGCCATCATCCACTGCATTCACAGGTGCATTAGCAGGAAGCTGGATTAGAAGTAGAGTAGCAGGGGGCCGGCGCCGCGGCTCACTAGGCTAATCCTCCGCCTAGCGGCGCCGGCACACCGGGTTCTAGTCCCGGTCGGGGCGCCGGATTCTGTCCCGGTTGCCCCTCTTCCAGGCCAGCCCTCTGCTGTGGCCAGGGAGTGCAGTGGAGGATGGCCCAGGTGCTTGGGCCCTGCACCCCATGGGAGACCAGGAAAAGCACCTGACTCCTGGCTCCTGCCATCGGATCAGCGCGGTGCGCCGGCCGCAGCGCGCCGGCCGCGGCGGCCATTGGAGGGTGAACCAACGGCAAAGGAAGACCTTTCTCTCTGTCTCTCTCTCTCACTGTCCACTCTGCCTGTCAAAAAAATAAAAAAAAAAAAAAAAAAAAAAAAAAGAAGTAGAGTAGCAGGAACTTGAACCTGCATTCCAACATAGGATGCAGGCTACCCAAGCACTGACAGTCTGCCAGGCCACAACATCCACTCCACAACATTTTTTTTTTTTTTTACAGAGTTGGACAGTGAGAGAGAGACAGAGAGAAAGGTCTTCCCTTCGTTCGTTCACCCCCCAAATAGCTGATACAGCTGGAGCTATGCTGATATGAAGCCAGGAGCCAGGTGCTTCCTCCTGGTCTCCCATGCGGGTGCAGGGACCCAAACACCTGAGCCATCCTCCACTGCCTTCCAGCATGGCACTGCTGCACTAGTACAACAATTCATACCTCCCACAGGGCTCCTGTCCAAACTTTTCAGTTAAAGTCCTTTCCTAGACTGAATCTGGCCTTTGGTTGGATTTATGTTTAAACCTCTCATCTACTTTGTGAGACAAGATCAAAAGTCTGCCAACAACTGCTTTAGTGAGCCAACATTCAGAAAAAAGTCTCACAAAGCAACATACAACATGGAAACATTTCTTCCCATTTCTGGCTCCCATAAGGACTGATTTTCTCTCAGTGCGCTTGGTCACTTCTTTAACTCCTTACTTTTCCAAAAGAGAAACGAGTTACTCAGAAAGCTGCCTCTCCCTTCTATCGTATCACATAATTGCAACAGGTACGATGCAGTATTGGGAAGTCTGTCGTCACTCTGGACCCAAGAATTAGGCAGACTTTCCCTCTGGGTCCTGTGTCGGACACAGCTAGAACCCTTCAGTACAGGCCGTGATCCTTAGACACATAACCTGCCTGAGAGCAGAGTACACACAGGATCTCCGATAGCTGGGCCTATGCTGGTATGAGCAGAGGGCTCCCAGATTTCTATTGGCACAAAGGGAGTTACATGGATGAGGAGAGATTTTTTTCTTTCAGCATACAACAGTTCAGCAAGGGACAGAATATATAAGGAATGACCTGGATACAGGCTGTCAACTTGTTTTTAAACACATGTGAGACACTCCCTAGAGTCCTGCAATATTTCTTGAAAGAAGGAGCAAAGTTTCTGCTGTTGGAGGAAATGCGCCAATGAAGTGTACATGTAAGGATCTGCAGACTGTTCAGATCTAGGCCCTTTGGTTTATGATTCTGAATCAACATTTACTCCTTCAAATTAGAAACATAAAAAAGTCTTATACTCAAATAACTCAGCATTTACATATGATGCCCCTTATGGTCAAAGGCCCTCTTCTGCCATCTGATGAATATGGAAACTACATCCTAACATTTACATTTTAAGTCTTCCAGTAGGAAACTATGGAAGTTCCACTCCAAATTCACTCTCCTGCAGTCTCTGCACTGCTTCCAGCCATGCACAGAAGACCCACAGAGACTACCATGTGGCTCCCCTGCCTTTGACTTCTGCAGGAGTTGTCAATAGGAAGCCCCGGCAGAAAGCCAGAGGGTTGGTGGAGAGCAATGGTATTTATGCCCCCAACTCTTCCTGTTATGTTATTGCATTGCACTTTCTCTCTCCTGAAAACCACAGCTCCTTTTCTGGGTTCTTTCAGGTATATGTGTGGTAATGGTTTCCTACCACGATTAGCCCTGGAGTACTGCACAGTCTTTGCAGGTTTCCTTTAGCCCTGATCATACCTTTGGCAAAAGACTTTGCATTGAGCTCTTCTCAAATTACCTGGTTTAACCACATCACCTGTTTCCACTGGACCCAAACTGATTTACCACATAATCAGTTCTTTTCCATTCTGGGCCTTGTTATAGTTACCTGGGTAAACTTAGTGAACCTTTACTCATATCTGAGCCCAAGACCACTAGTACACAAAATGGGATGCAATGAAATGGTAGGGCCAACTGGATCTCTGTTTCTCAAACTCAGAAATTTTAAGGTTAATGTGCCTTCTACAATCTAGTACAAGGTCTAGCCCAAGAAGTACTCCATGTGTGATAAATGGTAAAATTCTAAACGATGTATCATTCCCATTTCATTTCCATTTCTTACTCCACTAAACCATGTGCTCCTGGAAGAGGAGCTACTGAAGAAGCCATGTGTTGAAGTTTATATAGAGTAAGCATGAGATTGCTTGTTCATGGTGACTGAAAATGATACAATATTTCATGCTTTCCTGAACATTTCAAACTCCATGGGGCAGTGCAGAACAGCAGGAGCATGGGCTCTGGATACAGGCATCATTTATTAAATTAGATTCACAACACATTGTGCCAGGCTGCCTCTCATGGAGATGTTACATAATTAAGGGTAGAAGTGACTTATCAAGAATGTGCCAGAGAAATGAAATCTTCAGAAGCTCTGAGAGCCAGCTGATGCCTCCAGATAGTCTTGTCTCCATCGGCAATGCTATCCCCAGAAGAATCTCTCCTGTGAACATTTTCCAGCCATAAAGCTGCTTAACGTCAAGACAAATTCTTCTTCTACCCTGCCTCATCCCTTATCCGAGCCTAAAAACATAGACACTGTTTGAGGTACTTCAAAAAGTTCATGGGAAATGAAATTTAAAGATAAGTTAATTTTGGTACAAACAGTGTTTGACATCCATGTGTACAAGAAGTCTTCAAAACGTTCACGGAAAATACATATTGTGAAAAAACTAGGCATGAATTTTAAAAATTGCTTGCATCAGAATAAACATATCTTTTACTTCCATTTTCCATGAACTTTCTGAAGTGCCCTTGTATGACCTATTAACAGCTTAGATTATTGTATCCAAAACTCAAATGTACCCTGGGTCATGAATCTGCCTGTACTGAAAGCATGATTAGGGGGTCAGGTATTTAGCCTAGCAGTTAAGATGTTGTTTACAGGATGCCCATGTCACACATCAGAGTGCCTGGGTTTGAGTGCTGGCTCTGGCTCTTGATTCCAGCTTCCTGTTCATGTGGATGTTGGAAGGCAGTGGTCAATGTCCTTTGTGGTCCAGCTCCTGCTACTCTTGTGGAAAATCTGGATTGAGTTTTTAGGCCCAGCTTCTGCCTGATCCAGTCCTAGCCATTAGGAGCATTTGAGAAGTAAGATAACAGATAGGAACTCTGTCTCTCTGGTTTTCTCTCAAATAGATATATAAATAAAAGCATGATCAAGTTTAGGCTACTGGCAACTGGTTAAAAGCTAAGATGTTGTGAGCTTATATTTGATTTGTAGTCAATTTCATTTTAACAAATATTCCATGCTACCAAAATAAAAGTGTTTTCTTTTAAATCACTCATTTTCATCAGTAGCCATGCATAAAAATGACATTTATATATTACCAAAATGGTTAATAATACTGGTATTTGACCAGTAAATGTAGTAACTGTTCAAATAAGCACAATAAACAAGCAAAAAAATCCCTTGAGATTTCAATATGAGTTACTCTTTAACTGGAAGACACACAGACTGCCAACTCTTCTCAAACTCCTCCTGGGTCTGCCCTTCTGAGTTACAGGAGTTCTACAGCACAGACAGTGGGCAAAGCTATAACTCTGCGCAGGCACCGATGACTTTATCCTGACATTTCTGCAATCTTCACTTATCCTTCAACTAAATATTTCACAATTTTAAAAATGGTAGTGAACTATACATAACAGAGTTTACCATTTCGAAGTCTATACTCCAGTGGTGGCATTAAGTACATTTGCATTATTGTGCTACCATTACCACCGTCCATCTCCAGAACTTTTCTACCATCCTATACTGAAACTTAGTACCTATGAGACACTACCTCCCCATTCCCTTCTAGCCCATGGAGAGCTCAAATTACTCAGTGATCTGTCACATTTTAATGAAAATTGGTCAGCAGATAGGAGTTTCACCTTGCAGAAGCATACAGAGAACAACTGGAAGCAGAGAGCACAGGCAGGCACTTCACAGATGCTGAGTGACCTGGGGATCGGGTGCACATAATGATCTGGAGACCAAGGTGGGAAGGGCACTACACAGAAGGGTTTTACTAATAGTCTCCAAATCTGGTTACCCCGGATGGAAATGCATACTCGTGAGGATGTACAGAACTCCTCATAACCTTCTGGGTACTCCTCAGCATCCTGAACCACTAGGGTTCCAAGCAATATTGACACAAGACACTCTCTACACAAGGATGGGCTGACAGAAAAGTTTTCCTGAACACTGGAAATAAAACACAGGGAAAGGAATAACTAAGACTCCAACAACAGCAGCAGAGAGGACAGAGTTCTCACACCTAAGGGATGAGAAGAACTCATGGCTGTATCCGTAGTGCTAGGTCAGCAGTGGCCTCTGTACAGAGATTGGAAGCCACCACAACGACAAGGGAGAGGTACTCGAGAAGAGAATAGTAAGAACAAGCGTAAGACGGCTGACAAAAGCAGTAGGTTCAGCTGAAAGACTGCAAAGCCAAAGAAGGGGCTCATTTTGTAAGATACTAGTTTCTACTGTATCATCCATGGAGGACTCACAGAAGTGGGAGCAAAGGGCTCCCTTCTATCCCTTGGCAACTGAAGGCTGAGGATGAGCAAGCCTATGTACCAAATGCTAACGTAGCCTCACCCAGGCCCACAAGGGCACGGCATTCTGGATGATCACTGCATTACACAATAACAAATTGAAAAGTATAAGAGATTATTTTTATAAAGAGAATCAACTAAGGGAAAATTGGTACAGAGTTAGATTTCTGTGTGTGTGTGAATGCATGGAACTCCACAGTTTTACTAAATACCATAATATCCAGGTATATAATCCTTCTTAACCCCTTCAGCCAAAGCACTCCCAGAGTCTAGGGTTCTCTCCCAGGAGCTCTGAGGCCCCTGTCAGACATCTACATATTCCTAATATTGTGACTCTGGGAGTCTATATCAGAAGACCCTTGGATAATCCTGCAAAATCAAATGCAGGGAGCATCTACTTCTGCAATTTGTTGTCATGTCACAGTGCTTCTTTCTAGCATGAAATATATGGACTACCTATCACGTGAAAAATATGGTACACTGAAGCTTAGACAATGCCATTTCCATCAGATAACTCTTAAAATATTTAGAAGAAAATGGGGTAAAAGCGTAAGGTGTTTGGTTGTCTGTATAACTTACATATTATCTTGGGAATTTTGATAATTTTATTTCCTTTTAATTTGTTAGAAACTAGAAGGGAGTCTGCACTCACTGTTCCGAAATCAGAAAGAATAATGTTGCAATTAAAAACCACCACTATTAATCACCTGGGTACAAAATTGGTTTGCAAATTATCTCAAGGGAAGAAGTGATGGCCAGGTTATGGGAAAGGAGACTGACCATGAGAGAAAACCATTCCTCCCCTCTAAGATAGGGGATGGCTCAGTTGTTGAACAAGTAAAGATAGAGACCACAATCACCACTGAATTGAGAAAGTGTGGGTAGTAACACTTGATGATCGCTTAATGTTATCTTGAGAAGACGTAGACTTTGCTGAAAATGCTTCCTGATTGATTTTGGTCAGAGGTCTGAAATTTGCAGGGACTGTTAAAAAAAAAAAACAACTTTAATACAGCATTGAAATAAAAGTGAATCCTACCTTCTCTTAAGCCCACCAATTCTTTTGAAATAGGGACAAGGGATAGCTAGGCCCCTGGGGAGGTGACAATAAAACCTGGTGGTCTCAGAGAACTCACACTGAGTTGTCCCTTTGTGTCTCAATGCACAAACTCCACAGGTCAGTGAAAAGGAGGCGCTGAAGAATGGTGGTGAAAGGATCATGTAAATGGAAAGGAATACGGAGAAAAAATGTGTGAGAGAACAAAAGACTCACTCACATTCAAGTTTTCTGAGCTAGACCTTTGCCTTCCTAGACGCTAATACACAGCAAGGGGTAAAAAGCAATAGAGAAGTTAGAAAATCCACAGGATTAATAGTGGAGGTCATCAAAAGAGAAAACTGAGAAAATGCAGACAGGAAGAAATTATCATAAAAAATAACATTTCCCAGTTTGAAAGAAAGATGTAAGTTTTTTTTTTTTAATAAATGCCATAGGAAATGCTGAGTAAGATGAATAAAAAAGAGCACATATGGAGATACATTGCTGTAGAATTTCAAAACTCCAAGGCAAAAGAGAAAGCAATAATCTAGATCTAGAGGCAGATTATCTTCATATTTCTCTTCAGAAATTCTAGAATGTCAGAAAACCATGAAAAAATATCTTTAAGATTTTAAAAGAAAATAATTTTCATCGTGGAATTGATGCTCAGTTACAATGAAGGTGGCCTGGTGGCTGGCCTGGTGGTTGAGATGACTGTTGCAACGCCTGCATTCTCTATCACAGGGCCCGGGTTCAATCCTCAGTGCAGCTCTTGATTCAGCATCCTGCTAGTGCAGATCCTGGGATGCAGGGGTGACGGTGCAAGCAGTTGATATCCCACCACCCATGTGAGAGACGTGGGGTGAGTTCCCAATTCGCAGCTTTAGTTGTCCAGACCCTGCAAGCACTTGCTGAGTAAACCAGCAAATAGGAGCCTACTTGATCGCTCACTCACTCTATCTCTCAAAGAAATAAAAATTAAGAAAATATGAAAGGGGCTGGCACTGTGGTATAGTGGGTAAAGCAGCCACCCGCAGGGCCAGCATCCCATATCGGCTCCAGTCCTGGCTGCTCCTCTTCCGATCCAGCTCTCTGCTGTGGCCTGGGAAAGCAGTAGAAGATGACCCAACTCCTTGGGCCCCTGTACCCATGTGGCAGACCTGGAGGAAGCTCCTGGCTCCTGGCTTCAGAATGGCAAAGCTCGGGCCGATGCAGCCAGTCGGGAAGTGAATTAGTGGATGGAAGATTTCTCTCTCTCTCTGCCTCTCCTTCTCTTTCTGTGTAACTCTGACTTTCAAATAAATAAATATTTTTTTAAAAAAGAAAATATGAGATCAAAATGATATGATTTTTAGAAATGCAAAGGACTGAATATATCCTATGTCCTGCTTCTGAAAAAAAAAAAAAAAAAACTACCTAAGGGTACATGTGAGCTAAATGAAGAAAGGAATTCTAAAAATAAAAAGTAGGAAAACTAATAATGAGTTACCTAACCTTTACGTGCCAATGACATTAGATTTCAGAACCCAGCTCTGCACAAACAGAGGAGAATCTTAAAAGAATATTGCCAGGAAGAAAGTGGGTTCCCAATACTAAATATACAATCAAGAGGCTGGATATATTAACAATATAGTGAAGAAATGCACTTCTTTTGTTTGCAAAATAGTCTAAGTATTTTAGGAAGGAAAATATTACAGAAAATATTGAGATACAAAATACATAAAAGAAACAGTAAGATAAAGTCAATTAAAATATGATAAGATTTTGAACAATTAATGGAATTTAACTGCAGACTTTGGCTACAAGGAACTGAATACTTAAGGAGCAAAAGATTCACAGAGAACTGTACTTCCTTTCTGGGGGATCCAGTCACATAGCTGAGCTCAGTAATTACTAATTTTTCTACAAAACTGTAATAATGATAACAGTAGCTCCATAAGTGAGTGCCTAACACCTTCCAATGCTGTGAAAAGGTAATCCATTGATCATGAAATCTCTGATTACCACAATTTAACCGCTAAGGAAATCTAAGCATTGAAAGGTGAAATCATTTTTCTGATGGCTACTTTTGATCACTGTACATTAACAGGTCCTTGTAATGTGATTGGTACCAGTTAACTGAAAAAGTTGGTTAAAGCAAAATTCCAATCCCTTTAAGCCTTATTTTAATACAAAATTATTTCATCTTAAAATGTAATTCACCAATCTTTTGACAGAAGGCATTGTTCTTTTCTTTGGATATTCCTCCTCTGACGATAGTTTTGTGTCATCTTTCTTATGAAAAATACTTAAAATGCAATTTCTTTGTGTTCAATTTGCATTCCTTTAAAGTAGAACAAGGAAGTAAAAGATATTTGTGAAACACTTTGAGAGAATACTTCTAGAATATTACTTACTATTGTTTTCAATTTTTCACAGTTGCCTCTCCACTCCTAACTCATCAGAATTGTTCAGTTTATTTATTTTCATCTACTTGAAAGAGAGAGGGGAAAGAGAGAGTCAGAGAAAGATCTTCCATTCAATGGTTCACTCCCCAAATGCCTACAACAACCAGGGCTGGGCCAGGTTGAAGCCAGGAGTCTAGAATTCGCTTTGAGTCTCCCACATGGGTGGCAGGGACTTCTGCATTTAAATCATCATCTGCTGCCTTCCAGGATGCATTAGTAGGCAAGCAGGATTGAAGCAGGGTAGCCAGGACTTGATCCAGCAGTCTGATGTGGGATATGGTGTCCCTAGCAATGGCTTAACCCACTGTTGCAAAAGGCCTGCTCCTTATTATCATTTAAAAAAAAGGAACTTGCTTAAGAAGTATTTCATTAATACTGAGTCTTAAGAAGTATTTCATTTAGTTTTCATAGAAATAATTATTTTGGGGACTAGCATTGTGGCTTAGCAGGTTAAGCTGCCACCTGAGATGCTGGCATTGCATACGGGTGCTGGCTAGAGTCCCTGCTGGTCCACTTTTGATCCAGTTCTCTACTAATGCACCTGGGAAAGCAGCAAAAGATGGCCCAAATGTTCTGGTACCCATGAGTGAGACCCAAAAGAAACTCCTGTCTCCTGACTTCAGGCTGGCCAAGCCCTGGCTGTTTGGGGAGTGAACCAGTGGATGGAAGATAGATAGATAGATAGATAGATAGATAGATAGATAGATAGATAGATAGATAGATAGATCGATCTCTCCCTCCCTCCCTCCCTCCCTCTCTCTAACTCTGCCTTTCAAACAAATAAATAAATCTTTTTTAAAAAGAAAGAATTCTTTTTCAGAATTCATATTTGACCAGTACTAGCATTTGCAATATTTAATTAAAGGATATAATTACAATAACAAGTATAACAGAATAAACAACCCTGGTAAAAAAGTTATCTTCCTCAAAGTAGGCATTTAGCTTAACTTATGAAAGCAGAAATAAATGGGAATGATAGTAAATCTTCTCTGAAGGGACCTCAAAATGTTAGCAAGAAGTTAGATTTTTTAAAAAGTGTATGATTGTCTTTTACCATTACGCATCCATTACTTGGATAAATGTAATTAAAAACTGTCCATAAAACATACGGACATCAGCATGATATAAAGAAAATTTAAGTTGGGAAGCACAAACATTCTGAATTATGACGCAGGAGGATCATTAAGGGAGCGGGGGGGGGGGCTCAATCTCAAGGGAAGCAGTGGACAGAAGGCACACGGGAGTACCTCTGAAGGCTTTGTCCCAGAAGCTTCCCACAGCGCGGCCTACGGGTTACCCTGTGGTGCAGGATCCAGACGGCGCCTGCGCAGTGCCCCACAAGCTGCACACCTGAGGACCTGTAATCAGGCACAGCCTGTCATGGGACACCATGGAGCCAACCCGCCTAGCCTGCCATCTGTCTACCTGATTGCCTCTGTAAATTCACGCTTTCATGCTTACCTGGCCACTAGATATTTTATAGAACCCCTCGGTCATGGTTCCATATTTTTACCTGACTCAGAACCATGGAATCAGCTGCACATACATGGAGAGATCTTTTGCATACCATGGACTTAGCTTGAAGGGAAAAATGGAAGATGGCATCATGCTCTGAAACAGGCTGTGTGTCTCTCTCCAGCCAAAAGGATGTTTGGTTGTACTTCATATTTTTCATAATATGAAAAACAATATGGCTTTTCATTTTATAAATGTGTAACTATTAAGTATTAGGAGAGACATTTCCTTACCCAATTAAGAATCAATGGACTCTGTAACAATTTTTCTTGCAGTAGTATTGAGGGGTTATAGAAGATCTCCCGTGGTTGAGGTAGAGCCAAATTGCTGGGTCATAGCCAATGTCCACAGCAGGCAAGAACAATTAGCAACTTCAAGCAATTTTGTGTTCATATTTGTTTGGCGAGCAAAGTTCTGTTTTAGTAGGCCCCTGTGCTGTAATTACAAGGGTCAGTACAGAAAATATTGATAGAGGCCAGGTACCTACAGTGGGAGATTCAAACACACTCAGGAAATGTTCTTGGAGAGTAGAATAAAATTATTTAACAATTTGCTTGTAAGTACAGCCACTAGAAAACAGGAAGAGAGAATATGATTATGCACTGGAGACATACTGTTTGCTCTATGACTATCCAAAAGTTCTAGCAAAGGAACACTCCACAGCACTGTTTTTAATAAGAATTTATATAAGGTTGTAGCTTCAATCCTTTCTTTGTATCTGGGAGATAGTACTGAACTTTCAGCTCTAAAAACTTAAAAACCTTCAATAAATTCTACATTTGGCTTCAAGCAAATGGATCTAGAAATCTACTCTTGTAGTCACAGTCAGGGTCCCATCAAATTTTGATTATAAACTGAATGCCCTTGTATAAAACAGATGTAGAAGAAAGAAGATGGAAAAGTAAAAAGCAAAAATGCAACATCACCGTATCCCAAAGTGTTGTGGAGAGTGACAAGGAATCAAAAACAGTTTTGCTAAAATCAGTAGGCTGTGAGATAGGAAAGGTACCCTTTACGTGTCAGAATATCTACTGATGCAAAAACAGAGTCGGCAAAGAGTAGGAGTCATACACACTTTCCCAGACATGATAGGGGAAACCTATTCCATTGGATCTGACTTCATCCGTTTGGGAATTCCTCTCCACTCTGATGCCCGGGGCGGGACATATTTGTCAGGCATGTTACTGCTATGCTCTGGTTTAGAAGAGCTGCACTTTTAAGGTAAATATGAAAATTTGCTTGGGTATTTTACCTGTGCTCTGGCAGAAAAGCAGAGCCATACCGTGTCACATATCTATTGAGTTCAGAAAACTTGACCCTATTCATTACTGGAACAGAACCAGCACAAAGAAGCTCATAAGAACCCATAAATTTTCAGAGCTAGTTATTAAGCAGACATTATTTTAAAAGTTAAGTGTACAATTAAATTATATTGAAATAAGGTAATAAAATTCATTATACTGCATTTTACTATGCTCTTGGGCTATCTGCCTCTGTCTTATACATGTGATGGAAATATTAGATAATAAAATGCTATTTTACATCTTTTACCAACCCTGTGTTCAGTAAGGCCAAGTTGGTAGGTTGAAAGTGGCCACACTGGGAGCATTCACACCACAGAAAATCCAAGCACCACAAATCAGGGATTGAGTTACGATTTTCTTGATATTTTACAAAAGTGATGTCTTATGAACATATTATGAAAGTGATGGATGAAGTGTTCATAGCATGAATGAAAAATGTGTCATTACATTGTGAGAAGCACCAAAAATTCAGGATGTATTCCTTCCACATTCAAAAGCTATGATCTGATTCAACTAAGAAGTTGCTCATGTTATTGACAAATAAGCAAGGTTCTCATATGTGCCATTATTATTTCCTTTGAGTTTTTATTTATTTATTTATCTTTAAAGATTTTTTTAAATTGAAAGGCAGAGTTACAGAGAGGCAGAGGCAGAAAGAGAGAAAGAGAACTTGCATCCGCTGGTTCACACCCCAGATGGCTGTAATGGCTGGAGCTGTGCTGAACTGAAGCCAGGAGCCTGGAACTGCTTCCGGTCTTCCATGTAGGCACAGGGACCAAGCACTTAGGCCATCTTCTACTGCTTTCCCAGGCCATAGCAGAGAGCTGCTTTGAAAGTGGAGCACCTGGACCTGAACCGGTGCCCATATGGATGCCAGCACTGCAGGCAGCGGCTTTACCCACTATGCCACTGCACTGGACCCTCCATTTATGTTTAAATAAATGAAACTATCAACGAATGTTGGGCCTATACTCATTAATCACTTGCAATCAAAGATTGCTATGGATACAGAAGACTAACAAAAATCGAGGGAGCACATTGAGAATCAGTTGTAATGTAATCAATAAAGTACACTCTATTTTATTATGAATTGCATGCTATACATGCTTTAAATGAGTAACATTTAAAGTATGGTTAAGTGTGTATACTTAAGCAAGTGTTTTTTTTTCATTCCAGAGAACTGGCTGTTGTGCGGTACCAGTACATCACTGGCCCTAATCCAGGCAGCAGGGAGACTGAATTTTCTAAGGAACTGTACAAAACTATTTTTCTTCTAATATGCCCATTGCCCTTTATCTATGGTCTTTACCTGATGTCCATTTTAGTGCTCAAAATATTTACTTTATCAGCCTTGCTTTTGCAGGATAAGTGACGATCACCAGATGGCAACAGGGTTACACTTAACCCTGGGCAATTAGATGCAGGAGATCAGCAATTTCTGGGTTACAATCATATACACACAAAAAATGCATATACATATAGGATAATTAAAGATTTTCTGTACTTCTCTAACTGGGTAACTTTCTTCACAGCAAATGCCCTTATCTTTGAAACAATCATTCTGCAATTGTGCTTATAATTGCCTGTGAAGCTCGTCAAAAGTATAGATTCCTGGGACTGGTATTACACCACAGCAGGTTAAGGCACAGCTTGGGATGCCAGCATCCAACATGAGCATCAGTTTGAGTCCCAGGTGCTCTACTTCTGATCCAGTTCCCTGCTATTATGCCTGGGAAACCAGCGGAAGATGGTCCAAGTGCTTGCACCCCTGCCACTTACATGGGACACCTGGATGGAGTTCCTGGCTCCTGGCTCCTGGCTCTGATCTGGTCCAGTCCCAGCTGTTGCAGCTATTTGAGGAGTGAACCAGCAGATGGAAGACCTCTCTCTCTCTCTCTCTCTGTGTGTGTGTGTGTGTGTGTGTGTCTGTCTGTCTCTGTCTCTCCCTCTCTCTCTGTACCTCTGCCATTCAAATAAATGAATAAATCTTTTAAAATAGCATAGATTTCTGGGCTGTGCCTCTACAGAGCCCAATTTTGGGTGAGGTCCAGGGACCTACATTTTTAATAAACACGCCTAAGTAACTCTGAAGGCAGGAGGTAGCTCACGGCTCACAGTTTGAGAAACACAGGGCTGTAGGACACTGTGAACATACAGGAGGCAGCTCATCTATACACCCTCTGCTTTCTCAGCAGACTAACTGGCTCCATCAAGCTGACTGTATGGAGAGGAAGCTTCCTGTCTCTCTGGCTTTTCTTTTCAGCTGGCATGGGCCTTACTCCACCCACTCTTTCCCAACTCAATTTTTTTTTTTGTTCCTAGTGAAAAAAGGACATGTGTTGGTTATCATAAACAGCCTAATGAAAAATCTTGCTGAACTCAAGAGTGACTTTGTCAGTAAAGGTAGCACAGGAAGTTTACTATGACTTGGTTCTAATAAGCTAATTCTGGAGCACCTTTTCTAAGGGCTCACAAACCATCTGCTAAATTGGCTTAGGACTTTGCCAAAAATGGACACCAAGCTCACAACCCTTGAATTTCTAGATTCCCTGTATCCTCTACTGTGAGGACTGGGCCACCTGCCCATCTCTATCTGCTGGCATTACTCCTGCCTCTATTGGCTGTCTCCAGGCATCTGCTATCATCACTCCTTCTCCCCAGGCAGGAAGACAACTTCCCTTTGGGTTTTAACATGAATTAAAATAACAAGTTTCTGATTATCCCTTGAATGTTTCCAAAACATTTGGTATTCCTGAAAATATCTTCATAGAATTTGCCTCCTTCAAGTTCCCAGATGTATGGCTGCCTGGCCTCTTGTTTCGCAGATGTTTTTAATCTAGATCTAATCTAATTCGGAGATGTTTCTTCAATAGAAAGATTAAAATGTGAGAATATTAAAGCCTCTTTATATTTTCCATTCCTCTTGGAAATCTGGAATTCTACTTTGTACCGATTTTATATGTTATACCTAATTTTATATTTTATACCTATTTTCTATTTTATACCTAATTTTATTCACTTAAAAATATTCCCGTATTACAGAATACAAACCCAGCTACATCTAGTCAGAACAAGTCAAATATAATATCAAGTAAATATGATAAAGAACCATCTTCTATATACCAAATACTGGTTGTTGCTCTGCTTGCAGTGGGAATGAGGTACAGCTTCAGTTTCACTCAAGTCCACTTCCATGTGGCCCCAAGACAGTATTTCAGAAGCTCCAGGCTCAGTAAAAGTTTTAAAACTACTCTACAGATTCAAACATTTACTTGGCTCTGGGGCTGGATTTCTCTGTCATTTAAGTGATGCGCAGCAATCTCAGCTTCTTACAAGCCTACAGCATCATTGGCACAGTGCCTTTCTTACTGAATCTTTACATGCCACAATGATTCAATCATTCAACTGAAAATATTCTGGGCATGATTTCCAACAAGTTGATGATAAAGTTCAGCAACAGAAGCATTTGTTTTCACATTGAAAACTCAAAATCAGCATGTACTCTGGAGGAAGGAGTATTAAATTTCAACTAAGCATACACTAATCCTTAAGATTATCCACAGAGCCATACTGCCCATGTGCCTAACATAATTCATATTATAAGAACACAATTACTTTACTACTGCAAAACTGCCCCTTTGTTCTTGAGAAAACCCTTAAGATACAAAAAATCGATGGGTGTAATTTTCCTCTGCTCCTTTTATTTCCTTTATTTTTCTTTTTAGTTATAGCTAGGCTGACTTTTGGTTTTCATAGGACAACAAGTGAGGTAAGATATGGGTACTTTTTTTTTTTTTTTTGACAGGCAGAGTGGACAGTGAGAGAGAGAGACAGAGAGAAAGGTCTTCCTTTTGCCATTGGTTCACCCTCCAATGGCCACCGCGGCCTGCGTGCTGCGGACGGTGCACCGTGCTGATCCAATGGCAGGATCCAGGTACTTATCCTGGTCTCCCATGGGGTGCAGGGCCCAAGCACTTGGGCCATCCTCCACTGCACTCCCTGGCCACAGCAGAGAGCTAGCCTGGAAGAGGGGCAACCGGGACAGAATCCGGCGCCCCGACCGGGACTAGAACCAGGTGTGCCGGCGCCTCAACGTGAAGGATTAGCCTATTGAGCCACGGCGCCAGCCCAGACATGGGTACTTTCTGACAACTCTGTGGCACAGACCACATGACAAATTCACATTTTAAAGATTATACTAATATCTTTCTTGTTTTGAAAATGCAATTCCACACCATAACTTGACAATGATGACCAGAATTTAGCCAGAAATACCCATATTGACAAGTTATTCAGTTTTCTTTCCACTGGGTTAGATGAAGGGAACAGAATGATGAATAATACATAGCTCATTCACTCAATGAGTCCTCAATCTAATGAAGGAGGTAGATACTTCGGTGTTTTAAGTGTAGGTACAGTGTTTTAAGTGCAGAATAGCACAGAGAATCCAGGTGATCCTAAGGCTGAGATTAATAGTAATGAAGAATTTACCAGAAGGTACTGAGGGAAGAATAAGAATTATTCCAGCCCGGAAAGACAACCTAAGTATGGACAAGAGATCACGCAGCACTGTTAGCCTAAAGCAAGGGATGGATTATTGTACAACATCATGCAAAGGATCTGACAGAGGAATGGAACTACTGAGTTTCACAAGGGAAAGCAGCAGAGTCAGATCTGCTTTTAAGAAGGACTGGCCTGGCTTCTGTGAAGGCTGGATTTAGGTGATTAAAAACAGAAGCAGGAAGCACATTAGGGGCTGCAGTATAACAGGAGAAACGTCTGATGGCCTAAAATAGGGTGATGGTCATAGGAATTAAGATGGGAGACAGATTTGGGAAATCATTATGAGGTAAAGCTGGCAGGAATTATTATTTTTTTTCTGGATGTGGACAGTAAGTGGTATGGTGATAACGGAAGTTTCTGGAATTACTCAAAATTTGTGATGTGAGTAGGTAGGGGCAGTACTATCCACTGAGATTAAAAAATACAGAAATCAATAAGGGATGGAGATGATTTACTTATTCACTTAATATTTGGCCAGCAGAAACTGGTCCAGGTGCTACAAATATGATAGTGAACAAGGCAAATAAATATAACAGTCTAGTTGAGGGAGACAAACAATAAAGAAGTAAACAAAATTTTAAATTAGAAATATATGATCTGAAGTAAAATAGAAGCAGGAGAAAAAAGGCATACAGGAGGGGTCTCCAAAAATTTATGAAAAGCCTGGATTTGAAAATATTTATGCATCAAAATAAACATTTTTTTAATTTCATTTTGTTCCTGAACTTTTTGAAGATCCCTCATAAAGGGATTTTTTGAGAAGGTGCTGACTGAGAAGCTAAATGAGGTGAGAGTGAGCCACACAGGACCTGTGAGAGGAGTATTTCAGGCACAGGGAGAACACCAAGTATTATGGCCTGAAGGGCAACCCTGGTTTTGACCCTGGTCCCTTCCATCTGTCCAGATGGAGATATTCGTGAGATAGTTTAACACAGGTTTGATGCTCAGCATTCTGGACTGGAATGTGGATTCGAATTATCAGCATGTTGGAGGTGAATCTTGATACTAGAGTAGACACTTGGGAAAAATGGCTAAGTCAGAGAAGCAGTTGGTTAAGCTACATAACATAAAAAACATTTGAAAGGCAAGTAGAAGGAAACAAACCCATGGAGAGAAAAAAGAATAATGGGATTTGGAGTTTCAAAATTCACAAGAAGAGGCAGCAGTGATCACTGTATCAGCATGTCAGGAAGTGAAAGGCACCCAATGGGAGCTGCAATTAGCAGGTCACTGATGACTGTGGTTAGTGCAGCCTCAAAGGAGTGTATTTTGCACAAGGTAGGGGAAGAAGCACAGCAAGAATAAGACATCTTGGGAGCAGTGTGTCAATGAGAAGAGGCCATCTGGACAGGTGATGGGCAACAGAGAGGACACCTCCTCTGGCAAAGTACAAGGTCTGGAAGTCAGCGAGAATCAGCCACGGCAGTGCTGGCTGGCAAGGCAGCATGCTTGGAACTAGAGCAGAGGCCACGCTCTGCCAGCTGGCCTTATGCAGCCGTGGCTCTCAGGCACTAATTCCAGGCAATGCTATGAACTTTACAGGGCCAGCATGGAAATGCAAGATCACCGGGTACTGCTTATTCTAATGGAAGTTCTCTCAGAATCTGTGTGAGGGATCAGATGTGACAGGATATGTTGTAGTCACAATAAAATGAACAATGTTTGTCAGTAGAAGGACTTGGCCATGAGGAAGGAATTGGACATCCATTGCTAGGTTTCCTGAGCAGGTGGCCTTCTGTGTGCTACTGTATCCTGTAAGGAAAACTCCTCATTCCTCCACCCAATCCACTAAGCAATAGCCTCCAAAGTTCAAGGTTAGGTCCAGTTCCATGCCATCACATGTGGTGGGAAGTAAAGAAAGGAAAAACCTGAATAGTGATGGAGATGCAGACCTAGCTCCATGGGAGAAACTAAACAATCATTACTAAAAACTGAACATCAGAGAGATTAAAGCAGACTTTACAATCATGACTGAATATAGAAATATAAATGTAGTCAGTGAATCTTAAAATACAAGCATCAGGGGGCTCCACTGCAAGCAAAGAAGTCATGTTCTGACTAATGAAAGGTACTTGGGGGCTGGCAGTGTGGCGCAGTAGGTTAATCCTCTGCCTGCAGCGCTGGCATCCCATATGGGCACCGGTTCTAGTCCCAGCTGCTCCACTTCCAATCCAGCTCTCTGCTATGGCCTGGGAAAGCAGTGGAAGATGACCCAAGTGCTTCGGCCCCTGGACCTGTGTGGGAGACTGGGAAGAAGCTTCTGGCTTCAGATTGGCACAGCTCAGGTCATGCAGCTATTTGGGGAGTGAACCAATGGAAGGAAGACCATTCTGTCTCTTCCTCTCACTGTCTGTAACTCTACCTCTCAAATAAATAAATACAATCTTAAAAAAAAAAAAAAGGTACTTCTACTTAGACCAGCAGGGAATAAGCTCATCAAAGGAACTTATCTCAAATGGTATACAAGTCCGAAATAAAAATAGACTCCAAACATTTTAGACAAGTCCAAGAACAAAACCATGGCTGTCTCTAAAATGAAATTAGCTTATTTACAAGCCACTGTAATCATGGAGATTGAGTTTAGGTAGGACGAGACCTTTCTTATCATTCTTCTAAAAGTCTCAATGGTATTTGTGCATTTCTGTGGGACTGCCATCAGGTCATGGGACTCACCTTTTTTTTTTTTTTTTTTTTTTTTTTTTGACAGGCAGAGTTAGTGAGAGAGAGAGAAAGATAGAGTAAGGTCTTCCTTTTCCGGTTGGTTCACCCCCCAAATGGCCACCACGGCTGGTGCGCTGCACTGATCTGAAGCCAGGGGCCAGGTACTTCCTCCTGGTCTCCCATGTGGGTGCAGGGCCCAAGCACTTGGGCCATCCTCCACTGCCTTCCCAGGCCACAGCAGAGAGCTGGACTGGAAGAGGAGTAACTGGGACAGAATCTGGCGCCCCAACTGGGACTAGAACCCAGAGTGCCAGCACTGCAGGTGGAGGATTAGCCTAGTGAGCTGCAGCACCGGCCATGGGACTCACTTTTTAAAATGGCACTTCCACTTGGAAAGAAGGCAACCTTCAAGTTTCTATAAGTAACTCTTCTGATATCCAGAAACTGAACAATCCTGATTTCATTATACCTTGATAGGAAATGCACGTTGGATTTTCTTCCACATGTGAACTGTGTTCTTCTTGCACTTTGATTTCTCTTGGATGCGTACAGTTGGGCCATAATTACTTAACTACTTAACTACATGCATCAAACTGTAAAGGGGGCTGGCGCTGTGGCAAAGTAGATAAAGCTGCCGCCTGCAGTGCTAGCATTCCATATAGGCACCAGTTCAAGTCCTGGCTGCTCCACTTCTGACTCAGCTCTCTGCTATGGCCTGGGAAAGCAGTAGAAGATGGCCCAAGTCCTTGGGCCCCTGCACCACGTGGGAGACCTGCAGGAAGATCCTGGCTTTGGATCAGCACAGCTATGGCCATTGTGGCCAATTGGGGAGTGAACCAGCAGATGGAAGACCTCTCTCTCTCTGCCTCTCCTCTGTGTAACTCAGACTTTCAAATAAATAAATCTTTTTTAAAAATGTAATGAACAGAATCACTTTTTTTTTTTTTAAAGCAGGGACTAAGATCGGAGTTGGCGAAATCAAGAGGCTTCCATTGCTTTGGCAGCTCATGACAAGAGCCTCCGGTGATTACTGACGTCATAAACAAGAGTGTCACTTGTTAAATCAACAACGGGAGTCACTGTGCTCTTGATCCCCATGTAGGATCTCTGTCCTTCATGTGTTGTACTATGTGAATTAATGGCATAACTAGTACTCAAACAGTACTTTATACTTTGTGTTTCTGTGTGGGTGCAAACTGTTGAAATCTTTACTTAGTATATACTAAATTGATCTTCTGTATATAAAGATAATTGAAAATGAATATTGATGTGAATGGGATGGGAGAGGGAGTGGGAGATGGGATGGTTGTGGGTGGGAGGGAGGTTATGAGGGGAAAAAGCCACTATAATGCAAAAGTTGTACTTTGAAAATTTATATATATTAAATAAAAGTTAAAAAGTTAAAAAAATGTAGGGGCTAACAAATACAATCACTATAACTTCAAAATAAGATTTGAAACTAATTTTTTGTTTCAGACTCATTGACAACAACCACACCTTTGAAAACCCAATTCTGTCTTTCATTATCTCAACCTGATCCTACATCTGTGTTCTGTTTGACCCCACTGCCTAAATTAGAAACCTCAAACTTCCTTGATACATCTCTCCTATTGTATTTGATACCTATGGATTCTATAACATAGATCACTATTATCATTCAGATAAAATTCAAATATTATCAAGACCCACAAGACTTTCACTTTATATGACTTTATCATTCATCACCAAAACAACCACACTCTAAACCCCAATTCACCCTAAACTCATTCAGCTTCCCTAAGCTCCTAGATCATTTTAGGCACTGAAACCTCTGTAACATATTGTCTTCACAAGAAATTCTCCTTCCCAAATACTCAGTTCCATAACACTTCATAGTTTATTTATTTCTTCTTTGGGGAAGACATTCTTGACACCACTCTTTCAAAGTTTGGTTAAGCACTCCTCCTCTGAGCTCGCATAATGCATTATACTTTCCCTTGTTGCAATGAATTGCCACTGCCTGTTTACTTGTCTATATCCTCTATAAGAAGGTAATCTCTTTGCTGAGTGTTCCCTTTGCAGTGCAGAAGCTTCTCAGCTTGATGTAAAGTGAGGCAAAGGACAAATGGGAGAAAATATTTGCAAACTATGCAATTGATAAAAGGTTAATATCCAGAATCTATAAAGAGTTCAAGAAATTCAGTAACAATAAAACAAACAATCCAGTTAAGAAATGGGCAAAGGGCTTGAATAGGCATTTTTCAAGAGAGGAAATTCAAATGGCCAACAGGCACTTTAAAAAATGCTCAGGATCGCTAATCATCAGGGAAATGCAAATCAAAACCACAATGAGGTTTCACCTCACCCAACTGAATGGATCTCATACAGAAATGAACAAACAATCAATGCTCAAGAGAACGTAGATAAAAAGGTACCCTAATCCACTGTTGGTGGGAATGTAAATGGGTGCAGCCACCATGGAAGGCAGTATGGAGATACTTTAGAAATTTGAATATAGACCTACCATATGACCCAACAATCCCACTCCTGGGAATTTACAAGCCAAAAGAAATCAGCATATGAAAGAGTTATCTGTAGCCCAATGTTCACTGCAGCTCAATTCACAATAGCTAAGGTATGGAATCAACCCAGATGTCCATCAACTGATGACTGGATAAAGAAATTATGGAATATATAAACTATGGAGTACTAGACAGTTATTTTAAAAAAATGGCATGCTATATTTTGCAACAAAATGGATGCAACTGGAAATCATTACTCAGTGAAATAAGCCAGTCCCAAAAAGATAGGTATGTTTTCCCTGATCTGAGGTAACTAATAGAGTAGCTAAAATATAATGTGTTGGAGTAAAATGCACATTTTGAATTCTATGATTGTTTACAGCTCTGTCTGTACTGCTGAGGAACTGTGTTTTTTTCTTTTTACTTGTTGAACACTTTACTTAGTGTATGAGTATAAAGTATACTGAAAATAGATCTTTGTAAAAATTAAGAGAGGGCACAGGAGAGGAAGGAGGAAGAAGAGTTGGAGCATTGGTGGGAAGTATCATTATGGTCCTAAATCTGCATAAATAAAATGCATGAAAATTGTACAAGTTTTATGTACACACACACACACACACATAAAAGAAGGTCATCTCCACATATTTGGTGTCAACTCTCACAATGACTTGAGTAACAAGGACAGTGACTGGTAACTGGTAGGTTATTGTTAAACTTGATGAAGAGTAGATTACAATCTTACTTTTACAAAAACAAGGGGAAAGAGCTAATAACAAGTATGGAAGATAAAATTAAACAAAAAGGGGTAAGATGAAGAAAAAGGAAAAAAAAAATATTAGTGGAGTAGGGCGCCAGAAGGTGGATGGGGAAAAAGAAAGATAGATTAATGGAAGAAGTAACATGAAGCAAAAAATAAGGGATAAGGTAGAAGTCACTTGCATAGTTTTTATTTTTATTTTTTATTATTTTATTTATTTGAAAGACAGAGAGAGAGAGAGAGA
This sequence comes from Oryctolagus cuniculus, assembly GCF_051225735.1. Taxonomy (NCBI): domain Eukaryota; kingdom Metazoa; phylum Chordata; class Mammalia; order Lagomorpha; family Leporidae; genus Oryctolagus; species Oryctolagus cuniculus. The sequence goes on from NC_142867.1 coordinate 59,181,302, forward strand.
GGTAGAGACAGAGAGGTTTTCCACCCGCTAGTTCACTCCCCAGATGGTCGCAATGGCCAGAGCTGCGCCGATCCGGAGCCAGGAGCCAGGAGCTTCTTCCAAGTCTCCCACGTGGGTGCAGGGGCCCAAGGACTTGGGCCATCTTCTACTGCTTTCCCAGGCAATGGCAGAGAGAGTAGCTGGGACCAGAACCAGTGCCCATATGGGATGCCGGAGCTTCAGGCCAGGGCTTTAATCCTCTGCACCACAGCGCCGGCCCCAGTTTTTGTGAAACATAAGAAGAGCCTGTACTAAGGGGATTGGTAAGGAAACCAATATTAATTGATCTCTAAGTGTCAGGCCCTATCTGAAATATATAACCTTGTCTGTACTTTACAATTTCTCCATAAACATTAGCGTCCTCATTTTGCATACAGGAAAATTGAGACAACAGGAAGTTAGGTAACTCTCCCAATTAAATAACTATCAAGTGGTAAAGCAGTCTTTTAACCCAGTTTACAGGGACTGCCCAGGATATGTGTTCACTGTTGGAAGTTTTCATCTAGAAAGTATTTAAATGTAGAGCAAAGGCAGTTTTAATGGTTTTTAAAAAAAGTTCTAAGCATCCAATCTTATGAACAAAGCTGTGACTTACCTCCTTATATCTCGGCTCCAGCATCTTTTCCCTCTAAATGTCTACCTTACAGTTCCTCCAAGAATAAGCTGAATATCCTGAAGTCAGCAATAGCCAAATCCTAAATGGAACTGAAATCAGGAACAGCCATTCCTCTCCCTCCTTTCCTTCAGGCCTAGGCCAGGGACTTGAGACACCTATGTGTATAATGTGTTGATCTTATGCATCCTTTGCTACAGACCCAGAAGGCAATGGCAGCACTTCTATCAAACCAATCAGAAATCAGCACTACACAGTCCAGCACTGACTTTTCCATATTCTAGAAACATCCTCCAAAATGTTAACTTCTGGGAGTGCAGAGTTCTGTAGTAGATATGGTCCTCAGGTAAGGCATCTATCAGGACTCAAAGAAAACGCTTCCTAAATTGACATTAAAAATGAACCTGGGAGGCCGGCACTGCAGCTCACTGGGCTAATCCTCCACCTTGCAGCGCCGGCACACTGGGTTCTAGTCCCGGTCAGGGCGCCGGATTCTGTCCCGGTTGCCCCTCTTCCAGGCCAGCTCTCTGCTGTGGCCAGGGAGTGCAGTGGAGGATGGTCCAAGTGCTTGGGCCCTGCACCCCATGGGAGACCAGGAGAAGCACCTGGCTCCTGGCTTTGGATCAGCGTGGTGCGCCGGCCACAGCGCGCTGGCCGCGGTGGCCATTGGAGGGTGAACCAACGGCAAAGGAAGACCTTTCTCTCTGTCTCTCTCACTGTCCACTCTGTCAAAAAAAAAAAAAAAAAAAAAAAAAAAAAAAAAAAAAAAAAAAAAAAAAAAAAAAAAAAACCTGGGAGTCCTGCTTTGTGGCATAACAGGTTAACCACCACCTGTGATGCAGGTATTCCATATGAGGGCCAGTTTTAATCTTGGTTTGAGTCTCACTTTTGATCCAGCTCCCTGTTAATGTACCTGGAAAAGCAGTAGAAAATTAGCCAAGTTCCTTGGCGCCTGCCACTCATGTAGGAAACCCAGATGGAGTTCCAGGCTTCTGGCTTCAGCTTGGCCCAATCTTGGCCACTGCAGACATTTTGCTAGTGAACCAGTAGGTAGAAGTGTGCTCTCTGTCTCTGTCTCTCCCTCCATGTAATGCTGCCTTTCAAATAAACTTTCTAAAACAAACAAACAAAAACAACAAAACGGGCTGAGAGCTAAAATTTAAACTGCAGTGTTTTATATTGTACAAAATTGTGTTCTCTATGTTTCCCCCAAAGCTCCATAACAATAAAATCGCTTTGTCATGACAGTGTTGACAGGGAGGGAAGGCTACTCTTCTAGTTAAACAAAAGCTCATACGCTGGCTCTTGTGCCTCAGGTTTCTTCGTTTACGTGAATTTTCCCTAAGTAGAAAGAATCCTTAAAGGCAGGGCTCTTTGCAGCCGTCCTTCATCTTCCCACTTTTTGAATTTACTAGGTTTTGCATATTTTTATTTATACATAGTCTTCACATCTGATGATTCTCTCTCTCTATATATATATACACACATACATATACATTCATACATATATTCATATATATGTGTGTGTATATATATAGATGTATAGTCTTATAAACATCAAAGCTAATACCCTCTCATGGAGCATATTTTCACAAGAAATTAATTTTAACTGAATCAATTCATCATCTAACAGCGGTTACCAAGGATACCAAATAGCCGAAATTACTTGGCTCCAACTTGCTTGTGAAATCAGAAGATATTATCAGAAACCTGTGAAGAATTGCTGTTGTCTAAGTAATCTGGCCAGCAACAGTGCCCCTTCCCAATGTTTTCAAGTCCTGAACTCAGAAACATTACAATCTATTCTAACTGCTAAAAACATGCAAAGACTTTTTTAGGATTTGAAATTCAGTGATTAGTATTTAGAAAAATAACCGCTAATGGTTTCACTTTAATTCATTTCCTGATGAAGCACTGAACTGAGAATGGCTACTGATTTGATCTTATCAACCTGAAAGCAGACAATTCTCACTATGGGAGTTAATTGAGCATTTAGGTAATCTAGCTGAATCGGTTCTAAATCAAACAATCCATCACTGTACAATTATTAATACTGGGTAGCATTTAACAGATGAACCTATAATGTGCCCTTGAAGGGCAGATAATTAAAAGGAAAATGCTTGAAACAAACAAAAAAGCTTCCTCCTGCTAAAAGGTCCCTATAGTTAACAACAACAAAAAAAAAGAATGCAAGACTAAACACTATGTGTAATGTAATACAGTACATTTAAAAAGGAACCAAATAATTGACACTTTCTCCAAAAGGCACAGGCAATTAAATTTCTTATTATTGTGTATATTTCTGTACACTTTAAGAATGTTAATTCTCTGTCACTCTGTTGCTATTATTTTCTCTGACTTTGTGGCTTTCTTAATTTTGTTTATGATGTCTTTTGAAAAGAAAAATACGTTTCTGTTGTTGTGTTTGTCAAAATCTGTCAACCTGTGTTTTGCAGTTGTTGACTTCAGGGTCATGCTAAGAAGGGCTTCATCTACCTCAAACATGACAGAAATTGGTAGTTACCACCAAATATCTGTTTTTCCCTTTTCAAAAATAACATAACTTAAATTGGACTTGGGGTAACAATCTATCAAACTAAAAGGCTACATTTTTCAAGCTTCCTTGTAGCTATGGATGGGTATATGACTGTATTTTGATCAATAAAACAAAGGTACAAGTGTTGAGTAAGACAACATCCAGAAAAGTTACTTAAAAGTGCAGACTCAGGTTAGAAGTAGGAATTTTTTACTTCTCCCAGCATTGCAAATATGAATATTGGTCATATTAACCCATAAGGGGACTGAGTTAGAAGCCATGCCCAAAAGAAGACAAAATAGGAAGACAAATGCAATCTCTCTGGAGCTTATGTCTACCTAGAGTCTCCCAGACATGGGCAGCCTACTTTTATATCTCTTCAGATAAAAGAATTTAAAAAATCTACCTATTATTGTTTTTGCTGTCATATGTAGAAAATTATGATAATAAAATGATTACCATATAATTTCTTTGGAATTTTAATGGTTTTGCTTTTTGTAAAATTTAAACTACCTAAAAATTTTAAGAGCAACAATATGAAGGTACTTCAAACAATTCATGGAAAGCTAGAATTAAGAGATAAGTTCAGGGGTTGGCGCTGTGAAGTAGCGGGTAAAGCCGCCCACCAGGGTGCTGGTATCCCATATGGGTGCCAGCTATTCCACTTCCAATCCAGCTCTCTGCTGTAGCCTGGAAAATCAGTAGAAGATGGCCCAAGTCCTTAGGCCCCTGCATCCGCATGGGAGACTGGAAGAAGCTCCTGGATCCTGACTTCAGATTGGCATAGCTCTGGCCGTTGTAGCCAACTGGGGAGTGAACCAGTGGATGGAACACCTCTCTCTCTCTTTTTCTCTGCCTCTCTTTCTCTCTGTGTGTAACTCTGACTTTCAAGTAAATAAATAAATCTTTTTAAAAAAAGACACAGAGAGATAAAGGCTGGCATTGTGGCCTAGTGGGTAAAGCTGCCACCTGCAGTGCCAGCATCCCATAAAGGTGCCAGTTCATGCTCTAGCTGCTCTATTTCCTATCCAGCTCCTTGCTAATGGCCTGGGAAAGTAACAGAAGATAGCTCAAGTGCTTGGGGCCCCTGCCATCATGTAGGAGACCAGGATGAAGTTCCTAGCTCCTGGCTTCAGCCTGGCCCAGTGCTGGCCATTGTAGCCATCTGGAGAGTGAACTAGTAGATTGAAGACCTCTGTCTCTCCCTCTCTTTAACAACATTCAAAATAAATTTTAAAATATTTCTTTAAAATGATAAACTTATTTTGGTGTAAAATATTTGAAATCCATCCAGTTTTTCCACAATAGGTATTTCCCATTAACTTTTTAAAGACATCCATTAATTTTCCCCCAAAATAACCAAATATCTCACCATCATCTACTGAACCATCCATTATCTCTCCCAATAATTTGAAGTGCCACCTTCATCAGGTACTTTTCCATCATCTTACTTTGCTTTTGTTTCATGACTTTTTTATATATACTCTTTATGTTCTCTGAGAAGCAAAAAGTAGCTATTCAAAGAAAGCACAAAGTAGCATAGAGCTCCCGATGAGCAGGAGAGGGGCAAGGAAGAGGCTAAATGACAGGGAAAGACCAGGAAGCTGCTCTGAGGGCCAAGGCGACACGAGTCTCCATATCACAGCCTAAGGAGTAATAGAATATGGTCTGCATTCAGAGCCTGCATTCAAATTCCAGCTCCATAACTTACTAGATTTTTGTAGTCATCGAAATCACCTAGATTGCCTATGCATTGGATTCCTCCTCTGTAAAGCGGTACTAACACCAGAACCTACCTCAAGGTCACTTTTTTTTTTAAACGATTTATTTGAAAGTCAGAATTACACACAGAGAGAAGGAGAGGCAGAGCGGCAGAGAGAGCGAGAGAGAGAGAAGGAGAGGAGGAGAGAGAGAAAGCGAAGAGAGAGAGGAGAGAGAGAAAGAGAAGAGAGATCTTCCATCTGCTGGTTCACTCACAGATGGCTGCATTGGCCAGAGCTGCACCAATTCGAAGCCAGGAGCTTCCTCCAGGTCTTCCACATGGGTTCAGAGACCCAAGGACTTGGGCCATCCTCCACTGCCTTCTGGGGCCATAGCAGACAGCTGGGTTGTAAGTGGGATGCTGGCACTGCAGGTAGCAACCCCACCTGCTAAGCCACAGCACCTGGCCCCAATGTTACTTTGTTAAAGGAGTTATTACATAGAATCTTAGAACAATATCTGGCACTAAGTTCCACTAAGCATCCTTTACTAATAATAGTTATAATTATCACTGTCTTCATCACCACCAGCCTTGTCACATTAAGACAGATGTGTTCTTGTTTCCTAAGGTATTATCAAGAGTAACACTGATTGACCACATGCTTCTGAGGTACCACTTGAGAGGATTGTTTCTCCAAAAACTTTTTAGTGTCAATGAAGTGTTTCCATACCAGTTACAATGGCTATAGTAAAAATGACAAATAATGACAAATGTTTGCAAGGATTTGAAGAAATGGGAACCCTTATAGAGTATTGGTGAGAATGTAAAATATTGCAGCCATTTTGGAAAACAGCTTGGTGCTCATCACAATTTTAAACAGTCACCATGTGACCCAGAAACCCCACTTTTGGGTGTATAACTAAAAGACGTGAAAGCACAGTAGTATATTCACATAAACTCAATGTTCTTAGCAGCACTATTAATAATAGTCCCAAGCTGAACATAAGCTAAATGTCCATCAACTGGTAAGTGGATAAATAAAATGTAGGATATCCATATAATACGACACTAATAGGTAATAGGAAAGAATAATATATGCTCCAACAGAGCTGAATCTCAAAAACATTCTGCTAAGTAAAAGAACCCAGCCTCAGCAAAGATCACATATTGTATGATTCCATTTATAGGAAATATCCAGAAGAGGTAAATTTACCAAGATAGAAAGTAGATTAGTGGTCTCCTGAGACAGGGATTAACAGTGAATGGACATGAGGGCTATTTCAGGGGTGATAGAAATGTTCTAAAACTGATTTATAGTGATGCTGGCACAACTGTAAATTTACTAAAAATTTTTGTTACTGGGGCCAGCCTGCTGACATATCAGGTTAAGCCATCATTTGAGATGCCTGCATCCCAAATCAGGGTGCTGGTTCAAGTCCAGGCTACTCTGCTTCTGATGCAGCTCCCTGCCAATGTGCCTGAGAAGCAGCAAATGATGGCTCAAATATTTGAGTTCCAGGTTCCTGGCTTCAGCCTGGTCCATTCCAAGCTGTTGCAGCCATTTGCAGAGTGAACCAGTGGATGAAAGCTCTCTCTATACCCTCCCCCTCACCTCTTGTGTCTTTCAAATAAATATGCTTAAAACTGCATTATATACTTGAAATGTGTAGATATTATATATAAAATGTTTCAATAAATTTATTTTTTAAATGAGGAAATGATATAAATTGAGGAAAATGTATGAAGTTTGTGTATTTTGTGAAAAGTCAAATTTATATGTATACACACACATATATATAAACAACATATCTCTATTAGCATGATAATAGGCTTCCTAACACTTTGCCATTCTAGCAGTTATAGGACATATTCTTTTAATACAATGCCATATTTATTTTATTATTAACAAAATATGTGCATTTATATGTTTAACTGATACTGACAGCAAGATTTTTTTCCTTTATCTTTGTCAGATTTGCTACCAGTACGACACTAGACTCATAAAGTGAATGGAATGCTTCCTATGTTGTTCTATGCTGTCAAATAATTTTAAAAGTATATGAATTCTAGGCCGGCGCTGTGGCTCAAAAGGCTAATCCTCCACCTTGCGGTGCTGGCACACCGGGTTCTAGTCCCAGTCAGGGCGCCGGATTCTGTCCCAGTTGCCCCTCTTCCAGGCCAACTCTCTGCTATGGCCCGGGAGTGCAGTGGAGGATGGCCCAAGTCCTTGGGCCCTGCACCCGCATGGGAGACAAGGAAAAGCACCTGGCTCCTGGCTTTGGATCAGCGCGATGCGCCGGCTGCAGCGCGCCGGCCACGGCGGCCATTGGAGGGTGAACCAACAGCAAAAAGGAAGACCTTTCTTTCTGTCTCTCTCTCACTGTCCACTCTGCCTGTCAAAAAAAAAAAAAGTATATGAATTCTTAAACCTTTCTAAAGGATAACTTCATGTTTTTGGATCAAAATATTTAATAGGTATAAAGCTAGATCTGGCAATTCTACTTAAGTTATTAGTTGGAATTCTTTCTAAATAGCAGTGCTGGTGACCTTAATTTAACTCTTGCATTCATTAAAATTTTTTGCAATTAGAATTTAAAAGAAATTTGCAATTACTATTAAAATAAGAGGGCCAATACATTATTTGACATTTTGTTAAACTTGAGCTGTAGAAATACCTGGGCTCACCAAAAAGGAAACCTGTTGAAGTGAAATGGACACTATGAGAAACAGTGACTTGATCGGCCCTTGTCCTGTCTGTTGATGTACAACTTAATATTTTATCCCTTTTAGTATTTTTTTTTTGTTCTACTTGATACTATTGGTTGAACTCTGCAATTAACACACAATTATTCTTAGGTGTTTAAAATTAACTGAAAAGTGATCTCTGTTAAATATGAGTGGGAATAAGAGAGGGAGAAGATGTACAATTTGGGACATGCTCAAGCTGACTTGCCCCAAATGGTAGAGTTAGAAATGTGCCAGGGGATTCCAATACAATCCCATCAAGGTGGCATGTACCAATGCCATCTCACTAGTCAAAGTGATCAATTTCAGTTCATAATTGATCACACTGATAGGTCTAAGAGTCAAGGATCATATAAACAAGACTAGTGTCTGCTAATACTAACTGATAGAATTAAAAAGGACGAGAATGATCCAGATGTCCTAAATAGCACTCTGGTCTCAGAATCAGCACTTAAGGCATTTGGATCTGGCTGAAGAACCCCTGAGAGTATTTTAGGCATGAAAAGCCAACACACTCTGGCAGAAAGAAAAAAAAAAAAAACAAAAAAAAACACAACACACCTAAATGAAAGATCTCTGTGAGTGAGATCCCAGTAGAAAGAATGGGGCCATCAAAGGAGGAGGTACCCCTTTCTCTGAAGGGAGGAGAGAACTTCCACTTTGACTATGACCCTGTCTAAATAAGATCAAAGTTGACAAACTCTAAAGGCTTCCATAGCCTTGGCAACTCATGACAAGAGCCTAGGGAGATTACTGATGCCATAAACAAGCATGTCAATTTGTTAAGTCAACAACAGGAGTCACTGTGCACTTACTCCTCATGTAGGATCTCTGTCCTTAATGTGTTGTTCAATGTGAATTAATGCTATAACTAGTATTCAAACAGTATTTTACACTTTATGTTCTGTGTGGGTGCAAACTGTTGAGATCTTTACTTAATATATACTAAATTGATCTTCTGTAAATAAAGATAAATAAAAAATTATAAAGCAAAAAAAAAAAAAAAAAAAGAGAGAGAGAGAGAAATACCTGGGCCCAAAGCTTTTTATGTTGAAAGTTCTTTGACCACTTTCCATTTTCCTCTAAATGCTTTTATACTCATTCTGAGATGTTTATCCCTTCCATTCAATATGTTTTTCTATATATTTGGAATATACAATGTCTTGTGATGTTGTTTAACTTCTTCAATAATCTTTTGTATAGCCTTCTCATTTCTTCTGCTTTACATTTGAATTTTCTTGTTACTTTTTCTTGTAGAGAATAGCAAAATACTTAGTTACATGTATTTCAAAGAAACACATCTTGGTTTTATTAATACTACTTTTTCACTTTCTAATTCATTGATCTTTCTTTTGGTTTTACTGATGCCTTGCCCCTATGGGGGAGTTGCTTTATTTATTTATTTTTTCCATGTGTAGGCCTTATAGTCAATGCTTTATTTTTTCCATTGATCTATTTATTTAACACAGCAAGTTAGTTAGAAATCTTCAGCTAAATATAGTTTTGACTAGACTCTATAATTATGACATTCATGTTTTTATTTCCATTGTTTTTTCAACACCAATAATATCTGTTTCCATTTCTGATTTTTTAATGTAACTCAAGGGATGTCTAAAGAGTTTTCAGGTGTTTAGAGTTTGGGTATTATTGCTGTTATCTATTATTCAGTCATAGATCATCTGATTGCATTACAGTCAGTATACGTGGACAATGGAGTTTTTACCTCTCAGAGTTAATGTTCCCTTTTTATAAAATGTTCATAAAGGAGTTGGTGTTGTGGCGTAGCAGGTAAAGCTGCCACCTGCAACAACAGCATCCCATATAGGTTCTGGATGGAGTCCCAGCTGCCCCACTTCTGATCCAGCTCCCTGCTAATGCACACACCTGGAAAAGATGTGGAAGATGGCCCAAGTACTTGGACCCCTGTACCCATGTGAGAGACCCAGAAGAAGCTCCTGGATCCTGGCTTCTGACCAGCCCAGCTCTGGCCATTTGCAACCATTTGGGGAGTGAATGTGCAGGTGGAGGATCTCTCTCTCTCTCTGTAACTCTGCCTTTCAAACAAATAAATAAATCTTTAAAAAAAGTTCATGAACATAATTTTCTTGGCAGGTATTTCACAAAAATGAAGCTTTTAATTAACTATACCATTTCTATGCCCTACTTGTCTGATACTGGAGCATATTATTAGTAAAGTATGGCTGTCTCCCAATATGATTTTGACTTTCCTAACTTGTAAAATACTGAGGTTTTTTTTTTAAAAAACAGATAGGAATCTAAAATATCAGCTTTACTCAGACTATCTGCTTTATCTTTTTAAGATTTATTTTATTTATTTGAAAGAGTTACAGAGAGAGGTCGAGACAGAGACAGAGACAGAGACAGAGACAGAGAGAGAGAGAGAGAGAGAGGTCTTCCATCTACTGGTTCATTCCCCAAATGACCACAACGGCCAGAGCTGAGCAGATCTGAAGCCAGGAGCCAGGAGCTTCTTCTGGGTCTCCTACACAGGTGCAGGGACCCAAGGACTTAGGCCATCTTCTAGTGCTTTCCCAGGCCATAGCAGAGAGCTGAATTGGAAGTGGAGCAGCCGGGACTCAAACGCGCCCATATGGGATGCTGGGGCTGCAGGCTGGGGCTTTAACCAACTGTGCCACAGCACTGGCTCCCTGACTTGGTTTTATAAATGTAAATATTACTTCATTCATTTAAAAAGTTTTATTGCTAAGTCTTTATTGTTTATTGTAATATTAACAAACCTAAGATGTCTCATTTAATGACTTACATTGCATTCAGTACATTTATCATAGGAATTTTAATTATTTTCCCAAGGCATGAGGGTTTAGAAAGAGGAAAAAGACAAAATAAAATCAGACAATATTTTGCCCTTATTATTTTAATATATTTAGTGAGAATGTCTTCTGGACATTTTATTTTGACAGGCAGAAAGAAAACTCAAAGAGGGAGAGGCAAAGAGAAAGGAAGAAGGAAACAGAAATAGAAGAGACAACAACTCCCATAGACTGGTTCACTCCCCAGAAGCCTGCAATAGCCCCAGTGACCGAAGTCAGGAGCCAGGAACTCAACCCGGGTGATTCAGTTACTGGAGCCATCACCACCGCCTCCTAAGGTCTACAAAAGCAGAAAGGAAATTGGGAGTGGATCTAGGCATCAAACCCAGGCACTTCAATATGGGATCCAGTGGGTTAACCTGCATCTTAATCATTGCTCCAGGGGCTTACCCTGATTTCCATTTTCTGTTTTTTCTTTTTAAGATTTATTTTTTCATTTGACAGTCAGAGTTACAGATAGAGAAGGAGAGCGAGAGAGAGGGAGAGGGATCTTCCATCTGCTGGTTTCACTTTGCAGGTGGCTGCAATGGCCAGGGCTGGAGTTACATTTGGCTCCATTTGGTCAGAGTTGGATTGGAAGGCGAACAGCTGGACATGAACTGGAGCCATATGGGATGCTGGCATTGCAGGAGGTAGCTTTACCTGCTCTGCCACAACACAGGCCCCTGACCTGATTTCCTAAACATTTAAAGTATCAGGTACTGTAGAAATAACTCTGACCCTCTTCTGACAATTCCTCATCTTTTTTTTTTTTTTTTAAAGGTTTATTTTTATTTACTTGAAAGAGTTACATAGAGAGGTCTTCCATCCACTGGTTCACTCCCCAGATGGCCACAATGGACAGAGCTGTGCCGGTCCAAAGCCAGGAGCTTCTTTCAGATCTCCCATGCGGGTGCAGGGGCCCAAGGACTTGGGCCATCTTCTACTGCTTTCCCAGGCCATAGCAGAGCTGGATCGGAAGAGCAGCCGGGACTAGACCGGCGCCCAAATGGGATGCTGGTGCTGCAGGCCAGAGCTTTAATCCACTGCACCACAGCGCCGGCCCCAGTTCCTCATCTTTTAAACTGCATTCTTAGGGCCACTATTTACTGCTGTCCTAGAGTTTCCCTGGATCCAATCTGATGATTGTTTCACTACAGGGTGTGAAGCAAACCCTAGGACATCATCGTTTACTCTAAAGGCAGATGCTACAGAGCTTTGGTTTTGTGAAGCTTCCCAATTTCACTCAATTCCCACACACTGAGGCACTGGAAAGACAGCTGAGACTGGGTCACTGAAGCTGAGACAACATAAAAATTAAAAGATCAAAAAACCAAAACAAATGTAATGGAAAAGAGCTGCCGTTTTAATCTTTATCAGCCTGCAGAGTAGATCCTCTAAAACTGAACCTGTGGGGATTAAATGATCTTGCCCCAGAGAAGCCTACAGTAATCCACACGTAAACGGCCTCTGAAGCAGTGTGGAGTGACAACCAATGGATGCTTCTACCAACAGCATATGGAAGAAAAAAAGAAACACTTAGGGAGATTTTACAGTTCTCTTTGTGGACTCTTTCTGAAATAGATTCTATAATGTGATGAATTTTAGCTCCTTGAAAATTAAAGTAATACACACAAAGCACTTTAAAAGCCCCAGAAGAAGGATGACCTACAAATTCGGGATATTACAGTGACATTAAATCTGAAATAACAGTCACATTGGAACAGATTAAAGAGGAGCAAGCATCACTATTTTCTTATTCCCTCTGAATTTGGGAAGCTTTCAGAGGTAACTCAACTATGCCAAAAACCGACATCCATATTAGTTGAAAAAAAATTGAAAATATGTTTAATCGGATATTTTCTGAATAAACTGTTAAAAGCAGTTCTATTGCAGTCTCTTCATTCATGTATAGCATGCTTTCTGTTTCACAGGTTTTTCTGACAAGTGAGCACACTGGCAAGGATGCGCTACAAGCCTTCAGGAACAAGTAGCCATGTTTATCTGTAACCTGATGGCCTAGTTAAAAGGAGTTTATTTACCATATGGTTATCCTAAATTAGGAACAAATGATAATCATATTATATGTCCAGCATTAAAAAATTTCATGATTTTACTTGGTGCTAATACATCCTATGACTATATTTTCTACAGAATTTATTAGCTGCCAATTTATTATCTGCTAACAGCAACTGTTGATACTAAATACTTCATTTCTACTATAGTTAACAAAAATGGATCAATGATATGTAAAAACACAATTTGTGTTTGATTTCCTCACCTAATATATGATAAAGTTTCATAACAAGGGTTTGAGCATTTATTTTGACAATGGGGCTATAATCCATGTAGGCCATGAAAACCATAAATGCATGTCATTTATCAACCTGGGTAAAATATCTCTGCACATGAGACTGATTTGTAAGTGTCACTTCTGAGGACTGACTTAGTCACTTAGGGGACAGGGCAGTCGCATCTTCAAAAGTTTCCTGACGGCCAGCGCCACGGCTCACTAGGCTAATCCTCCACCTGCGGCGCTGGTACCTCGGGGTTCTAGTCCCGGTTGCTCCTTTTCCAGTCCAGCTCTCTGCTGTGGCCTGGGAAGGCAGTGGAGGATGGCCCAAATCCTTGGGCCCTGCACCCGCATGGGATACCAGGAGGAGACACCTGGTTCCTGGCTTTGGATTGGCGCAGCGCACCGGCCGTGGCGGCCTTTTGGGGGGTAAACCAACGGAAGGAAGACCTTTCTCTCTCTCTCTCTCTCTCTCTCTCTCTCTAACTCTGCCTGTCAAAAGAAAAAAAAGTTTCCTGATTAATTGTGATGCATACTTGGAAATGAGAAACACTTTTCCCCAAACCTTCAAGTTATGAAGTGCTTAAGAATTCAACCTTTCCTCCCTCAACTTGATTTCCACTAACTTTTTCACAAAGGCCTAACAGTTAACTGCCCTGAACACCTGTACCATATGTAATATATAATGTACTCACCCTTAAATTGTTAAAAAGTGATTTGTTGAAAAAAAAAAAAAAACTCGACTTCTGGTAGTAAACCTGATAAATCATATACCCACCCTCCCTTGTCAATCAGGAATCCCTATTTCATATCATTGTATCAACTATTTTATCTCTTAAATATCCTTAAGGCATCTTTATTATCTTAAAATATTCCTTCAACACTTCTGCCTAGGCAAAAGCTAATAGTCTACCACCTGTTATTGTTTTTTCAAAATCCCCTAGCTCTGAATCTCATATTGCTTGACTGCACCTCCGTATTCCAACTTCCCATCTTTATTGCAAACATAGGTCATTCCTCAGATGGCTTCCACCACTCCTGACCTAGCCTATTTGCTGGCTTATTGTCACGTTCTCCAAAACTACTTTTGTCATAATTCTTTGTTATTCAATATCCATGTAGATAACACTTCACAAACCTTGATCCATCAGTTCTTTGAGTTCCTTTCTTGGGCTAATTTGTCTCCATCCTACCTTATAGTCTTACTCTCCACATCATGCCCTGGACCTGGTGATACCAACAACTGCAGCTCTTTCTTCATGTTGACTTCAAACAGCCTACCCTCTGTCCTCCTCCTTTTTGCTGCATTTCCAACAACATTCTATGCCCCCCCCCATAAGGATCTATAATCCATTAACCCTACCACATTGTTACTATTCCTAATCCTCTTCTGTGTCCTATTTTCTCTCTCCTCACTCCAGTGACAATTCAAAGTCAATCATTCCATTCTACATAGCCTTAACTCTTCTGCTACAATTTCATTGTTATACAAACACACCACTCTAGTTTAAACACAGAGTTCTCTTGGGACTGGGCCCATGGTGCAGCAGGTTAACCCACTGCCTGCAATGTCAGCGTCCCATATGGGTGCTGGTTCATGTCCCCGTTGCTCCACTTCTAATTCAGCTCTCTGCTAATGCACCTGGGAAAGCAGCAGCAGTTGGCCCAAGTGCTTGGGCCCTTGCTTCCCATGTGGGAGACCAGAATGGAGTTCTGGGTTCCTTGCTTCTGCCTTGTCCAGCCCCAGCCATTGCGGCCATTTGGGGAGTGAACCAGCAGACAGAAGAACCTTGTCTGTCTGTCTCTCTCCCACTCCTTCTCTCAGTAACTCTACTTTTCACATAAACAAACAAATTTTAAAAAAAAAAAAAAAGCCCACTAAGTTCTCTTTCTATCCTAGGTCTATACAAACATAGTTGAATGTGGTGGAAGAAAAATGCATACCTCTATTGACAGACATGACTTTAAAATCAAAATCACCAACTTCAAGAGGGCCTTTAACATTGCCCAACAATCACCCTCCAGTTCCCTAATGTTGTTTCCACATCCCCAATCAGGCCCTTGTTCCCAACTCTCTAACACAAGTGCTTGCCAATTACTCACTGCAATGGTGTATAGTCCTCATTCTATTTGGCCTAACAGCAGCGCTTGCCAGTTGTTTATTCTCTCCTCTTTGATACAACTTCCTCAACAGTGTTGCTTGGATTTTCTTCTTCATTGCTGGTCCAACTTCATTAGTCTTCCTTGTGATTCCTCAGCTTCTCTCTAGCTTCTTAGTGTCAGAGAGTTCCAGAACTAGTACTGGTCTCTCTCTCCTCTATTCACACTGCCTGCCTTAATGATTTCAGCCAGATTCATTTTATTTTATTGTTTTTTTCCTTTCAAGATCTATCTATCTATTTGAAAGAGTTACACAGAGAGAGAAGGAGAGGTGGAGGGGGTTGGTCTTCCATCCACTGGTTCATTCCCCAATTGGCCGCAACAGCCAGAGCTGCGCCAATCTGAAGCCAGGAGCCAGGAGCTTCCTTCGGGTCTCCCATGTGACTGCAGGGGCCCAAGGACTTGGGCCATCTTCCACTGATTTCCCAGGCTACAGCAGAGAGCTGGATGGGAAGTGGAGCAGCCGAGACTTGAACCAATTGGCACCCATATGAGATGCCGGCACTGCAGGCGGCAGCTTTATCCGCTATGCCAGAGCTGGCCCCAGCCAGATTCATTTTAAATATCATTTATATGCCAGCAAATCTATTGATATCTCCAATCCAGTCACTTTTTGGGAACTCCAGGTTTATATATCCAAATTCCTGGTCTATATCTACATTTGGCTCACTAATGAGCATTTCTAACTCATACATCCCAAACTGAGCTCCTACTTATTCCTCTGAAACTTCTCCTGGAAACTCAGGCCAAAATCTTAGAGTCATTCTTGATCACTACCTTTCACCCTCCTCATCCATCCCGAAGTCAATCCTGTCAGCTCTATCTTCAAGCTGCCTAGCATCTGACCACTTCTTATCACCTCCATTGCTTCACTCTTGTCCAAGCCACCACCATGCCTCACCCACATGATTACCATAATCTCAAAACTGCTGATTCAATCTTTCCCCTTCTACAGTCTAAGTCAGATGTTAGCCCCATTTTGCTGAAAGCTTTCCAATGGCTTCCCATCTTACTCTGAATAAAATCACCTTCTTTCAAGTGACTTTAAGGCCTTACTATCAGCTGACTATCACCGCTCTGACCTCACCTGCCACTGTTATTCTCCTTGCCACCTTCACTATAGTATTCCTGGCCAACACCTAAATACAACAGGCAGGCCTCTGCCCCAGGACTTTTATTCCTGCTGATCTCCTGCCTGGAATGTCCCTCCTACTGACTTGTGCCCGTCTCGTCCCTGCATCTCCAGACCTTTTTATGCATACATTAACTTCTCAGCGATGCCATTTTAGCCTCCAT
Organism: Oryctolagus cuniculus; assembly: GCF_051225735.1. Classification (NCBI taxonomy): domain Eukaryota; kingdom Metazoa; phylum Chordata; class Mammalia; order Lagomorpha; family Leporidae; genus Oryctolagus; species Oryctolagus cuniculus. The sequence goes on from NC_142867.1 coordinate 59,197,517, forward strand.
GCCTTATTGTCTTTCCATGTTTCATTTTTCCCTCAGCACATATTAGTATCTAACATAGCACATGGTTAATGTAGGGATTATCATTTTACTCTAACAGACATGTAGGCTACATGGTGACAAAGTTTTTAATTTCTGTTCATTCAATGCTACTGTATGAACTATGACCTATATACACACAATGCTGTATCTAGATCTTTAGGAAATGTATATACAGTCATGTGCCCCATAACAATATTTTGGTCAGCAGCACATTGCATACATCACAGTGATTCTGGGAGATTATAATGGAGCTGAAAAATGATTGCCTAGTGATGTTGTACACATTTTAATGTCATAGCACAATGCATTACTCTCATGTTTGTGGTGATGATGGTCTAAACAAACCTACTGAGCTGCCAATTGTATGAAAGTAAAGCACAATTTGTGTCACAATACTTGATAATAATCAACTATGCTACTGATTTACATATTTACTATGCTGAACATTTATTATTAGAGAATATTCCTACTTATCAGAAGAACAGCACCTAACTATAAAACAGTGTGTTCTGTTACATTGGCAGCAGCCTCGTGTGCCTCATATTTAGTGCATCTCAATCATACCAAGAGGCCACATAGAGTGACCTGTACCATCTAAGTTTGTGTAAGTATACACTGAAGTGTCCATGCAGCAACAAAATTGCCTAGCCATGCATTTCTCAGAAGGTATCCCTGTGGTTACGCAATTCATAACTGCATCTAAGTCACAGGCACACAGGAAATGCTCAACAAACAGAGAACGAGTAAATGAATGACAGGCCCCATTATAACCTCTACAGTCTACCTCAACCCAGGCTCCAGAATTACCCGATTAAAAGATAAATCCGATCACCTCAATTTTCAACTCAAGCTCTTCAATGTTCTGCAGTGCTATAACTGATTCAAATGGAAACATCTTCAGTAGCCAGGGATGTCCTATAAACGTGATAAGCAAAGTGCCTGTGTATACGGTGGGGAAGGTACTCTACAAAAGGTACACAATGTGTGACTCACCCAAGGGCATTCGATTCCTTTATTTTAAAGAACTGTGCCTGTTACTTGGAACCCCCACACACAGAATAAGCCTAGCTTATCTCCTCAGTCTAGCTTGTTGACCCCTTGGCAGGCCTACCATGCTTACTTCCTTCTGGGCCCCCTAACATCAGAGAAAACAGACTGTGAACATCCACAGACTAGACAACTGCAACTCAACTGAACACATTGTTTTTTCATTATTAAATAACCATGCAAGGAAGCAAGATGTCACTATTGGCATAGTCAGAAATTATGTCTGGAACCCAGATGTTTGAACAGCTGACTTCATTTGCTAAAGGCGGTTTTTACAACATTCTGGAGAAATCGCACTTGAGTTTCAGGCTAACATGATGATAGACCTAAATAGGTATTCTTCCATTCAGTGACGCCAACATGCCAGGACCTTAACTTAGATAGGAAGAACATAACTGTCTCCAGCTGAAGTCCACTTCCCAGGAAGATTTGAGACACTGCACTCACAGAATTTCCTCCTCCTGAAATGTGCTGTTGTACTTTTCTGAGAATGGATCTATTGGGCTCACTGCAGTAAGCTGTATTTATTTTCAAAATTTCTGTGTCACAGTGCTCCAGCCCAGTCCTCAACAGAGCTTTGACAATGGCATTCAAAGACTTCCATGATCTGACCAGTATTTACCAGAGCAGATTCACCTTTCAACTTCCTCCACACGTGAGCTCCTATTGCTAAGGTGCCATCCTCTCCTGTCTCATCACCTTTGTCAATTCCTACAATGCCCTTCCTACCCACAAGTTCCAGGCAAGCTGCTCCACCCAAGGAGAGGCTTCTCTGGAAAGACTGCAGATCCACTCAAGTCAGATAATTACTTTGCTCCTCTTCCTGCACTATATCCAGTACATATCTTTCTTCCCAGCTTTATTAATTGCAATTATTGTTTTATCTCAATTCCATAGGGGCAGTAAGCATGTCTAATGTATCTCTGAATTGCTGATGCTTAATCTAGTACATGGCACTTAGGAGGCACTCAGTGACTATTTCCTTGAATTTAATTTAATTATAATTAGAAAAGATTGACCAGATCAGTGTGGATAAAGGACATGTAAGTCCAGGATAGGGCTGTGTGGAACAGGGTGGGAAAGAAAACTAAAGGCAGGAGCAAAATTATATAACAATATTTTTTCATATCCCAGATAAACTAAGAGAATACTTTGCATTGGAAAAGAATGTTACAATGACAATTCATTTACTTAAGTTCCCTTGAACATTAAGTGGCTGTCTAGTGTAACAGACTGATTATAGACATACCACCTGGGTTCATTCACCATGCAGTCCTCCTCCCATGTACTAGCTTAATAGAATACCTATATTCTAACTAATGCAAATTAAGAAAAACGTTAAGATAATCAAAAAATAAATTGGCACACGCCAATATCACTATGCCAAAGTGATCTCACCGTGCCTACCTCCATGCAGTTTTATCCAATGTTATCCACTTAAAATGCCTTCTTGGGGCAGGTGTTTACTCAGTGATTAAAATGTTGGTTAAGATGCCTAAGTTCTGGGGCAGGCGCTGCAGCACAGCAGATTAAAGCCCCGGCCTTCAGTGCTGGCATCCTATATGGATTCTGGTTCAAGCCCTGGCTGTTCCACTTCCAATCCAGCTCCTTGCTGATGCGCCTGGGAAAGCAGTGAAGGATGGCCCAAGTCCTTGGGCCCCTGCACTCGTGTGGGAGACCTGGAGGAAGCTCCTGACTCCTGGCTTCAGATTGGCCCAGCTGTGGCCATTTGGGGAGTGAACCAGCAGATGGATGACCTCCCTCTCTCTCTCTCTTCTTCTCTCTGTAACTCTTTCAAATAAATAAAATAAATCTTAAAAAAAAAAAAAAAAAGATGCCTGTTTCCCACATCTGAGTGCCCAGGTTGAATACCTGGCTGTTGCTCCTGACCATAGCTTCCTGTTACTCCAGAAGCCAGAAGGCAGTGGTGATGGCTCCATGAGTTGGGTTCCTGCCTCACAATGCATTCCCAGCTCCCAATTTCAGCCTGACCCAGCCGTGATCATTGTGGGTATTTAGGGAGTGAACTAAAAGATAGGAGCTCCGTCTGCCTCCAAATTGAAAAAACAACAAAAGATGCTTCTCTAGTATAGTCCACCTTTCCCCCCCACCTCCACCCCCCCCCCCCACAGGCAGAGTTAGACAATGAGAGAAAGAGAGACAGAGAGAAAGGTCTTCCTTCTGTTGGTTTACTCCCCAGATGGCTGCTACGGCCCACGTGCTGCACCGATCCAAAGCCAGGGGCCAGGTGCTTCCTCCTGGTCTCCCATGTGGGTACAGGGCCCAAGCACTTGGCCCATTCTTCACTGCCTTCCTGGGCCACAGCAGAGGGCTGGACTAGAAGAGGAGCAACCGGGACAGAATCCGGCACCCCAACCGTGGCTAGAACCCGGGGTGCCGGTGCCGCAGGCAGAGGATTAGCCTAGTGAGCTGCAGCGCTGGCCCTAGTCCATCATTTTAATACCTTTTCCAAGCTCTCTTGTTTTAAGACTATTTCCCTTTTCCTCCTATTCTGCAGGATTGTGTCTTTCTTGATGTGCCACTCTGTTCTTCAATCATAGAATTAATCTGGTATTCATATTTGGCATTTGGTTTAAAAAGTTTTAGCATAATTTCTAGTGTTCTATATATCATGTGTTTGCAAATTATAAATTACTTGAGGACTGGCAATCACATTTACTTCTTTGTGAATGTCTGTGTAACATGAAATTTCATGAATAATGGACACTAAATAATGAAAACTGAAAAAAATCTATTAAAAAGTTCAGTTCTCCCAACAACAAAAAATATAAATTGAAACAGGAACCTGTTAGTTACTTAAATCCTGTTGAATTAGAAACCTTTTTTCACATTACACCATCTAATGTTAGTGAATTTACTGTTAACATGTAGAAGGGTTTGCTGGCACAGAACAACTGGAAAGCAATTTGAGCTCATTGCTGACCATGCACCATTAAAATTTTTCCAAAAAGCAAGAATGTAAAAGGAGATGTAAGATATGATTTATTCTAATGAAAAGTTAATACTAATCTTGCCCCACTAAAAATAATTAAGGGGCCAGCAGTGTGGCTCAGTGGATTAAGCTGCTGTATGCAATGTCAGCATCACATATGTGAGTGCCAATTGGAGTTCTTGCTGCTGTACTTCCGATCCAGCTACCTGCTAATGTGCCTGTAAAAGCAGCAGACGGCCCAAATGCTTAGACCCCTGCCACTCATGTGGGAGACCAGGATGGAGTTTCTGGCTCCTAGAATAAGCCTGGCCCAGCCCAGGCTATTGTGGCCATTTGGGAAGTGAACTAGCAGATGGAAGGTCTTTCTCTGTCTTTCCAATTAATTAATTAATTAATCTTTACAAAAAAAAGAAAAGTAAAAAAGGCATACCTACTCTTCTGAATATAGTCATTACAATAATTTCACAATGTCAATCATGTTAAAATTAATATTAGTAACAATGGCTAATATTTATTATTTATTATTCTTTTTCTTTAAAAGATTTATTTATTTGAAAGAAAGAGTTAGAGAGATAGAAACAGAGAGAGGTCTTCCATCCACTGGTTCACTCCCCAGACGGCCGCAAGGGCCAGAGCTGCACTGATCTGAAGTCAGGAGCCAGGAGCCTCTTCTGGGTCTCCTACGTGGGTACAGGGGCCCAAGCACTTGGGCCATCTTCCACTGCTTTCCCAGGCCATAGTAGAGAGCTGGATTGGAAGAGGAGCAGCCGGGACTAGAACTGGCACCATATGGGATACCAGCGCTTCAGGCCAGGGCTTTAACCCGCTGAGCCACACCACTGGCCCCTACTATTCGTACACTGTATATAGTGTAAGATACTAGTGTAGGGTTGCCAGTTTTTGGCATATAAAAATACAGGATTCCCAGTATAACTTGAATTTCAGGTAAACAAAAAAAATCATTATTTCATATAAGCAAAACCCAGGCAATACTTTCCACAGATTATTTGAAATTCAAATCAAACTGACTTCCTTTATTTTATCTGGATACTAGTATCCCAGATACTATCCTGTAATTCATTTTACTGTAAGCCTTTGGGCCATGACTGAAAGGAAATGTGGGCAGATGATACTTCCAATGGCAAGATCCACTTATGAACATTTACTTGAGCCCTATTATGTAGCAACCTTGCACTCCCATTTTACTGGTGAAGGAAATGAAGAACAAACTATTTGGCTCAAGGTCATTAGGCTAGTAATTGCAGGATCAGATTCTGACACCAAAGCTCTTGCTTACTGTACGTTGTCATCTTGACTTCCTGGGTGATTTCATTTTTTTTCAGGTGCACTTCTGTCAATGTTGATATAAAAGTTTGTGTGTGATAAAATACATGCACAAGGACATATGAATATTTCAAGGAGCTCTGCAAAGCCTAGTCTTTAGGGTTTGCTTTGGTCTAAAGCCAATACTAGAGGCAACCAAACAAAACTCTTCCCTTGAAAGGAAATGGGATGCACATTTACGGCTGCCAAGAGGATCAATTAGCACAGTGAAAACTTCTCCCCAGCTCAGAGTGGCTTCGCTCAGAAAGTTGCATCACATACTTACCCTTTGAATAGTACGACTGCTCTCCCACTTATGCCTCACTAAGCTCCTCCCCTTTCTCTCTCTGCTTTACCCTCTGAACTTGTTAGTTCCCTCCACTCAGTTAAGAAGGGATTATGAATTTTTTTTAAGCCAACCATATGGGAAATTGCACATACACACACAAATACAGAAGTGCCAGTGTGCTTTATCAGTGAAAGCAATGCCTATGCTCCATACATAATAGGGAATTTCAGGGTGATTTCCCCAGACGTGTCAGCTTAAGTGTTCCCTGAGAGTTTAGCCCGCATCAAAGTTTGTGCCTTTGATTGTTTGTTTCAGAAGAGGCAGCTGGCCACAGGGCTGCTTGTGATGCCTTTCCCACACTTTGCTTTTGTTTTTCCCTCCTGATAATTGCCTCATGACTAAACCACTCACTGGTCCATGTAGAGGAATCCCACAGAGATGAAAACACACTTGCTTAAATAAAATATTTATGAAGAAGCCCTAAAATGTCACTGAAGTAAATGCAAATTAGTTCTTCACATATTGTGCATCCAATATGCCACTCATTCCTTAGAAGACTCTATTTCCTGATTGCAATTAACATTAATTTTTAAAAATTAATCCCATTTTGCATAATCATGCCAACATCTATTCACAAAAATCCAGTGTTTTAAGAGTGATTCTCGAAAGAGAGACAGATTTTCTACCCGCTGGATACCTCCTGAAACGCCCACAATTGCTGGGGCTGGGCTAGGTCGGGGCCAGGATCCAGGAGCTCCATCTGGGTCTCCCACGTGGTGGCGGGAACCTAACCATTATAGCCATCATCATCTGCCTCCTAGGGCACACACCAGTATGAAGCTGGATCAGAAGTAGTGGTGGAGGGCTGCTGCCTCTGCCTCTAGCACTAGCATTGCATATGGGTGGAGGTTTGAGTCCCAGCTGCTCCACTTTCAACTCAGCTGCCTGCTAATGTGCTTGGGAAAGCAATGAAGATAGCCCTTTGGTCCGCTACACCCATGTGGGAGACCTGATTGAAGTTCTTAGCTCCTGCCTTCTGCCTGGCCCAGCCCTGACCACTGCAGCCATCTAGGGAGTGAACTAGCAGATGAAGTGTTCTTGTAATTTTTTACCTTTCATTAAAATAAGCATGCAGCTTGTTACTATCCAAGGTATAGCCTTCGTTTTTCCTCTCCATTAATTTCTTGTAATGGCTCTCCACGTCTTTCAGTTACATATGAGAAAAACAAAAGTAAAATCTTATTAATAAAAAAAGTGATTCTCTGACTGTCTTAGAAAATTTGAATTGACTATAATATTTAATCCTAATGGTTACTTTGGAATTTTCCTTAGCAACCATAATTATTATTTTACATGCACATCTTTTAATAAGTAATTTCACTATAATTCAATACAAGGTGACATTAACAAAGGTATCACATTCTAGCCTTTCAATGAAATACTATTTGGACAAGATTTTCTTGTTTTTTTTTCCTTCCTGAAAATTGGGAGGATCCATAATATTTTCAGAGTTTTTTTTTTTTTTTTTTTTTTTTTTTTTTTGACAGATAGAGTTAGACAGTGAGAGACAGAGAGAAAGGTCTTCTTCCTTCCATTGGTTCACCCCCTGAAATGGCCGCCATGGCCAGCGTGCTGAATTGATCTGAAGCCAGGAACCAGATGCTTCCTCCTGGTCTCCCATGCGGGTGCAGGAGCCCAAGCACTTGGGCCATCCTCCACTGCCCCCCCCCAGGCCACAGCAGAGAGCTGGAATGGAAAAGGAGCAACTGGGACTAGAACCTGGCGCCCATATGGGATGCCAGCAACTCAGGCAGAGGATTAACCAAGTGAGCCACAGCACCGGCCCTCAGAGTTCTTAAAATAAATCCTTGGGATGATATTGTCCAAAGAAAGTTAGGAGGCCAGCGCCGTGACTCACTTGGCTAATCTTCCGCCTGTGGCGCTGGCACCCCGGGTTCTAGTCCAGGTCAGGGCGCCGGATCTGTCCCAGTGGCTCCTCTTCCAGTCCAGCTCTCTGCTGTGGCATGGGAAGGCAGTGAAGAATGGCCCAAATGCTTGGGCCCTGCACCCGCATGGGAGACCAGGAGGAAGCACCTGGCTCCTGGCTTCGGATCAGCGCGGTGCAGCACGTGGGCCATAGCGGCCATTTGGGGAGTGAACCAATGGAAAAAGGAAGACCTTTCTCTCTAACTCTGCCTGTCAAAAAAAAAAAAAATTAGGAATCAGTTGATATGACTACTAACTGTACAAGGGGTAACAGGTTCCCAGTTCTTGATACCACCTTTCCTGATTTTGCAAGAAAGAAATGTGAGCTGAGCTGAACAAGATTAGGTAGATTTGTCCTTTACCTGATGGCCTTGAAAGCTGTCTTCCCTATGTGACTTTTGATCAAAATAAAAAGATGCAGGGCTTCTAGATCAGAAGGATCACCTGAAGTTAGTGTTGTCTGAAATGAGCGTCTCGATTCTCCTGAGGTGGAACTGAAAGCCTTTAATACACTGGAACTCTACCTGGCTTTGGACCAACCCCAGAATAAAAAACAGAGCTGCCTCTTCTGAACACACCACTGTGCTACTGCTGTAGAGTTCAACAGCTGGCATGAGGGAATTCACTGTAAAAGGGGAGAGGGGGAGAGAGAGGGAGGGAGGGAGGGAGGGAGGAAGGGAGGAAGGGAGAGAGAGAAACAGAGAGAGAGAAAGGGAGAGAAAGTTGTCTTCCACCTAGCTGCACACTACAATCAACTGATGAACTTAAAAATACCCTGATACCAAGCCCTTCACCCAGAAATTATGATGTAATCAGTCCAGAATACAGCCCAGTCATTGAGAGCTTTTGGTTTGTTTCATTTTGTTTGTTTGTTAGAGTTCTCTAGTATTTCTATTGGGCAGCCAAAAGGAAAAACCACTGGTCCAGAGAAAGCGTTTCTTGACTGCAGTAATTTTCACTTGAAGAGAAGCGTCACTGAAGATGAGTCCTAAGGTTCGCTTCACACCCTGACACGGTGAACATTTTCTAGCCCTGGGTGCAGACACTGAGAGCATGCAGAAATATCCGCAGAATATAAAGTTGGAACATGAGCAGAGAAATTTCTATCCTGGATTACAGAATTCATAGCCAAAACACCAAGCAGAATCTTATAACTAGAGAGTTTAACCTACTTGGGGATTAAACCTATTACACAAGCACAGAATAGAAGAAGTAGGTCTAAGTGTGGCTCTTATGAAAAATTCCTAGGAAATGTTCACTGACAATAACTCCTCTATTCTTAATACATGCGGTGAAACTGCCCAACAAGCTACTTTGACTTAGACCCATTCTTTTCTTTTTTCTTCAAATGGAATCTATGGCCTTGGGCTAGTTTACTTCGCTGCAGTTCAGACAGTCTACTCATATATATCCATTACTTTCAGCCATGTTTCTCAAACGTTAATGCGCCTATGCCTCACCCAAGATTCGGAATTTGCAAACTCACATGCGGTGGGTCTGGGGCGAGCCTGAGAATCTGCATGTCTAACAACCTCTCCGAGGCTGCTGATGCTGCTGGTCTTAGAAGGCTGTTAAGAGGACTAAGTGAAATGACCTACATACAGTGCCTAGCACAGACACGCTTGGCACCCCACAGAAGAAAAGGCCTACAAGGAAAATGATAAAAACATGTTTAAAACCTAGGAGTTCTATGATCCACTCGTCCCTTCTTTTTCAGCTGGAAATAGTGGGTCCAGAGAAGTTATCTCCTAATAGCCAAGGGTATATAATGTAAACAAGGGATAAGAGTAATTCTTTTTGACTGCAAAAAGTATAATCAAGATCCATGAGAAGTTTAAGAGAGCTTTTAATTCCCCACAAAGGAGAAACATTCCCAAAATAAGTGCTGTTCTATAACCAATTAGCTCTCTTGACAGTTAAGTATCCAATTACAGAAGAGGAGTTAAACCAACTGGTGATGTTAAAGGAGATATTCAAGAGTGGATGCTGGACCTGGGGTTCAGACTCTGGATGGGATCCCTGCACTCCATATCAGAGTACCTAGGATTGAGTCTCAGCTCTGTTCCTAATTCCAGCTTCCTGTTAATGTGCACCTTAAGAGGCAGCAGTGATGACTCCAGTCTCACCCACGTAGGAGACCTGGATTGCATTTCTACCTCCCAGCTCTGGCTGTTCCAGACTTTAGGGAATGAACTACCAGATGGAGGGATCTGTCTCTCTTTCTCTCTCACTCTCACTCTCTCACTCTCCCTCCCTCCCTCCCTCCCTCTTAAGTGATTTAAAAAAATATTCATATCTTAAGTCACTGCTTAAGACATCTTGGCTGTCTAACAAGCTATCACACACTTAACATGTACAAAAAGTGAAAAGCCAAACTGGTATCCCTCCCTACTCCAATCCTCTTCCTGAAACCTTGCTCTGCTCAGTAAATGGATTGCTTAGGTCAAAAAACCATAGAATCATCCTTAACTCATCTTCCCTAATACTCCATGCCCCTTTCATCAATAAATATGAGTGGATGCACCTTCAAATTCTGCCTATAAACCAATTACTTCTCACCACCTCCATTACAATGATCCTAGTTGAAGCCACAATCGCTCCTTTCTGGATTCTTGAAATAGCTTCCTATCAGGTTTCTGTCTTCATCTTTTCTCTTCTACAGTATTTTCTCCACACAGCGTTCGGAGTGTTGCCATTTTGGGGCTCAATACCTTCTAATGGTTTTGTATCTTGTTCACAGGAAAAATCAAAGTCCTTATAATGGTTTACAAGACCCTACATGATCTTCCTTCTGCATCCTTGACTGTGTATTCCTTGTCATTCTCCATCATTTTCACTTGTGTCCAGCAACCCCTTACGCCAGGGTCTTATCAATGGTGCTCTGACCTAGGACCTTTGCACTTACGCTCTCCTCTGCTTACAAGGCTATTCTTTGTGATCTGTAAGTGTATGTCCCACACATGAAATAACATGAAGACACTTGACAGAGCATTCTAATTGCTCTCTATGGATAAGAGAGCTCACACACAGTTTAAAGATCAGCATTTTACTTTCCACAAGTTAGTATGGATGACAGACTGGCATTCCAGTTCCAGTTGCAACTCAGGCTCACTCTTAAAAATCACACTTCCTGAAGTCCTCTGTTAATACCAAGTGAGGGAAGACCTGGTGCTACATTCTCCTTCAGGGAACTACAATCACCTGGGCAAATAATAACCCTTTTGATGGATCAGATCCATTGATCTGTGATCCAGCCTTACCTTACTCTTGAATAAATGAGCCAGCATCCTAGAGGTAGTGATAGTTCTCCTGTCCACAGGGAATTTTATCTGCTTTTCTCCTTTGATAACCAAAGCCCTTAATGGATCTTGAGAAAAATCTGGCTAACACTTGGTGGCCCTGGATGGAGAACGGACAGAGAGAGCTGCCATGTGCCATTCAGGTGGATTCCTTCACAGGAAAGGATGTCAGCCAGTCCCAGGCCACTCTCCCTGGGAGCCATGCCCCAGACCTGCTGCACGTGGTTGTTCTGGTTTGCACCACACAACAGCAGAGACTCCATTCCATAGTATTGTGTGCTGCAGCCATCTCCAGCCACTGAGCTTTCAGGGCTTAGAGACAGAAAGTCGCCCCTGGCTTGGACAAACAGCTCCCGAGGAACGGAGATAAATGCACTTGATGCAAGAGTGAATGCGAGCAGGGCAGAGAGGAGGAAAATGAAGGCTATCTGGCTTGAGCCGAAGTGGCCTGCAGGGGAGGGTGCGCTTTGGAGGTCATCTTCAGCCTCTTTTCCTCTCACCTTGCCCTGTGCAGTCCTCCACACCTATCTCAGGAGTAGGCTACTTTCCCACACAAACCAAAGGGCCAGAGGGGCCTGCGGCTACCTCAGAACCCTGTGCCCTAGTTTGGAAAACACATACACACAGTGCTGCTTTTGGGAACTTACAGAGCAGCCAGGCAGAGTCTCCTCTACAGCTATTTCTCAGATTTCTTCTCCAAGTGGCCTGCTTCGTGTCTCTCCCTCCAGGGTTGCCCAGGGCAGGGGCCGAGAACCTGAGTTCACACCCTGGGTTAAAAGGGGGCAGAGGCAGAAAACGGGCCCAAAGGATGCAGAGTGTGAATCATGCAATTCAGGGCTAGTCCTCATCCATCATTTCTGATCAAGCCAAAGACCAGAGGTCACACGGGACACCAAGGAGCACCTCTGGCAGGGTCTCAGGCAAGCAAGCGAGGTGCTTCAGCTCCAACACTGGCTTTGCGGGAAGCCCAGTGAAGAATGGGCTCATTGCTGCTGCTTCAGGACAGAGCTCCCCCACATCTTCTGTTTGTAAGAGGAGGAGCCCCAATTCCCTCCTGGGGTCCACACACAGGCTGGACGCGAGACCTCCGAGGAAAGCCTCGCATCAGTGTTTCTTAACTTCTTCACTTTGAAAGAACACATTAGTGGCCGTTTCATAAGCTTCATTAGCACAACCACACGCAACGGGGAGCTATCATCTTTCTTCTTCAACAGGGGGGAGAAGCCTCAGGATAAGGAGAATCTGATTTAAACTTTCAACAGATGACCTCTCAACACACACCTATGTTGAATAAACTCTCAAGGGCACGCTATTTAAGTCAGACTCAGTGTGAATTTCTTTATGAATCAAATAATTCTCCAACTTGTCCCTTGGGTAAGTGCATTTTTTTAATGTAATAGACTGGATAAAATGAGGTAAATTGTAGCCGGATACTTTGCACAGTGACAGCTTACAGGAATACCAAGGGAAAGGCCATTTTCTCATCCCCTCTGTAACAGCCCATCCACAATATGCTTCCTCTGAAAGTACTTAGGCTGGGAGAACACTCGAGAAAAGCAATTCTCCAGGTGAGAAGCATTTCAAGCTCACATGTAAAAGGAGTCTGTCTTCTTCCACTAACCAGTAAGGGATGAGAAGGCCTGGGAGAAGCAGGGCCCAAGGGAAAAGCAATGGCTCCACTACAACGCCCTCCTGCAACCTTAATTGATCCAATGCCAAAATAAATGAACTTTCCGAAGTTAGGAGCTCCATAACTTTCACCAGGGATAACTGCAGGTGCACAAGCTTTGACCAGCGTCCTGGGCTTCGGCTGCTGGTCGAGCCGGACGCCCAGGCCCAGGCCGCCTCCGCTCCTTGAGACCAACAGAGAACAGGTTCAGGCCCGGCTGCCTAGGACCCGTGGCTCCCTGTCCCCGACGCCAGGGCAAGTCTCCTCCTGACCTTTTCACCCCAGACTAAGGAAAGGAACTAGATGCGGGGAGGAGCAAGGACTAGCAGCGCCTGGTGGGATTCGGTCACAGCCGGGGGCCGTCTCCAACTCCCAACTTGCCAGAGTTTCTTCCGGCCTCGTTCCCCGACTCTGCGCGCTCGGGAGGCCGCGGCGGCCTCTCTTTGCTCAAAGCCAGGAGCCCAGGGAGTGGAGCGCGTAGCTTGGCGCCGGGGAGCCGCCCCCAAGAGCCCGGGTGACGGGAGCGCAGGTGGCGGGCGTGGTCCCTCCAGCCAGGACCCAGCCCACCCAGACTCGGCCTCCCGCAGCAGTCTCTGCCCGGGTCCCCGCCCGGTTCCAGCATCAGGCCAAGGCGCGCTGGTTCTGGTTCTATCGTCTGCTCGCTGACTGCCCCCCGCCCTCTCCCAGTCCGTGTCGCTCTCCTGCCTCAGGCCCCGGTGCGGCCCCAAGTGCCAGCCCAGGGCCCTTCCGTCGCGGCAGGCGGCGGCACTCACCTGGGTCGCGAAGCCGGGGTCTGGCACGGTCCCGCAGGTGGTAGATGAAATCCTGGCAACTGTCGTGCTCCAGGGCCCCACGGGCACAGAGCTCGGCCAGCAGCTGCAGCGCCTGGTGACAGAGCGCGTCCCTGGCCCCGGGCATCGCCCCCCCGCATCCTTGGACCGCGCCGGGCAGGCGGGCGCGGGAGACAGCCCTCCGCCTGCCAGCTCAGAGCCGCTACCTCCGGGCCGTCCGCGCTCGCCGCCGGGGACCAGCCGAGAAGCGGCCGGAGCCCCAGCCCCAGCCCCAGCCCGCCCGGCCTCCCACCGGTTGCATGCAGCTCTTTGCCAGCCGGTCGGTCGGGCTTTCTCTGTCTCCCGCCCGGCCCCTCAGTCCCTCCCCCGGCTCTCAGGAGAGGCGGCGCCGCACAGCCCCGCGCGCTCCGCCCGCCACTAGCGGCCGCCGGGGGGCGGGGCCGGCTCGGGGGGTGCGCGCCGGCGGGTGGGATCTGGGCCGCTCGGCTCCGACTCCGGCGCTGACCCGGGACCGGGGGTCGCTCGCCGGCTCCTGGCGGAGCACGGGACTGGTCTTCAGACCTTGAGCGGAGAGCGGCCGCGCCCAGGCTTGGAGCGTACGAGCGGGTGCGCGCTCCGGGCGCACCCGCCACCCCGGCCCTGCGCCCTGAAGCCAGCCAAGCACTCCCTCCCGTATGCCGCGTGTGTCCGAGACGCGGTCTCCGGTGCTTGGCGCGAAGGCTGTAAACCTGACCACACCCGTCAGATGTGGAGAACCCAGACCCTGCCTTGAACTTGGAAAGCTTCCTCGGGATGTAAACCGTGGGCCTCGAGGTGCCAGACTCCCAGGTTCGGGGTTTGGAGCGAAGATGCGCCAACAAAGGAAGGATTTTCCAAGCGCAGGCCCCTTTTGACTGCTGTGATGTTTTGGAGACAGCGGAGGCAGTCAGATCAGAACTAAGGTCAAATAAATAAATGACTTCTGGAGAAGACGGGGAGGCGTACCTGGAGCTCCATGGGTCCGGGCTGGTGGTTTTCTAAGCAACTGAGTAGAAACCAGGGGTTTGCAAATTAATCTCCAGCACCCCAGGAAGAGTACCACAGAATGTTAGGTGTTCCGAAGGGACCACAGGGCACCTCCCACTTCCCCATCTCTTCAACCTTTTAGGCAACAAGCCCAGAAAGAACCACGAAGTACTGAATTCGTGTGTATGCGTCTGCAAGGCAGTGTGCCACAATCCTTTTAGATACCTAATTTCATTTAAGTCTCTGGATAGCCCAACAAAGTCTGGATAATTCTTCCTCCTATTTTACCAAAGAAAAACCAGGTATTCAGAAAGGTGTCACTTTTCCAAGTTTACAGGTAGTAATGGGAGTAAGTTGATTTTCTTCCTTTTCCTTTACTTTTCTTTTTGGCTTTTTTTGTGGTGACCAGGTGCTGCTCGAGAACAATTAGAGTGGAATCTCTACAACTGGCAACTATCCCTCTTAGCCATAAGCTTGTGCTGCCTCTAGGGGCACCTGATAGCCAACCACTTTGTGCAGCGAGAGAATTTGGGATCTCATGGAGTGTTCCTTCACCCAACAGGCAAGCTTTGAAATCCTGCTGTGAATGGTGTTAGGGGCTTACATGGGAATAGCAGAGAAAATGCAGTGTTCCTAAGGTCAGGATAATTCCAAAGTGTCGTGAAAAGACAGGTAGATACTCCGCTGGAGGAAAACTAGAGGGAAAAGAAACCAGCTGGGAGGGAGCCTGGCGAAGA
The DNA here is from genome assembly GCF_051225735.1 of Oryctolagus cuniculus. NCBI lineage: Eukaryota > Metazoa > Chordata > Mammalia > Lagomorpha > Leporidae > Oryctolagus > Oryctolagus cuniculus. Next base: position 59,212,655 of record NC_142867.1, read on the forward strand.
GGTTGAGCAGATGCTGCTGCTTGCAAGAAGGGAACACCTAGAGAAGGGGAAAAAGGTCCTATAATGGTGGAGGAGGCACCAGCGAGAGAGTTATGCTAGGGCCGGCAGAGTAATGGTGGCGTTAAAGCATGGAGAAGTACGGTTCTGTGCCACCACTATGCTACACTAATGCGGAGAAGAACTGAAAGTGCTGAGTTCAGTGTGGCACTGGCTTCCATAAACCAGTTAAGATCTGATGAAGGCCTAGCCTGGGTCAAAGGCTGATTGCCAGAAACATCCGAATTTATAAAACACTTCCAAAACTGACTATGGGGCTGGCATTGTGGTGCAGGGGATGAAGCCCATACTAGAGTGCTGATTCAAGCCCCAGCTGCCCTGCTTCTGATCCAGTTACCTGCTAATATCCCTGTAAAGGCAGCAGAGGATGGCTCAAGTATTTGGGTCCCTGTCATGCATGTGGGAGACCAGGCTCCTGGCTTTGGCCTGGCCCAGCCCTGGTTGTTGCAGCCATTTGGGGAGTGTACCAGCAGATGGAAGATCTCTGTCTCTCCATCTCTGTCACTCGGCTTTTTTTTTTTTTTTTTTGAAGTATTAATTGACTAGATTGCAACCAATGGAATGAGGAAGAAACAAAAGACAGAAGTTTGAAAAGATGACCTGGGTCCTATGTGGTGAGACTTTGATAACAATTAGAAATGCAAGCCCAGAGTTTGGGAGAGAGGGGAGACTGGTGATCTGAATAGAAGGGCAGAAATTGAGTTGCCACAGTGAATGGACTGCTCCAGGATGGAAGGGCTGGAGAAATGGGAGCGTAGTTTGGCGGTTAAAATGTGGTTTAACAAATTGGAGATTGCAAAGGAGCAATCAGAAAAGAAGGAAAAATGGATTGAGGGGAGAAATGGGGGTCCAGGGAGGAGTGTTAGAAGAATGATCAGCTACAACTTTAAAACAGAGTTTAAAGAAAAAAAAATAGCAAATGTCCTTTGGATGTAGCAGGAAGTTTTTCTCTCAAGATTTAGAGAGTTCAGTTACTATGCAACCAATCTTATGCAAATTAACATTTTTGTACCTAGGGTTTCTAGGCAGATGACACTAGTATGTGCATCACTGGATTGTTACAAACATTAGATAAGGTGATACATTTAAAGTACTTAGAATAGTGCTGTCACATAGTACTGTTGTGTTATGTATCTACTACAATGTGCTAGGTTCTAAACACACTTTAAAAAATTTATTTATTTGAAAGGCAAAGAAATAGAGGGAAGGATTTTTCATACACTGGTTCATTTTCTGAATGCCTGCAACAGCCATGGTTGGGTCAAGCCAAAGCCAGGAGCCCAGAATACAATCCAGGTCTCCTACCTTGGTGGCAGGTACCCAACTACTTGAGTCAGCACTTGTTGCCTCTCAGAATGTATATGTATTAGTAAGAAGCTGGAGTCAGGAGTGGAGCCAGGACTTGAACCCAGGCACTCTGATAGGGGATGAGGGTGTCTCAAGCAGCATGCTAACCTCTATGCCAAACAATAGTCCCTAAACACACTTTCTTAATCTATTTGTCACATGTCAAAGAGGTAGATGCCATTATTTCCTGTTTTACATGTGGAGAAGTGAAACTAAGTGGTAGATTTTTTCAGTCACAGCCATTCCTCCCATATCACAAGTCCTTTTGCAGTGTGAATTTACCACTCCTTCCATCAAGGATTCCAGTCTATTTCCCTTCTCCTTGAATCTAGACTGTCCCTGTGACTCACTGTAATCAACAGAATGTATGCAAGTGATATTCTGAGCTGAGTCCACTAAGAGGCCCTGCAACTTTTGCAGGATATCCTGCTAATGAGAAGCCTAAAGAATGAGAACCAGTATGGAAAGAATTGTCATAGAGAAGGGAACTGAGATACCATTGTGCCCTAAATTGTGTCACCTCAAAATTCTTATGTTGAAGCCCTAACTCCTAATGTGACTTCAGGACAGAACTTATAAGGAGGTAATACAGGCTAAATGAAGTAATAGAGTGCAGCCCCAATCCAAGAGGATTAGTGTCCTCATTAAAAAAAAATTGCCAGAGGGGCCAGTGTTGTAGCACACCAGGTTAAGTTGCTGCCTATGAAGCCAGCTGCCTGTATCAGAGAGCTGCTTTAAATCCCAGCAGCTCTGTTTTCTAGCCAGCTTCCTGCTCATGTGCCTGGGAAAGCATAGAAGGTGGCCCAAGTGTTTGGGCCCCTGCCACTCATGTGGGAGGCCAGAATGTAGTTCCAGTCTCTGCCATCCATGGGGAAGACCGGATTGGAGTTTCAAAGTTCCTGGCTTCTGCCTGGTCTAGTGACAGCCATTGTGGCCATCTGGGGAGTGAACCAGCAGATAGACGATCACTGTCTCTCTTTGTCAGTCCGCCTTTCAAATAAATAAATAAGTACATAAATAAATAAATGAATCCTTCAAAAAAAATCACCACAGTGTGTGTTTCTCCCTGATGTGTAAGGGTACCCTGAGAAAGCAGTTTCCTATAAGCCACAAGGAGAGCCCTCACCAGAAGTCAAATCAGCTGGCACCTTGATTGTGGACTTCCTAGCCTGTAGAACTGTGAGAAAATCAATTGGCTTTATACAAGCCACCAGTTCTTGTTATGCTATTTTGTTATGGCAGCCTGAGCTGACTGATACACACACCTCAGCCAACAGCCTGCACAAGGACCACACATGTCATGGGGCCAGGGACCTTCTAAGCTTGTACCTTCCAATCAGAAAGTGAGCCCAGCTAACAATAAATGGGTCAGAGGTGAACCATCCCCGCTAAGCCCCGACCAAATTTCTGGTCCACAGAAGCATGAGCAATAAAGTGGTGGTTGTTTTAAGGCATAAAGTTTGTGGGCAATTTTTACTGAAGCAATACACAATGAAACAGACACCACGTCGATGTGACTCCAATGCCTCTGCTTTTTTGCTAGTGGTGAACACAGAACCAGTTGAACAATTGATTAAAGAGTAACTGAGGGGGTCAGCGCTGTGGTACAGCAGGTTAAAGCCTCGGCCTGCAGCACCAGCATCCCATATGGACGATGGTTTTAGACCCGGCTGCTTTTTCTATTTAGCTCTCTGCTATGGCCTGGGGAAGCAGTAGAAGATGGCCCATATCTTGGGCCCCTGCACCTGCAGTGGGGACCTGGACGAAGCTCCTGGCTTCAGATTGGCACAGCTCCGGCCGTTGCAGCCATCTGGGGGAGTGAACCAGCGGATGGAAGACCTCTCTTTCTCTCTCTGCCTCTCTTTCTCTGTGTTACTCTTTTAAGTAAATAAAATAAATAATTAAAAAAAAGAGTAATTGAGGAAGTAGATTTGGCTAATATATGCTATTCTTCACAAAGATTTATTATTATTTTTTCTGCTAAACAAACACTTACTAGGTTCCTTGTGACTCAGGAAGCATTTAAGACCCTGGGCATACACAAAAACAAGCAATGATTCCTGTTATCTAAGGCAGTGCTTCTCCACCTTGAACTTGTCATGGTAAAGTCAGAAAATGAACTTCTTATACTACACAGGGGTAGGAGAGGAGGCCAGTGGTGGCCAGAAGGGCCTGAGGCTGAGGAAGCCACATCTCAGTCCAGAATAAACCCTTTGTGACACACCACACTTCCTTGGTGTCCTGGTTAGGAAGCCTCACTGTTCCAAAGGTTGGCCTTGAAAGAAGGAGACAGAAGGCGGTAATAAAGAAGCAGCACAGAGGGAAAGCTGGGTGGACACGAGAGACTTCAGATCATTTATAGCAGCATTTCTTTCTTTCTTTCTTTTTGACAGGCAGAGTTAGTGAGAGAGACAGAGGGCAAGGTCTTCCTTCCGTTGGTTCACGCCCCTAATGGCCGCTACGGCCTGTGCTGCACCAATACGAAGCCAGGAGCCAGGTGCTTCCTCCTGGTCTCCCAGGCAGGTGCAGGGACCCAAGCACTTGGGCCATCCTCCACTGCCTTCCCAGGCCACAGCAGAGAGCTGGACTGGAAGAGGAGCAACCGGGACTAGAACCCAGGGTGCCGACGCTGCAGGCAGAGGATTAGCCTAGTGAGCCGCGGCGCCAGCCTATAGCAGCATTTCTGCAAGCCAGGTTCATTGACCCTCTGCTCCAGGGTTGCCCACGTTTCTTCCTGAAATGTTAGTTCCTGGGATTCACCCAGACCTGCACAATTATTTCCTAAAAGGCATCCAAAGTGCTATATGTTAAATTCTTTTTCTCTAAAGCTCATGTTGAGATTTGTCATTGTAGCAGTACTAAGAGGTGGAGCCATCTAGAGGTGATTATGCTAAAGGGCTCTGTCCTCCTGGGTGGTTTTCATGGCATTAAACAAGGGCAAATTGACTTCCTTTGTGTCTCCTTGCCTCTCTGCTTTCCACCATATAATGATGCAGCAAGGAAGCCCTAGCCAGATACCAGAGACTTATAGCTGGACTTCCCAGCCTCTAGAACTGTGAGAACATAAATTGCTGTTATTTCTAAATTATCCAGTCTCAGGTATTCTGTTATAACAGCAAAAATGGACCGAGATGCCACCTAATACTTATGAGCATAGAAATTTGAGAATCTCTGGTTTATATGCCATAGAAAAGGGCCTTTGGAAAGAGATATGTTAAGCCAGCCATTATATCCCTGAGTTATAACATTGATGATTTCAACTGCTAGCCATTGAGCATTTGTTATATACCATGCACTTTATATTCCTTACTGCACTTAATTTTAACCACCTGACAAGGTATTCATTATGTTTCTATTTTACAGATTAGGAATCAAACAGGGAGGTTTAGTCATTTCCCCAAGACTCCACAGCTTATTATTGACAGCCAGGGTTTAAATTCAGGTGTGTCTGGCTCCAGAGCCTGTGTTTTCTTTGCCATGCTGCCAGTCTTACACCTCTGGCATAAGAATATCCAAATATTTATCCACTCCTCGTTTAATGCTGTTCAGGTCCTCTTTTTACCCTAGTAACTGTCTTCTGCACGTGCTTCAATCAGCCAAAATCCCTTGTGCAATGTGGCTCCTGAGCTGAGCCCAACATTCCGGGTAGTCGTTCAGCATTTAGCATCCAGTGCTTCCTGCTCCCTCTGTGCCTTAGGCTTCTGAGTTACAGCATCTCCATACAGTGGGTGGAATCCCCCAAGTCTTTCATGCCGTTCTCCAATCATGTTTTCACTCCTACTCTCAAGACCCAGATTGTGGACTTGGGAAATTGCTTGAGATTCCTCATAGAGAAATGTCCTATTAATTGCCATTTTGTTTAAGTTCCCTGCCAGATAGTTACCTTCAACAAAAGAAAATAAGATTCTTTTGACATGAGTGGCTCTCAATGATGCTCCCTCCTACTGATTAGCACTCCTATTAGGATGCACACAAACCTCTCGCTTAATTATCTAAAATAGGCACATGTGCTTTACACCTGGACGAAGCGACTACTGCTGACTTAGAGCTCATGTCCTCGCAACCGCCCTCTCATTTTGGTCATCAACCCCCTTCCTCCTCTCCTGTTGAGAAATGAAGTGGAAGCAGAGTAGCTCCACTTGGCCCGTGTGTCTGTTATCGCACCACTTAGCTGAGAAGCAGCTAGTTCCAGTACGTTCAAAACCTGAATTCTTCCTTCCTGGACTGTGTGAGTGCCTTTGTGGTTTTATGATTGACAACTGCAAAATCTTAACTCCGTTTTCTTTCACTTTAAAGAAAGTAGAGATTTGTTAGCTTTCACATTTAAAAAACACTCACACTAGGACTCTATTGAAAGGAACAGAAGGCGATGTTCCAGGTCAAAGGGACTGGCTCCCTTCTGTTCTGTCTTCTTAGTGGTCACTCATGGTTCTACATTTGGTCATCTCTTCAGGATGAGGTCAACAGAGAGACCAAAGGTGAGGTTTTGATGACAGACACTGAGAAAAATCTGGACCCCAGCACCCTCCACCAGCAGAAGATTTTATTGTAAATATTCATTGCATCCCTTGAGCTGTCCTTCACAGTGGCTTATACCCCTCAGATTATGCAGTTCTGGGTAACTGCTGCGGTCCCTCCAAAGAGGGAGGAGATTGATGAAATTCAAAATTACCTAGCCTGTGCCATAATGGTTGAGGAATACCCTACTAACTAAAGAGATGCCAAAAGAAACTGTTCCTTATCTTCCACAGCAGGCTTTCCTCCATCCCCTATGCAGACATGGATCTACAGCAGATCAACTTATACTCAGATGGCTGTTTATTGAGAAGACGTCAGTGTGCTTGTGAATGAGTAATATTATGGGAACTAAGTACTTAAAAAGGGTTTCGACAATCTCTTTCCTGATCCTTTGCTTAGTAACAAATGACGATAATAAAAATTTAACTATACACAGAGAGAGGGGAGTGACTAAGGAGGAGGGGTAGAGGTGTGTGGGGGAGAGAAAGAGTGTGAGTGCCTTTTTGGCCTTATTCAGAAGACCATCGGGAGTAGGTGTTTGACAAGTGGTTCAGATGATTCTTGGGATGCCTGCATTTCATATCAGAGTACCTGGGTTTGAGTCTCAGTTCCACTTGCAATTCCATCTTCCTTCTAAGGCATACTCTGGGAGGCAGTAGGTGATAACTCAAGTACTTGGGCCCCTGCCACCCCTGTAGGAAACCAGGATTGAGTTCCAGGCTCCCAGCTTGGGCCTGACCCAGGCAGAGCAGTTGCAGGCATTGGGGAGTGAACCAGCTGATGGAGATCTCAGTCTCAGTAGCTCTATCTCCTCCCAGGGACCTTTCAAATAATTAAAAAATTAAAACAAAAATAAAAAAGGAGACCACAGGAAAACCATGTTTGTCTTGCTCCTCAACCTGTCCAAATAACCAAGATTCAGATTATCTGTGTAGTACTTCATTGCATTTAATCAAGCAATCAATGAATCAAATGTCTATTGAGTGTTAATTAAAAAAACAAGTTTTTGATCTAATTTCTGGATTGGATCTTAAATTACACATTTAAGCTTTTTTCATGTTTTTGTACATTAATTAAGTATAACTACAAAATAATGCCTGTTTTATCACACAAATATTTTCCTCTATTTTTCACAAATATTCGAAACTTTATCCTCTTAATATTGGTTACATTTTGATCACTATTGCACATTTTCTTGACTTTCCTTCCCCATGTCTAACATATCTGCTCCTTATTTTCTTCTTTCTCACTTTCTTTCCATAAATTCATTCTGTAAAGCATTTTTGAGAAAGCAAAGTTAAAAATTAGAAACGTGGAGGTATGTTTTCAAAGTTATTATTATCATTAGTATGTTGGAATTATTTTTATTCTAGGATTTTTGGGTTCAAGCTATGTGTCAGACACTTTAATAATGCTCTAAACACTTTACTCATAATCCCCATATCAACCCTTTGAGGAGGGTATTGTTATTAGTTATCCTCACGTTTCAACTAAGGATACATAAGCACAGAAATTAAGTAACCTGCCCAAGTTCACACAGCTTGTCAGCAGCAGAGATGAGCCATGTGACTCCTGAACCTTGCTGTTGGTTAACCCTTCCTCTGCAGGTGGGCCTAGGTCCTAAGCTGAACAGGCCCAGATGGTCAGTAAGAGCAGAGCTGGCCTTCTGCCTTAATCAGGCCTGTTGGATGCAGCAGGATCTATGCCATAATTGTGTTCTCTGCTTGTGAGGAGAGGCAGGATCTAACCAGTGTACGTGTGTGTCTGGTGTGGTCTTTGCAGGCTGGCTGTGCATCCATTTAGAGCTGGCATTTATTGTGTAATGGATGTGTATTCTGTACTTTACACGTTTTTAATTTGATTGCTACCACAAGCATTTGAAATTGTTCTTATATCCTGACTTAATAAATGGAAACACTGATAATAAGTAATAAATAAATAAGTAAATGGAGACATATCATTTGCCCAAGGTCACACAGCTAGTAAGCAATGGAACAAAGATTCAAATCAACATCAATGAAGAGTCCATAGACTGAAATTTAACCACAACACAATATGCTTCCCCCTGAACCTCAGATCAAAATTTCCTAGCAGAATTTTTCAAATTAAATGCAGAGTCTTTGGAGATTCTTATGATTCCAGTAGATAACTGAAAGAAAACCTAAGTAATAAAGGACCCATTAAAGACCAGGTGAGGATATTACAAATTATGGGCACACATTGTACTCTGATGATTTCGCTAATTGAATACCACCTGGTTAAGAAATCTGAGCTTCCACTACGGACTGCCTCCTTTCCAGGCTTGCTCCTGGTATGCATCTTTGGCTACTTCTGCATTTCTGCCTCTCCTGTTCCTATGCATTAGAATGAACTTCTTCTAACACAAAGGCCTCATTTTCTCTACCTGGAACTTATCAAAGTTCAGGTAGTTACATAGAGATTTTCCACTAACTGGACATACCTTTTCCTCTCCCTGGAACTGAAAATAAACACTGCCTTTATCACACAAATATTTCCCCTTCTACCTGGGCAGGACTTGACTAAATTTTCTTTTTTCTCTCCTTTTCCTAGGGATCTCTAAAATATGTATTTCGTGTGTGATAAAAATAACATTTGCTTTCTTCCTAGGCAAAGAGTTAGTCTCCTCTGGGCTTGGAAGCAATGGGTTCTCTCTGTTACAATATAGAACAGGGTCCCGGATGCACATGGATAAAAGCAGATAAACTTCCCTCCCCACTTGAACCATTTTATTTCTGTGGAAGAACATTTGTTTCTGAGAAGGGTTAGAATCCCTCAGTTTAATTAGATCCCAGCAGTGAGGCAAGCTGAGGGCTTCTTTTTCAGTTCTTGAAGGGTATTCTGCTTTCAGACCTCTTTTGAAAGAGTACTGTATATTGAAAGGAAAGGAAACTCATCAAGTTCAGATAATAAAGGCTTTATGCAAAATTTGAACTTTAATGAACTTTAATGACTACTTGTCTTTGAGGATTAAATTAGAATAAGAGGTGTGCCTTTTAAACTATAACTTTAATCTCCATTGATTTAAATCAAAACATATCCTTTGATTTTGTTTTAGAAATAAGAAAATGCACCATGATATATCAATTGCCCTATTTGAAACAGTTCTGTTGACAGCAATATTATGTTATTTGTGAACTGATTTAAGGAAACAACCTGAATAAAATGGTAAGAGATGGTCTTGTTCACTCTTTGTTTCAAAAGATTCAGAGTATTAGATATATTCAAAACTTGGTGTGTAAATAATAGATAGAAGGATACACTGCAGACTCATAGAATGGCAGATGCCCTAAACAGCACTCTGGCCTCAGAATCAGCCCTTAAGGCATTTGGATCTGGCTACAAAACCCATGAGAGTTTCACAGGCATGGAAAGCCAAGACACTGTAGCAAAAAAAAAAAAAAAAAAAAAATCTAAATGAAAGATCTCTGTGAGTGGGATCCCAGCAGAAAGAACGGGCCATCAAAGAAGGCAATACCTTTCTCTGAAGGGAGGAGAGAACTTCCACTTTGACTATGGCCTTATCTAAATAAGATTGGAATTGACAAACTCAAGAAGCTTCCATAGCCTTGGCAGCTCATGACAAGAGCCTCAGGTGATTGCTGACATTATAAATAAAGAGTGTCAATTGTTAAATCAACAACGGGAGTCACTGTGCACCTGCTCCCCATGTAGGACCTCTGCCCTTAATGTGTTGTACTATGAGAATTAATGGTAAAACTACTATTCAAACAGTACTTTATTCTTTGTGTGTCTGTGTGGGTGCAGTCTGTTGAAATCTTTCCTTAGTATATACTAAGATGATCTTCTGTATATAAAGATAATTGAAAATGAATCTTGATGAAGAATGGGATGGGAGAGGGAGTGGGAGATAGGATGGTTGCAGGTGGGTGGGAAGTTATGGGGGGAAAGCTGCTATAATTCAAAAGTTGTACTTTGGAAATTTATATTTATTAAATATAAGTTAAAAAAACTTGGTGTGTGTGTACGTGTGTATGTGTGTGTATGTGTGTTAGCCTTTTGCTGTGACATTTATGAGGAAAATGTCTTGTAAATATTACCCGAGAAAGAAAAGGTAGACAGGTTTTTTTGAAAGTGCTGGGATTTTTTTCTCAATTATGTTCCTCTTTTTCTTTAATCTCTAGGGGTTTTCTATGCTCAGTTGACAGAAACTTCAAATACAAAATATAAGTTGAAGTGCAGAAGATGGCTTTTACCTTCATACATCCTCTTTCAGGTGGAGTTGGAAGCTAGAGAACAGCTGCTTGAACCATTTCACTGACTTCTGAGATCTGCCTGCCTCGGTTTTCTTCTTTTCTCTTTCATTCTCCTTTCCTGGCTTCTCTTCTTCCTGCCCTCTAACTGCTGTAATTGCCCCAGAACTTGCTACTCTTTTCCCTGAGGGATTTGGTCCAGTCCCTCTATGCTGATGACTCAAGCTTGTGTCATCAGCTATGATCTTCCTTTTAGTTCCAAACCCAAATATTAAACTGCCTACATGGCTACCATCTAAATGTGTAATTTCACCTTAGCCTGTTTCTTTCTTTCTTTCTTTCTTTCTTTCTTTTTTTTTTTTTTTTTTTTTTTTTTTTTGACAGGCAGAGTGGACAGTGAGAGAGAGAGAGAGACAGAGAGAAAGGTCTTCCTTTGCCGTTGGTTCACCCTCCAATGGCCGCCGCGGCCGGCGTGCTGCGGCCGGCGCACCACGCTGATCCGATGGCAGGAGCCAGGAGCCAGGTGCTTTTCCTGGTCTCCCATGGGGTGCAGGGCCCAAGCACCTGGGCCATCCTCCACTGCACTCCCTGGCCACAGCAGAGAGCTGGCCTGGAAGAGGGGCAACCGGGACAGAATCCGGCGCCCCAACCGGGACTAGAACCCGGTGTGCCGGCGCCGCTAGGCGGAGGATTAGCCTAGTGAGCCACGGCGCCGGCGTAGCCTGTTTATTTCTAATCATTCTTGTTTAAGGACACTGTTCATTAACCTGTTTAGGTCTTCCAGGGGTGGGGAGCCTTTTTTCTGCCAAGGGCCATTTGGATATTTATAATTTCATTCATGGGCCATACAAAATGATCAATTTAAAAATTGGCCTGCTATAGATTTATTGAATTTTGAGTTCTGTTTCTGCTGCCTCAGCATGGCCAAATCAAATGATTTCATAGGTTTATATGGCCCATGGGCTGCACATTCCCCACCCCTGAATGCATCACTCCCTATAACTATTTCCTTGTCCTCTCTCTCTTAATCCAATTTGCCAACAAATTTTATTGTTTTTAGATTTGTAACATATCCCAGAACTGCTTCCTTCTCTCTCTCCCCCACTCCATTACCCTAAAACAAACCACCATCATCTTCTCCCTGGACCCCAAATATCCAACAGTGGACAATACTGGTTGCTTATCCAGCAACTATTAATCTCCAGAAAACTCCTATTATACTTTCATGTAGCCACTTTCTTCAACCTAGCCAGGTGTCTTTGAGGAAATCTGGATCCTTCTCCAGGTTCTGGAGGTGGAATTGACTTAATCCCAGAAAATGGAATGGAATAATACTAGCCCCCTTGTAAGTAATTGTGTTAGAAGGAACAAGTGATCAAAGTGTGGCCAATGAAGTACAAAGGAAAATCTACAGAGGGCTCCTGAGTGAGGGGCCTCACTCTCAGAAATGGACACGAGGAATATAAATACGCCTTTTATCTCTATTAAATGTCACGCACAATCTGATCCTATACTGTGAATTGCCACAGTTAAATCACAATCAGCCAGAGAAGATGACACAACAGCACAGAAAAGGGCACAGTGTTGGGCGCTCTAGTGAAGTGGAGCCAGTCTTAGCAGCATACCTCCGACACCTCCTTCCTCTCTACCCTACTTATGGAAGTGAAGTGACTTCCCTCTGATCTGAGCCACGTTGAGGCAGTACTTCCTGTCAGTTGCTTTCAAAGGCTTCTGATTCAGTCTACGTTCCTACCTGCCAACAACAGAGCCCATTAGGCCTTTTAAGCAAAATGTATGAACAAATGGAATGTCCTGGAGTAAATCAATCCTGGAAGCCAGGCAGCCAGAAACAATCACCATGTTCCATCAGCAGACAGTTCCAATGGTGGCTTCATCACTTCCACTGCTGCTTGGGGCAGGTACAGCTGTTCACCTGGATAGAGGCTGGGCCCCAGATTCACCAGGAGCAACTTGACCACAGCCTCCTCTGAAAGCTGAATCTCCATCACCTCCACCAGAATTCATTCTCTGCAGCATCCATTCTTCATATCATTTCTTCCTAAAGTGAAGTCTCTTGATGCATCAGATTGGTGAAGCTCAGGTTATTTGCCATTGTCTACATTACAATGGAGGCCAACAAAGAGGGTCTTTGGCTTCTACGTTTGGCAGAGCTCAAAAAGGGGATGCAATTATTATCTGTTGCCACTCAAGCCAAGTAACTTATAAGAAAAACATGTTATTTCACAGTTTGTAAGTGCTAGGAATCTGGAATCAGTTTAGCTGAGTGATTCTTGCCTCCTACAACCCTTCCTTCTCAGAGCATCCATAGTGATCTTTTAATTCATGAGTTAAATCAGATGGATTTACTGCTTAAACCTCAAATCTCTTCCAATTGCATCAGAAATTAAATGCAAACTCTTCTGTTTGATCTGTTGTGTTGAGCATAACTGAGCTCCCCTACGTCTTCCTGGCAGCAGGGTGTACTACTCAGTTCCTTGCTCAGGTGGTCTCAGTCATTTTGTTCTCTTTATCTCCCCAGATGCAATCATCTTGTTATCAGTTAACTGATGTTTCCCTTGCTCTACCTTAGATACAGCTCCTCAGTTGACTCCTTTTAATTCATACATTAGTCTAACATCTTCTCAAAGACCTTTCCATTCTAACCTTACCTTAGTGTTGAATTTCACATCAATCTATTTCCTTCATATGACTTATCACTATCAGAAATGATCTTGCTCATTCCATCAAATCACAAATATTTATTGAGCACCTATCATGGACCAGGGACTATTCTGGGTACTGAGTGTCTCCTGCTTGTTATTTATTGCCACTTCTCCCCCCAATTCTATCTGCCAACTCAGTTCATGAGTGTAGGAACATTGTCTGTCAAGATAATTGAGAATCCAACATCCAAGATGATGCCAGACACATAGGAAGTGTCCAATGAGTGTTAAATGAAAGAAAGTAGGTAATAAAAGTAAACTCAGATCCAGGTGGGTCAGGGTACTCATGAGAGCATGGATTAGGAGTTTAGCAAATATCTAAGAATGAATGTCATGCGACAAAGAAGCATATGAACCTGGCTACAATAATCAAGTGAGTATTCTGGATCTGGATATAGGCAGGACCAGGAATAGAACTGTGAAGAGCCAGCAGGAGGGTAAGAAGAACTTGTCTATGCATGCAAAGTTAAGCTTCCCTCCATTATCATCTCTTTTACTGTCAGTCTTATCAACACAGACCCAAGCAAGCAATGACAGCTATGATGGATGGAATATACTTCCTCCCCAATGTCATGTCCATCTGCAACCTCAAAATATGACCTTATTTGTAAAGAGAGCCTTTGAAGATTAATTTAATTAAGGATCTAGAGATGAGACCACCCAAGATTTAAAGTGAGCTTAGTAGATTCAAAGACTGTTGTCTTTAGAAGAAGAGACACAGAGAGATGCACAGAGAAAACAGAGGTAGGGATTAGAGTAATGCACCTATGAGCCAAGGAATGCTAAAGAATTGCCAGGGGCAACAGAAAGCTTAGGACCCATAGGAAAGATTGATTTAGAAAAAAATATGTATTATTTATTTGAAAGGCAAAGTTACAAAAAGAGACCGAGAGACAGAGATTTTATATCTGCTGATTCACTCCCTAAATGGTTTCAACAGCCAGAGCTGAAGTTAGGAATCTAGAACTTCATCCAGGTCTTCCACATGGGTAGGTAGCAGGGGCCTGTGCTCTTGGGCCGTCTTCTGCTGCCTTCCCAGGCACATTACCAGGGAGCTGAATTGGAAATGCAGCAGCTGGGATTCAAACTCGTACTCATATGGATGCCAATGTCACCTGCTAGGACACAATGCTGGCCCCAGGAAAGATTCTTTCCCAGAGATTTCAGAAGAAGCATGACCCTGCCAAGAACTATAAGAGAAAATTCCATTGTTCTAAGCCACCACAGTTGTGGTAACTTGTTGCAGCAGCCCTAGAAGATAATACAATTACTCTGGGTTTCTCCTGGGCAAAAAGTAATTGTCCAATAATTCAGCCAGTCAAGTTTGTAGCCAACAACTTGCCCAGTATTTGACAAGCAGTAAAAGATTAAACATGCTTATTGAAATAAATGTTGATGTATGAGTGACCTGGTACAGTTTTTTATTTAAAAAATATCAAAAACTTTTAAAAATTTTGTCTGTAACTACGCAGAGCTGAAAATACCTGAGAACCTGACCTTTTCTGCCAGCTGAAATGAAAATGCATTCCCTTGTATATAAAATTATACAAGAATAGAGGTTGAAATGGAAAAGAAAACAAAGAACTTGGGAACAGGTCTTTGATTTTTTATGCCAAGTATGAAATATCTTACCCTGAATTTATATATATGATTTAGTTTTTTACTACCTGTGCTACCTGGTGTGATGAATAGAGTCCTGGACCAAGAGCAAGTTTACCTGGACTGTTGCCTCTGTTCCTTTCAGATCACTTCGGCTGATGAATTCAGTACTTCCTAGATAATCACAGCCCCTCAGTCACTGTGGGATCTATGAATGTGTACAATCAGGCTCTCAGACATGGGACATCACAATCCTAGAGGGGACAGATGGGGTGGGCAACTCGTTAAAACACTGGGTGATGTTAAAGACTTTTATGAAGCAACAAAACATTGCAAAGATATGTAGAGTACGTCCATCTGAAAAACTGGGCCTATTATCTGGTTGTGTGGCCATAAGAAAGTTATTTTATATCTCTGGATATCAGGGTCTCATTTGCAAAATAAATGTATTTGATAAGCCTTTGGGTTTCAAGTTTCCCATTCATTCTGGATCAGTCTGTTTCATGTGTATCCATCTCATTCCTCTTTCAGACTATGGTGGACAGGAACAGTATCTCAATCACCTCTTACTCAACGCTTAGGGCAATGTCTGACCAATAGAAGGCATCAGTTGATGCTTGCTGATTGGTTGACTGAAATCCACCTTGTTCTCTTCTATTTCAGAATCAGGTAGAATGTATCACTCAAAATTGATGGGCTTCAAAGAACTGAATTTAAAAATAAATACTAAATGCCTGCAGAAAGCTATCCCCAGCCTAGCACATCACCCTCATGAATCCTACAATCTATCAAAAAGTTCCCTATTCAGAACTGATGTAAACCCCTCACCCCTCTCTTGATCTCTCTTAATACCTCATACATGTGACCATCATGGGTCTATTTGTGTGTATGTTTTGAAGAAGTGTTTAAATGTGCATGCATGTACACACACGTACAATATTTCTAATAGAGACCCAGTGTTTGCTTGAGTGTGTTGTTTAGTCTAATAAATTGCCTTCCTCCCAGTTACAGAGTTCATCCCAGGGAACAAGAGGGTGGCCCCCATGCCTCTTGCTTGTCACTCCTTGGGCACTGATTGCCTATTCCTGAGGGAGGATTCTGTCCACTGTGACGCTTTAGATAGAGATGACTTTGGAAAAGCTACCAGTCTCAGTCTTTCTCCTTGGAGTACTGAAAGCTTGGATTTTTGTCCTCAGTAGATGTTTTATCTGTCAGAATGACTGTTGTCTGGAAAGTTTTTATTTTTTATTTATTGAAGATAGTTGTTTAAAGTTTATGACTTGCTCTACTCCCAGGAGGGCAAAAAAAATCAATAATTTGTTTTTCAGCAGAAAACATAGACCCATAAAATAAAAAATCATGTCCCAATCAGCAGATTGTTCCCCACCCCCAACCCAGTTTAAGTCACGGTTGCCTGAGTGAACATGTATGAATTAAGGCTTAACAGGGCTAAGGTGTAAGCAGGTCCAAACGTGGGCCTCCAGAGACTATCTACAAGTACTAATATTAATCTGGGATTTACAGAGAACATAAAGGAGCCTAATGTCACACCACTAACAGTGTTTCTGGGTCAGGATGACTCCTCAGGCAAAGAGACTTCTCTGCACTGGAGATGCTTAAGGTTTCCTTTCCTGTCCACCATCACCCACCCCCACCCTCCTGCAGCATTGGCTGTTCTATTTCAGAGCTAAGAGCAAACCTAGAGGAAGCCCATTTCTGGAGCTGCTGCTGTGCTAAGCACTTTAGAAGCATTAACTCATTGATTCCCTGCAAGAGTGACGTAAGGTAGGTGCTGTTATCATCTCTATTTTTCTAGGAAAGAAACAGAAGCCTGGAAGATAGTAGATCACTTGCCCATGGTGACACAGCCAGTAAGTGGTACAGCTGGGGTTTGAACCCAGGTAGTCTGCCTAGAGATTGCTTTATTAACTGCAATACCACAATATCTGATTGGCAGGAAGTTTCTGGAAATGGACTTGCAATGTCAATATTCAATACAATCACAGTCTAAATAGAACAGGATTTGGCAATTATTCATTTGGAGATTGATTAATTTTAAGGATTTTAACAAGGCAAATACAAGGATGGAAATCAGCCCAAACCATTAAAAAACATACTGACAAGAGCAAGGAGACTTCAATGCTTTCTCTGCCTCTACATTTTATATTATCAATTTGATATCTCTAGATACAGTGCTCCACCATCTGTCTACACCCACTTCAGCTTTGTTGACTGCTGGGAATTGCATTCCTTAAAAGCATACAGAAAGAGACTTATTAATGAGTAGACATGTGTGGTAAGAGAGGTATCAGGTGAGTGGTTCCTCTGCAGCCTTTTGTAGGTGAAGCTGGACCTCTAAGCCTCCTTCTCACTTAGGCCCATCTATATTAGTGGGTTTACTTGGGATCTATCTGATTTTTAAATCATTATTTTTTATACAACTCTTTGTGTTTTCATGTTAGGTCATTGGGAAGCAGCAAAGACAAGTTGTCAGAGTTGTCTAGCAAAGCTTTATTTGAGACTTTGTGTTGTTTCTTCTAAAACACATTTGCTGGGGTGGGTGCTGTGGCATAGTAGGTTAAACCTCTACCTGCAGCCCTGGTATCCAATATGGGCACTGGTTCGAATCCCAGCTGCTCTACTTCTGATCCAGTTCCCTGCTTATGGCCTGGGAAAGCAGTGGAGCTTCTTCTGGGTCTCCCCCATGGGTGCAGGGTCCCAAACACTTTGAGCATCTTCCAGGCCATCAGCAGGGAGCTGGATCAGAAGTAGAGCAGCTGGGACTCAAACTGGCACCTATATGGGATGCCACAGATGCAGGGCAATGCTTAACCTATTACACCACGGAACAGCCCCAGCCCTGGCTGTTGCGACCAACTGAGGAGTGAATCAGAGCAGGGAAGATCACTCTCTTGCTGTCTTAGTCTTTCTCTCTCTAACTCTTTCAAAATAAATAAATAAATCTTAAAAAAGAATTTATTACCAGGAAGTAAAACAAAGGCCCGTGTTCTTATGGGACTTTCACTCCAGTTACATTGCCTGCTAGATGGATGCATTTAAAAAGAAAATAGGGATGCCTGGTAAGGGGAATCTAGAGGATAGGAAACGGGATGGTCTGGTGACAAGCTTCAAATGAGATTTTAGCAGTAGAAGTAAAAACCTTTAGTAAAACTAATAAATAACATTATATATGAAAATAATATTCTCAGAATATTATGCAGATTTTACTTTCAGAAAATAAGATTTAGAGGTAGAGCAAGATGGTGGCTAAAATGATCCAGTAACAGTCACCCCCGAGACACCGATTTGTACAGCTATTCATACACCAAACCACATTTGCCAGAGCTGAGGAGGAGATCACAGTGCCTTGTTTTATTACAATAATAAGAAAAGACGTATTGAAGAAGGCAGAAAGGAAAGAGTTGGTGGTGGTCCCAACCTTCCTCTGACCCCAAGCTGCACAGCATGGAGAGACCTTCAAGAGAGAACTAAGTTTAGACCTTGGACTTTAAACCTCTTATCAAGCTTACTAGAATAAAACCCAAGATTCCTGATCCAGACCAGTACCTGCCTACTGATCCTCTGAACCTCCTTATCCAGGTGTCCAGGGAACTGCCCCCCTATCACCCTCAACGCACAACCTCTGGCAGACAGCAGAGCAAGGCTCCAACTCTAAGGAACACAGCAGGAGAGTGAGCACAGGACTTTGCCTTGCAACTCAGTGCTGAGCCTGCTGAGATGAGGTCCAGCAGTGAAGACCCCACACCAAGATGAGCTCCAGGCTCAAAGATGGCACCTCTAAACCCACCCCAGCATCAGGCCAAGACCTGAACCCTGGTAGGATGGACTCATGTTTCAACCTACATCACTGTCAGCTGTGCATGGGCCTGGTGTCCACTCCCCAGATTGCATAGGGCCTTGCAGCTGTGAGACTCAGGTATGATCTAGCTTAGTGCCAGCCTGGGTAGCCGAGAGACTGCCTTCACCACCTCTCCCCCAGCACTGGGAAGAGAGCAAGGAGTAAAATCCAGTCACTCAGGAATAGGACAGGAAAATGAGCACAGGACAGTGTCTTAACACTCAGTGTGAAGCTGGTAAAAACCCAATACTGGGCAAATTCAAATGGTTCCTGTCCCCAGGCAAGTATCTGTGGGTGCAGCCCCTGGACTTAACCCAGGGCCAGGTAGAGACCTGTGGTCCAAGTTGCTCAGACCATCGGCTGGTTGTAGGGTTCTTGAGTTATAAGTCCAGCTCAGAAGCAGAGAACTCATAGGAGCATGGCCATTGGTCCTACTATTGTGCTGCTCTGATCTTGGCTCCAGTTATGATTATAGCACTGTGATGTTGGGGACCATGGGTCTGCCCATCCCATTCCTCCTCCAGTCTCAGGCAGCACAACACAGAGAAAGTAACTGCCCACTTGGGGAAACTAGAGGGGTAGACAGCAAGTCATCTTGTAGGAGCTTAGGCCTGGTGCCTGTGATACCCAGAGTCAGGCATAATTCTGTGGTGCTTGACCACAGGCTGGTGATCATGGATGAGACATCTGGGCCTACCTCAGCTAGGGAGGGGCTTACAGGCCTATCCTTTTTATCCCCCTGTTCATTCTCAACAATACATCATTAGGGTTTGGGGCACCCTCTAGTGCTGAAACATTGACAATACACCAACAAGAGACAGGACGAACCTGGACTTAGGGTGTCCTCTAATGCTGAAATAGCAGAAGTCTTCACCGTCTCAGAGAAGAGAAGCAGACCACTTGAATTCCTCGGGGCAGGAACAAACAAAGGCAGATTACAAGGTCTGTAATAAATTCCTAATCTTTTAATGCACAAATGACATCAACAAGAGCTTACATGTGTGCACGGGGTGGGGGTAGGAGTTAGGACAGTGGCTAATGTCACCACTTGGGACACCTACATCCTCTATCGGAATGCCTGAGTTCTAGTCCTGGCTACTATACTTCTGACCCATCTCCCTGCTAATCCATACCTGGGGAGGCAGCAGATGATGGCCCAAGTGCTCAGGTACCTACCACCTATGTGGGATAGCTGAATTGGGTTTCAGGCTCCTGGCTTTGGTCTGGCACAGCACTGGCTATCTCAGGCATTTGGAGAGTAGACCAGTGGATGCAAGATTCTCTCTCTCTCTCTCTCTCTCTCTCTCTCTCTCTATCTCTATCTCACTTTCAAATAAATTAAAAATGAGTAACAATAATAATAATAACACTCAGGGAACCATGATCTCACTTAACAAACACAATAAGGTGCCAGAAACCAATCATATAGCCGCTGATATCTACAAACTTTCGGATGGAGACTTCAAAGTAGCTGTTTTAAGAAAACTAAACGTGTTTCAAGAGAAAGCAGTAATACTTCAACATTCAAACAGGGAGATTTAACAGAGAGACTGAAGTAATTTTTAAAAATCAAACAGAAATCCTTGATCTTAAAAGTATAATAAGTAAAAGTGAAAGCATGATAAAAGTCATCAGTAGCAGAATAGATCAAGCAGAAGAAATAATTAATGAAATTTTAAGACAGGTTATTTGAAAATAGACAGTCATAAGAGGAAAAAGAAAAAAAGAATCTGTAGGAATGAAAAAACCTTATGAGAATTCTGACACAGCATTAAAAGAGTAAATATCCAAGTTATTAGGGTTTAAGAGGGAATGTCAAAAGGGTAGAATGCTTATTCAAAGAGGTAGTAATAAAACTTCCCAAATACAGAGAAAGATACACCTATTCAGGTACAGGAAGATTAAAGATCACCAGTCAGACTCAATTCAACCATGTCTGCCCCAAGATGTATTATAATCAAGCTGTCCAGGGCTACAGATAAAGAAGATATTCAAAGCCTCAAGAGAAAAGAAACAAATAACATAAAAGAGTGTCCCAATTCACTTGACTACAGACTTCTCTGTAGAAACCTTACAGGCCAGAAGAGAGGGTCAGATTTTCATAATACTGAAGAAAAACAAAAGGCAAGCAAGATTACTGCTCCCAGAAAAACTATCCTTTAGATATGAAGGAAGGATAAATGATATTACTAGTCAAACAAAAGCTGAAATAATTCATCACCACCAGACCTGTCCTAAAAGAGATGATAGCAACAAGTGTGAGCCCTAGTGGTTAAGATGTTCACTTACCACATCACAGTGTCTGGGTTTGATCTCCTGCTCCGGCTTCCTGCTAATGCGGACCCTGGCAGGCAGCAGTGACTCAAGTAATTAGGCCCCTGCCACTCATAGAGGAGACTTGGATTATGTTCCCAGTTCCCAGCTCTGGCCATGTTGAGGTGACCAATCTCTACAATAAAAATTATAAAACATTGATGAAAAAAATTGAAGAAGAAATAAAGGAACAGAAAGGCAACTCTTGCTCATGATTTCAAAGAATTAATACTATTAAATGGTGTAGATCACTCAAAGTGATCTACAGATTCAATGCAATATCCATAAAAATATCAATGGTATTTATTGAAAGACTAGAAAAAAATCCTGAAAATTTTATGGAACCATAAAAGACCTCAAATAGCCAAAGCACTCATGAGGAAAAAGAACAAAGCTGGATGCATTACACCACCTGACTTTAAAATATACTACAAAGAGATGGGGCTGTGGCACAGGTTAACTTTCTGCCTGAGGCACCGGCATCACATATGGGAGCTGATTCACGTTCAGGCTGCTCCTCTTCTGACTCAGTCTCTGTTATGACCTAGGAAGACAGTAGAAGATGGCCCAAGTTCTTGGGTCCCTATACCCCTTAGGAGATCTGGAAGGAACTCCTGGCTACGGGCTTTGGATTGGCCCAGCTTCTGCCATTGTGGTCATTTGGGGAATGAACCACTAGATAGAAGATCTGTCTCTCTGTCTCTTCCACTCTATGTCTATAAATGTACCTCTCAAAAAATAATTTTTTATAAAAATATACTACAAAGAAATAGTCACTGAAATAGCATGATATTAGCATTAAAAACAGGCATAATGACTAATGGAGAAGAATTGAGAACCTATAAGTAAACCCTTGAATCTACAGCCAAACTGATTTTTTATAAAGGTGGTAAAAATACTCACTGGAGAAAGGAGAGTTTTTAATAGATGGTGCTGGAAAATTGGATACCCGCATGTAGAAGAAAGAACCTGGGGCAAGCATTTGTGCAGTGGTTAAACTGTCTCTTGGAACATCCACAGGCCAATTCAGAGTGCCTGGGTTTGAGTCCAAACTCTGTTCTCCATTCCAGTTTCTTGTTAATGTGCAACCTGACAAGTATCAGGTGATGACTCAAGAAGTTGGGTCCCTGTCACCTACTTGTAAGACTCAAATGGACTTTCCAGCTCCTGGCTTTGGTCTGGCCCAGTTCCAGCTGTTGAGAGCAGTTGAGAGTAAACCAGCAGATGGAAATCAATCTCTCTCTCTCTCATTCTCTCTCTCTCTGCCTTCCTAATATACATAAATAAAAATAAATGAACATAGATGCAAAAATCATCAACAAAATATAAGCTAATTGAATCCAACAACACATCAGTAAGATCATTCACCTGGAACAAGTGGGATTTATCCCTGGTACACAGGGATGGTTCAACACATGCAAATCAATAAATGTGAAACATCACATTAACAAATTAAAGAATAAAAACCATATGATTATTTCAATAGATGCAGAGAGAGCATTTGATAAAATACAACATCATTTCATGATGAAAACCTTAAGCAAATTGGGTATAGAGAAACATTGCTCAACACATTCAAGGCAATATATGATAGACCCACAGCCAGCATTATATAGAATAGGAGAAAGTAGGAAGTATTTCCACTAAAATTGGGAACCAGGCAAGGGTGCCTACTTTCACCACTGAGATTTCAATATAGTTCTGGAAGTTTTAGCCAGAGCAATTAAAAAAGAAAAAGAAATCAAAGGGATACAAATGGGAAAGGAGGAAGTCAAATTGTTCCTGTTTGCAATGACATGATTCTACATATAGGGGATCTGAAAGACTATACTAAGAGACTGTTGGAGCTCATAAGAGAGTTTGGTAAAGTTGCAAGATATAGAATCAACAACAGAAATCAGTATCCTTTGTCTATGTATATATTGTATACACATGGATGATAAAGAACATGTAAGATCAGTCCATTCACAATAGCTACAAAAATTTAAATATTTTCAAATAAATTTAACCAAAGAGATAAAATATCTCTACCATGAAAATTATAAAACATTAAAGAAAGAAATAGAACAAGACACAAAATAAAGGAAAACCAGTTCCATGTTCATGGATTGGAATAATTAATATCAAAATGTCCATATTACTGAAAGCAATTTACAGATTCAATGTGATTCCAATCAAAATACCAATGACATTCTTCTCAGATCTATAAAAATGATGCTAAAATTCATATGGAAGCACAAGAGACTCCAAATACCTAAAGCAATCCTAAGCAACAAAAACAAAAGTGGAGGCATCACAATATCAGATTTCAAGACATACTACAGGGGGCCGGTGCTGTGGCGTAGTGGGTAAAGCTGCTGCCTGCAGTGCTGGCATCCCATATGGGTGCCGGTTTGAGTCCTGGCTGTTCCACTTCCAATCCAGCTCTCTGCTACAGCCTAGGAAAGCAGTGGAAGATGGCCCAAGTCCTTGGGCCCCTGCAACTGTGTGGGAGACCCAGAGGCAGCTCCTGAATCTTGGCTTCAGATCGGCACAGCTCTGGCTGTTGTGGCCATCTGGGGAGTGAACCAGCAGATGGAAGACCCCTCTCTCTCTCTGCCTCTTTTTCTCTCTCTGAAACTCTGACTTACAAATTAATAAATAAAGTCCTTAAAAAAAGATATACTCCAGGGCAGTGATAATTAATAATCAGCGATCACAATAATCAATAATCAGTAATACTGGCACAAAAATATTCATGTGAACCAATGGAACAGAATAGAAAACCCAGAAATCAATCCAGTCATCTAGAACCAACTAATCAAGGAGCTAAGGAGCCACCCAGCTAATCAAGGACAGAAGAGCTAAAATGAATCCCTGGAGCAAGGACAGTCTCTTCCACAAATGGTGCTGGGAATACTGGATCTCCACATGGAAAAGCATGAAACAAGACTACTACCTTACACCCTATACAATAATCAACTCAAACTGGATCAAGGATCTAATTGTATGACCTGATACCATCAATTTATTAGAGAACATGGGGGAAACTATGCAAGACATTGGCATAGGTAAAGACTTCTTGGAAAAGACCACAGAAGCATAGGCAAGAAAAGTAAAAATATACAAATGGAATTACATCAAGCTAAGAAGCTTCTGATGGAAAGGGAACACTCAAAAAAGTGAAGAGGCCACTGACAGAATGGGAGAAATTATCCTCAAACTATGCAACTGAGAAAAGGTTAATGTTCAGAATCTGTAAAAAACTCAACAACAACAAAACAAACACCCAGTAAAGAAATGGGCAAAGGATTTGATCAGGCATTTTTCAAAACAGGAAATACAAATAAGCAACAAACACACGAAAAAATGCTCAGGATCACCAGCCATCAGGAAAATGTGAACAAAAACCACAATGAGGTTTCATCTCATTCCACTTAGAATACATAAATCAAAAATTCATACAGAAATCAAAAAACAATAAAAGTTGGTGATGATTTGGGGGAAAAGGTACCCTAATACACTGTTGGTGGGACTGTAAACTGTTGTGGAAGACAGTATGGAGATACCTCAGAAATCTAAATACAGATCTACCATATGACCCAGCCATCCCACTCCTGAGGATTCCTTTTCCTTTTCCTTTTCCTTTTCCTTTTCCTTTTCCTTTTCCTTTCTTTATTTTTTTGACAGGCAGAGTGGACAGTGAGAGAGAGAGAGACAGAGAGAAAGGTCTTCCTTTGCTGTTGGTTCACCCTCCAATGGCCACCGCGGCCGGTGCACCGTGCTGATCCAAAGGCAGGAGCCAGGTGCTTCTCCTGGTCTCCCATGGGGTGCAGGGCCCAAGCACTTGGACCATCCTCCACTGCACTCCCTGGCCACAGCAGAGAGCTGGCCTGGAAGAGGGGCAACCGGGACAGAATCCAGCGCCCGGACCGGGACTAGAACCCAGTGTGCCGGCACCACAAGGTGGAGGATTAGCCTATTGAGCTGCGGCGCCGGCCCACTCCTGAGAATTTAACCCAAATGAAATGAAATCAGCACATGAAAGAGTTATCTGCACCAGCATGTTCATTATAACTCAATTCACATTACCTAGGATATTCAGTTAACGCAGATATTTATCAGCTGATCACTGGATTAAGAAAAGGTTGTATATACACACTATGGAATACTTTTCAGCCATAAAAAAGGATGAAATTTTGTCTTTTGCTACGAAACGGGTGTAACTGGAAACTATTATTCTTAGTGAAATAAGCCAGTACCTAAACAAGAAATACCATGTTTTTCCTGATCAAGGATAACTAATACAGTACAAAAATATAATATACATGAGCGAAATTGAGACTTCAACTTTTAATTATTTAGCCCTTTTCTCTACTGTTGAAAAATAGTTTTTGATAGTTTTTGTTTTTCTTCTTCTTACTATTTGTTGAATTCTTTTTTTTTTTTTTGACAGGCAGAGTGGACAGTGAGAGAGAGAGAGAGACAGAGAGAAAGGTCTTCCTTTGCCGTTGGTTCACCCTCCAATGGCCGCCATGGCCGGTGCACTGTGGCCGGCGAACCACGCTGATCCGATGGAAGGAGCCAGGTACTTCTCCTGGCCTCCCATGGGGTGCAGGGCCCAAGCACTTGGGCCACCCTCCACTGCACTCCCTGGCCACAGCAGAGAGCTGGCCTGGAAGAGGGGCAACCGGGACAGAATCCAGCGCCCCTACCGGGACTAGAACCCGGTGTGCTGGCGCCGCAAGGCGGAGGATTAGCCTAGTGAGCAGCGGCGCCGGCCCTATTTGTTGAATTCTTTACTTAGTGGAGTGTTATGATTTTAAAATAATCTGTAAGTATGCCATTGTAAAAATTAAAAGAGAGTAAGAGAGGAAGGAGAAGGAAGAGTGGGAATGTGGGTGGGAAGGGGGGTAGGGTGGGAAAATCGCTATGCTCCTTAATCTATATAAGAAATGCATTACATTTTTTCAGCTTATCTAAAGAAAAAATTATAAAAAGTATAGTTTTGAATATTGAAAAAATTCTAAAATACATACAATATATTATATATAAAATAAATAAATATAAAATAATATGGGAAGGGAAATGACTAGAGATTTGTCATATAAGATAATAAAACCTACAATAATGTACAGCTATCAAACTGCTGTATGTATAGCAAGAACTGACATTTTGATTGACAGAGCAATATAGCCATTTTACAAACTGATGCTCACATATGTAAGAATTTAATATATACTGAAATTTCTATCATAAATCAGTTTCTAAAGGAAGAAGTAGTCAAAAATTTTGCCAGAACAATTGATTAGGTATTTGGAGAAAATAAAATGAAATCTAAATAACTTAGTGATATGCCTAAAATAAGACAAAACAAGGCTACAGCCCCCAGAAACTATTCTAATAACTAAAGTGGAGTAAATTAACTGAGACTTGAAGAAGGGGAAATTTTTCCTAAAAATGAAAGATCTGGAAGAAATCACAAGGGCAAGCAAAAGGAGACTGAATTATTTAAAAATCTGAGTTATTTCTCATGTTATCATAAAATAAAATTTTAAAAACTTGATGGATTAAGAAATTATTTGTAGACAAAGGTTAATCTTAAAATATTTTTAAAACTGCTATCAAATTGAGAAGTATCATACTATTATCTCAATAGAAAATAATGGAAAAAGAATATGGACAGATAATTCACCAAAGAAAAAGTATAAGAAGCCATAAAATATGAAAAAAATTAAATATTTGTCCTTCCTAGTCATAAAAACAGACTACAGTAAAAATGAAGCAAGTCTGAGTCCAAGTCTGAAAATAAAATAAAGTAAAACAATAATATTCAGTGTTAGCATTATATTAGCACTGGGCACAATGCTATTTCTAAGAATTTATTTTAGAAAAGTATATCAATGTAGTTAGCTATTAATTTCCATTGACTTACATACCTTTATGTTTTTTTTTTTTTTAACTTTATTTGACAAGTAGAGTTACAGACAGTGGGAGATAGAAAGAGAGAAAGGTCTTCCTTCCATTGGTTCACTCCCTAAATGGCCGCCACAGCCGGTGCTGCACTAATCCAAAGCCAGGAGCCAGGTGCTTCCTTCCGGTCTCCCACCTGCTCCATCCTCCACTGCCCTCCCGGGCCACAGCAGAGAGCTGGACTGGAAGAGGAGCAACCGGGACTAGAACCCAGTGCCCATATGGAATGCCGGCGCCGCAGGCAGAAGATTAACCAAGTAAGCCATGGCGCCGGCCCCCAAACCTTTATGGTCTTTTTTTTTTTTAAAGACTTATTTTTTTTAAATTTATTTGAAAGACAGAGTTACAGAGAGAGGTAGAGACAGAGAGAGAGGTCTTCCATCCACTGGTTCACTCCCCAGTTGGCCGCAACGGCTGGAGATGCGCTGATCCGAAGCCAGGAGCCAGGAGCCTCCTCCAGGTCTCCCTTGCGGGTGTGGGGCCCAAGGACTTGGGCCATCTTCTACTGCTTTCCCAGGCTATAGCAGAGAGCTGGATCAGAAGAGCAGCAGCCGGGACTAGAACCAGCACCCATATGGGATGCCGGTGCTTCAGGCCAGGGCTTTAACCCACTGAGCCAAAGTGCTAGCCTCATCCTTTATGTTTTAAAAACAGCAGCTATCATCACCCATTGAATACATGTATTGATTATCACACTGTACTTCATAAATACGTGCAAAAACCATAAGGATATTTGAAGAGTTTAATTATGAAACAAGGGGAAGAATAGTTAAATATTGATGAATTAACAGTGTTGCATTTTTACAGTAATTACAAATAAAATGCTTATGGAAACTATTTAATGCTATTGAACTATGTGCAATGTAAATAAAAAGTTTAGAATGAAAAATTTGTTCATATGTCATAAATTTGAGTCTACACACATGTACCAATACCAATACATATACCTACATAAAAATGGGGAAAATCTAATCATGTCTTTCTTAGTGGTTTATGAATTCTTTTGTTCTTTTAATTTTTTATGATTTGAAAATATTACATTTTTATAACAAAGTAGTATTGAAGAAAGATAAGGGGAATACTTCTAGACCTAACACACTGGCTTATATACTCATTCAACCAATTTTTGCCAAGCATCTACTACTGCCACATGCTTGTTAGACCCATAGTAGATAAGGGATAAACAACAGGTTTGATTGCTTCCCCAGTGACTTTCCAGTCCTTGTGATTCTCAAGGTTTTTATTTTTGGGTTTCAAACTCTATTTTTCTAATATTATCTCAGAATAAATAGGCTGTATTTTTCTCATATTCAGCAAAAAGAAAGAAAGAAAGAAAGAAAGAGAAAGAAAGAGAGAGAGAGAGAAAGAAAGAAAGAAAGAAAGAAAGAAAGAAAGAAAGAAAGAAAGAAAGATAGATTAGCTTGCTTTCCTGCAAAGAAAACCTAGCAACAGCTTCTCTTAACTTCCTATCCTTTTGCTCTAATAGGTTGCCCTCCCCTGGAGCTAACTTTTTTGGTGAAAGAGAGATTGTTTCATCAGTAGCAGTCAAATTGCCAATGATACCTTTCTTTCTGATGTGCTACAGCCCAGGAGCCCAGTGTGGCAGAAATTTGTGCTGAATCCTAGAAAAAATGAATTATTTTAATAAGTTCATGATGAGCTGTAGGAAGAGCTCTAGGAAGCTAGTTTTTTCTCTCCCCCAATTTCACAGTTGTTTCTACAATTATGCAAGTGTGCATGAAGCATTAGTGCGTAGGTGCTGTATGCTTACTATACAAGTGTACAAGATTTCTCCAGTAAAACTTTGCAATTTATGGAAAATAGATTCAATAAATGATTCTAAAATTAGCCTTTCATATTGTTGTTGCTTCTTTAATCACTGATTACCTGGGCAAGAATTTTAAAGCATGATTTTTCCTGCAGCAGAAACAGCTTCTATCAGCCAGCCATTCAGCATTCAGTGGATCCCTTCGAAGTGACAGTAATGATCCTAGTGACTGGGAATATTGAGATGAATGAGGCACAGTCTTTACCCTCCATGCCCTTACCAGGTTGAGCAGAGGTGTAGAGAATGCTACAATTCTGTGAATCGAGGGCTATGTACAAGAAGCTTTGAGAACCAAAGGAGAGATCATTTAATAAAATATTTTAAAATATGCTGTCTGTGCTAAATTTGCAAAGATATATAGAACTCTGAAAGGTAGCAAAGAAAGGCACAGGAGAAGTTAAAGAACTCTGTAGGAATAGGTTAAGTGTGTAGCAGAATAATTTATTGACCCATTTAATCACTGTTGTTTTTGCTGCTATTAAAAAATTAGAAAGAAGGGGAGTTCTTTTGGGTTTTTCTATCTTTCCCTTCCTCCACATTCTAACAAGTTACCAGTTACTATTCTAAATCCTTTTTATAGCTGTTAATTCAGTAAATCCCCATGATAGCACTATGAGCTACAAACTATTATTATCTCTGGATTATAGATAAGAAAACCGAAGCACAAAGAAACAGAAACTTGCTGGTTGTTAACAAACCATAATCCCAACAGAGTCAGATTGGATCCAAGCCTAAAAGCTACAACAACCATCTAAACAAAGGGTTTATATAGAGAATGTATAAATACCCACACAAGTCAATAAGTGAAAACATTTTTTAAAAAATTCACAAGTTAGAGAACTCATGCAAGTAATCCAGGCAATAAGCTGCAGAAGAGTGCCAACTTCATTTGGATTCTGTGAAATGCAAAGCAAAATAACACTATGCCTTTTTCTCTCTCACAAAATAGGCACATTTTAAAAAGGCTGACAATATAGATTATTTGCAAAGACTAGGGGGAAATAGAATTCTTACACATTCCTACTAGGATTATAAATTGATATAACCATTTTAGAAATTGGCAGTAACTAGAAAAATTACAATTACACAAACTTTATGATCCAGCAGACTATGTGTAGCTGTGAAAACTAGAAAAAATTCTCACACATATGCACCATGAAACATGAGTAATGAAAGTAATTAATCTAGTGTTTGTGATACCATAAAGCTGACAATGTGTCTGTTACAGAGGGAATAGATAAATACAGCGTGATATGCTTGTATTTACAGAATGAAATACTCACCAATGAGTAAAAAGTTTGAACGTTATTTGTATGGTTTACATATGTCTGTAAAGAACCAGTCACCATTTGTTGTGGGTAGTGAGAGAATAGGTATTTCTCATATTATTCTTTGCTTTTCCTTATCTTTAAAATTTCTTAGAAAGAAACAAAGAGCAAACAGTCTTCCTACCTGCACAGGTGTAAATCCCACAAGATAACTCAAATGTCTCAGATACTAGCTGTGTTTTTCCCATTTTTTTTTTTTTTTTGCCACTTCTTGACCTTTGTAGAGGCTGATAAGTAAGCTTTTGCATATTCATAATTTTGACCCTCTCTCATTCCTCCATGTGTTAGATCATTGTCTCTGGGGCCAAAAGGCCTCTCTTCACAAACCATATGCTATTTTATTTGTGCTGTTTTACTATTTTCAGATGAATCATGTTGAACCAAAGCTTACCTTTTTTTTTAAATTGCAGGATGTTTATGATGGGCACCAGAAATAGCAAAAGTCCATCAGCACCCTGACACTGTTTCAATAAGGCCCCTGAAACCCCAGCACTTTATCAGACTCAAAGACCCAGCAGACAGGAGTTGAACCAGCTACTGCACGACCACTTCAACAAAGAACACCAGCTTCTCTGCGAGGGGGCCTCCCTACCCCTCTCTCTCTGCTAGTTCTGTTCTTACAAGTCCCCTCCACTCCTGTATCATTTGGTATTGGTTAAGATGCTTTAGTAGGCCAGCACTGTGGCATAGCTGGTAAAGCCACTGCCTGCAGTGTTGGCATTCCACATGGGTGCTGATTCAAGTCCTGGCTGCTCCACTCCCAATCCAGCTCCCTGCTATGGCCTTGGAAAGCAGTAAAGGATAGCCTAGGTGCTTGGGCCCCTGCACCTGCGTGGGAGACTTGGAAGAAGCTCCTGGCTCCTGGCTCCTGGCTCCTGGCTTCAGATTGGCAGAGCTCTGGCCGTTGCGGCCATTTGGGGAGTGAACAAGCGGATGGACGACCTCTCTCTCTCTCTCTCTGCTTCTGCCTCTCTGTAACTGCCTTTCAAATAAATAAACAAATATTTAAAGAAAAGATTTAGTTATGTTAGTTTGAAAATAACATAACTCCAAGGGTAACTATATTAAACCAAAAATGTGGTGCAGTGATTCATATACTTGCAACGTCAGGGGGTTAATGCTTCCTTCAGGCATGGTTTGATCCAGAGGCTTAAATAATCTTATTTACTATCTTTCTTCCTCCTCCACTTTTCTACCACCTCTTCCTTCTAGTTTTTTCCTTTCTGCTACTCTTTTCTATGCAGTTAGGGAAAATGGTTGCCAGTGGCTGCAGGTTTATACTGTGTGAAGTTAGTAGCCCCAGTGGAAGGATAGGTATATTTTTCTCAGTGTCTATAAATCAATCCCAAGAACAGGTTCTGCTTCCTTTGTTTGGGTCCCGTGTGTAGCCCAGAGAGTGCAGCAGGCACTCTGATGATATCCTACCAGATCAAATGGAATGGGAGTGAGTGCTGCCACTGTCGGACGATGAAGAAGAGATGCTGGATAGCAAAACTGGTCCCACACAGTCACCAGACATCCTATTTAGCTGTCTCTATACTTTAGTGACATAAAACTTTCTCCCGTGAGTAGTTCTCCAGAGATTTAAGCTGGGACTTTGGGGAGCAGCCTTTTAGCTTGGCAGTTAAGATGACCATATCCCATATCAGAGTACCTGGATTTGGTTCTGGCACTGGTTCCTGACTCCAGCTTCCTCCTGGTATAGTTTCTGAAGGACAGTGGTAATGGCTGAAGTAATTGGGTTCTTGCCATGGAGAGACCTGGATTGAGCTGCCAGAGGCTCCTGTCCCAGCCCTGGCCATTATTGGCCTTGCAAAATAAACCAGTACATGTGGACTTTTCTCTCTCTCTCCCTCCCTTTCTCTCTCTCCCCAAAATACTTTTCTGAAAAAGATGGAAGGAAGACAGGATTCTCCGAATCATCTCCCTATGGACATCGACATGGAGACAGCAGGATCAACGAGATGGAGAATGGCAGTTCCAAAGCTTCATTTAGGGGGTCTGCAGCAAAGATGCCTGTGGGAGCGTATGCTATGAAAGTAAGTATGAGGAACTAGATGATTATAGAGAACTGCACAGCATGAATTGGCCCGGTAGTGTATGCGAGACAGCTCCTACTTTCCCCCAAAATAGAGAAGGAATAGCTTTGGGGTGGAGACAAAGAAATGTCCTGCTTATATGCTTGAGAGTTTCAGGTAGCATAGCTCACAGCTTCCCTCACTTCCCTCTCTCCTACCTCCCCCTCGCCTCTTCTTTCCTTCTCACTCTTTTTCTCTATTCCTTCTTTCATTTCCTCTACCTTCCATGCCTTCTTTCCTTCCTTTCTGACACATTTCTTTCCATCTTCTCTATTGTTTTTTTTTTTTTGGTTACATAAAGTTTCATTTTAAAAATATTTATTTATTTATTTGAAAAGTAGAGTGACAGAGTAAGAGTAAGGAATTAAGGAAGGGTGAGAGAGAGAAAGAGATCTTCCGTCTGCTGGTTCACCCTCCAAAAATGACTGGCTGTACCAGCTGTCCCTGGGCCAGGCTGAAACCAGGGGCCACGAACTCCATCCAGGTCTCTTACATGGAAGGCAGGGACCCAAGGCCGTTATTTGCTGCCTTTCCAGGCACATTAGCCAGAATCTGCATTGCAAGCAGAATAGCTGGGACTTGAATACTTACTACAGTATGGGATGGGGGCATCTCAAGTGGAGGCTTAACCAATCCACTGCATCACAATGCCTGCCCCCACAAAGTTTAATTTGTTGGCCAGACATACCCACAGACAGCTCACAATTCCTGGGTGCAGCTTTTGTGCCAGGGTCTCTCTGGGAAAGACCAATGCACAGCTTTCCTCCTCCTATCCACTGACTTCATACCTCTTTAGTCAAATGGAAGCGTGAGCACTTTTTAAAAATTCTCCCAGGGGAAACATCTGCCCTCCCTAAATGTGGCCATGCTGTGAAAAGAGATTATAGAGTATTGCTCTACAGCCTGCTTCTCCAGTGGCAGATCACCAGGCAAAATGTCAGAGCAGCTGGTGCTCATCAATTCACCCTCTGTGATTGCAGATACCAATTAGGGTTGTGAACCCTTAATTGCCTCATTTCTAGCCACATTTTAAAGTAATTAATAAGTAATTGAGTAATGTGTTAATAATAGCCTTAATCATGTTTCTGATGATCAGTCCCTGCACATAGTCATCTTTATGACCTACAGGAAACATTGCAACTCAGGCCATATCTTGTTAATAGCTCCCAAGCTGTAAAGCAATCATTTCTTACCAGGGAAATTTGCTTTCCTCTCCCAAAGCAGACCCAAAAAACAAAACAAACAAACAAAGAAACCCAAAGGAAAACAAACAATAAAACCCTGCAAGATTCAAACTGCAGTGTGTCAGACCTCTGGTTGCCTTTTTTTACTTCTGCTTGCATATTCTGACCTTTCCTCTCATCCAGTTTATTCTTTTGGAACCCAGAAGGGGGCGTCAACATCCAAGAGTGATTTCTAATTAAAATTAATTTTTATTGCATGCTCATTCCTAAGCATGCACTTTCTTCATTCGTAAGAACACTTATCTGGACTCGCAGCTTTGTTTCAACATAACTATAGCTTATATTTAGCTGTTAGATACAAAGGAACTTATTAACCTTTTTTGGGGAAAAGCGGATCTTGATTCAAAGGGAAGTATGGCCACTGAAAAAACTACCCAGACCATCAGGCAAGAGCTACAGAGTCACAAAAGATCCCTAGAGCAGGTTGAAGCTTGCTCTCATGACAATCTTCAACAATTGAGAGCCAGGAAGATCAAGGCATTTAGAAATGGGTCAGAAAAACATTCAAAAATCTCTAACAAATTTCACCAAATTTTGATCTTAGGTAGTAGGAGTCTGGGACAGGAAAAAGATGCTGAATAAGAGGCCAGCTCCATGAGAGTGAAGAAGAGATAATTGGATAATAATTTATAGAGCTTGGTTGTTATAGGTTCTTTTTCATGCCAAGTGGTTTTTAAAATTAATTATTTCTTCTTATTCTTTGATTTATAATTTCTCTTTCCACTACTCTTTTTCATCCGGAATATAATTATACTAAAGCAGCAAATCTCTCTCTTTCTCTCTCTCTCTCTTTCTCTCTCTCTCTCTCTCACACACACACACACACACACACCAGCTCTTCCTTTTCCTCCTCCCTTTCCTTTAGCAACTACCTTACATCATCATTAGGCTTTTCACACACAGTGATCTCTCAAGATAGGTCCACCCCAATGTGCAGGGAGTCTAGTAGTCTTTACAGTAGTGTTTCTCAAGGAGGTGGTGGGATAAGTGTGAGGTTCAGAATTTGAGGAAAAAAGTATCAAGGGTAGACACAGGTGAACACAGCCATAGTACATGTTCTCTCACATCTAACTCGATGCTGTTAGTTAGGACTACTGTTTTATAATTAAGTCATATTAATTTCTCATTTTGGAGTCTTTTGATCAGTCCTCCAAATGAAGAGATCAAAAACTGTGTTCCCATAGTTAGAACCAAATCTGGGAGACACAAAGCTGATTATAATATATATGCGAGTACTTCAAAAAGTGCAGAAAAAGAAATTTTAAAAGATAAGCTTATTTTGGTACAAATATTTTTTGAAATACAGCATAATTTTTTCATAATATGCATTTTCCATGCACATTTGAAATACCCTTATATACTTGTTCTCTTAAGTTGAATTCCCAAGAAATACTCTGCAACCAAGATTTTGATGCAGGAGGTTTATTGAAATAGTTCTTGGGAATGATATGTAAAGAGATAAGAGAAACTGTATTCTGCTGAGGGGGCCGGTTTAAAGCTGGATGTAGCTGCACTGAGGTTTCATGGTGTCTCTGAAGCTGAGATGGCCCTTAGGAGATGTCGTGAACTGTAACATGGAGGTGAGGTCTAGGTAGCCATGTCTTGACTAGTCATTGAATGACTAGGCATTCAGTGCATCCCCACTGAATGGGAATGGAGGCGAACTTTCAACAAGTACCATTTTTAGAGAGGAACTTAGTCATTAGCAACTGATATTCAACTTTCCTGGTAGCTGTAAGAGTGAGTGACATATTCCTGGAAGGAGGATCTAGATGATATACCATAGCATCCAATGCATTCATCAAACCTATTAAGGTATCTCAGGATTGCCCATCCCTTCTTATATACAGACATGGTGGACTCTTCCCAATACTGCGGTGTCTTCAAAGTTTACATCAACCAGCTCTGTGGCAGCAGGACTTGTTCTACTTTTTTCTTGCCTTTCTAGGAATTTTGCTCTGTTAACTTCCAAAGATCACCAACCTTACATTTTCTTCTAAGAGAATTCCTTCTAATATCAGAAACCTCCTCTAAACTTTGTTCAAAGGGTGACTAACCAAAGTCAAATGCAAATGTGAAGAAACAGATGGGAACTCTTCCATGCACATTGTCTTTCACTTTAATTAGAATATTAGGGACTATCTTAATGATAAAGTTAAACTGGCACTTTTAACCTTCAACTTGCCTGACATCACTAGAGTATGACTTCATTTTACACTTTGTAACTTACTTATCTCCCTTCCTTACATGTTTTAACTCTTCATGTTGACGATTTCTTCATATTCAGTTTATCTGTCTGGCTGTTTTCCCTGAGATTCTAAACTCCTCCTTTTTGTCTACCACTAAAACACCAATATAGTACCTAGGCCATACTAATAACCCCAAATTGTATTTAATATTATTATTCATTATTTCCATACTAATTGTATGCTGCTAATGTCCATATCTATAGATCTGGCTGTTATGTCCTTACTGAAAAATTTTACTATGTAAGTTTTATAGGTGTGTATATTTGACATATTTGGATATTAATAGTCAAGTGTCTTTATTCCCTCAACCTGATCCTTCACCTACATTCTCTGCTTCAGGTAATGGCATTACCAGACACACCCATCACCCAGCCATTCTAGGCTCTGACTTCTCTTCCTAATCCCATATGTAATCAAACACCAAGTATTTTTTTTTACTTGCTAAATAGCTTTGAAATCTCTCCACTATTCTCCATGTTGCTATTGACTCTCTTGTAGATGCTTCATAAATTCTCACCAAACCTCTTTAATAGCTTCCAAATGGGTTTCCTCGACTCATTTTCCCCTTCTCCAATTCATTTCCCACACTGCTACTAGA
Organism: Oryctolagus cuniculus; assembly: GCF_051225735.1. NCBI lineage: Eukaryota > Metazoa > Chordata > Mammalia > Lagomorpha > Leporidae > Oryctolagus > Oryctolagus cuniculus. Next base: position 59,248,580 of record NC_142867.1, read on the forward strand.
ATGATCTGCTTAAAACATGTCTAATTTTATTTCTCGTTCCTTAAAAGCTTTCAACTTCTGATTGCTTTCTGGATAATGTTCAAACTTCATCATGGCATTGGAAAAACTCATGATCTGGCCACCACCCAACTCTTAAGCTTAAGCTCTTGCCACACTCCCTTGCAGACATACTAAATATTTTGTGACTTCCAGAATCCATCATGTTTCTCATACCACCAGGTCTTGTTCCTGCTGATCTATCTGGAACATCCTTTCTCATATGTAGAGACCATTTTCAGAACTGAGTTGTTTTTAGAGAATATCTTATCTGATCATATTTTCCAAGGAAAATAACTATAGCAATGTGGCCCAGATGGGAAGCTTGACATGGGCATTTTGTGGTTCATATCATTGAGAATGGAGGCTGTGATCAATTCTTACAGTCAAAGAGATATACCTCCATTACTTCCAATGGAAGCTAGAAAAAACTGTAAAAGATATTTAGAATTCTGAGAAAACAGAAACCTAATTTCAAATTGCTATGAAGTTAATGCAACAAACATTGAAAGAAAATTGCATCCAAATTAGTATCGTTAGAATACAGAAAGGTTCATCAAACAAGGTTCATTAAAAGATGTTAATCAGAGCATGGATTAAAGGACAAACATATACCCACTTTCTGCCGTTAGTTGCTGAAGACAAATAGAAGTTGGCTAGGTGGCAGCTCTCTTGGCTTGCTTAAGTCTGGCCAACCTGTGGGCACCCTGCATTTTTGGAAACACAAAAAAGCTCTGAGCTAAAATTTCCCATAGATCAAAGAAACTGCTTGGGATCTGCCTATCTCTTACTATGATCTTTCAGAAAATAAATCCAACTGCAGTTTCTATAGGTTTATAGATGTCTGATCATATTGTCATTTATAGATGTCAGGATTACATAGAATTTCATCCCAATGAAACAAACAAAATCTACATAGCACAGACTCATAGAATGACAATTGCCTTAAGTAGAACTCTGACCTCAGAATCAGCCCTTAAGGCATTCTGATCTGGCTGAAAAGCCCATGAGAGCATTTCAGGCATGGAAAGCCCAACACTCGGGCAAAAAGTGTCCTATATGAAGGGCCTGTGTAGAGACCCCAGTAGAAAGAAGCAGTCACCAGAAAAGGATGTACTTTTCTCTAAAGGGAGGAGAGAACTTCCACTTTGCTTATGGCCTTGTTGAAATACTGATGGAGTTTATGAATTCAAAAGGCTTCCATAGCCTAGGCAGTTCATGTCAAGAGCCTCAGGTGATCACTGATGTCAAACATAGAGTGTTAATTGTTAAATTAACAACAGAAGTCACTGAGCGCTTATTTCCCATGCAGGCTTCTGTTCTCAAAATGTTATGAGAGTTAATTGCAAAACTTGTTCTCAAAGAGTTATTTAGTTTTAGTGTATTAAGTGGAAGATATTATATCTCATAAGTTACAGTTATGTCTAAGTGCTCACAAAAGATGTATCATTCTTGGGTCCTTCCTTAAAGATAATTAAGTTTCTCAAACCTGAAATTAACTTAGAGATACAATGACTTTGAACAGCCTTTGTCTGGACTCTTGAGGAACAGTTTTTTGTTGTTGTTGTTTTTTATCTTTTTTCTTTCTGTTTCTTTTCCTTTCTCATACAAAGTGTTGAATTCTTTCCCTAGAATAGAGGTTAATCTTCTGTGTATAAAGATAATTGAAAATACATCTTTGTAAAAAATAAGACTGGGAATAGGAGAGGGAAGAGGACAAGGGGTGGGAGTGTGAGAAGGAGGGCAGATATGGTGAGAAGAATTACTATGTTCTTAAAGTTGTATTTTTGAAATGCATGCAATCAAATAAATAAAAAAATAAAATAATACATAAAACCTCAAAATCTATGTAGCTTTTTAAGTATGTGTTTGGGGGACTATGAAATAGATAAAACAAATTAGCACTTTAAAATAGAGTATTAAACTGAGAAATCAGGGAAATTGTGCCAATATTTTTTTTGAAGAATTAACATAGGAAATAAGAAGAGTTATCAAAGGATTCTAAATTCTGTTCTCTGATAATTGAATTTTGCATTGATGAGACATAGCAGTCTATCATAATATAGAACAATTTGATAATAAGACAGTATTTTCTCAATGTAAAAACCATATTTGTAAAAATAAAAAATTTGGGGCAGGTGCTATGGTGTAGTAGGCTAAACTTTCACTTGCAGTGCCAGTTCGTGTCCCAGTTGCTCCTCTTCCAATCCAGCTCTCTGCCTGTGGACTGGGAAAGCAGTGGAAGATGGTCCAATGCTTGAGTCCTTGCACCATACGGGAGACCCAGAAGAAGCTGCTGGCTTCAGATCTGCTCAGCTCTGGACTTTGCAGCCATTTGGGGAGTGAACCAGTGGATGGATGACCTTTCTCTCTGTCTCCTTCTCTCTATCAGTAACTCTACCTCTCAGATAAATCAATAAAATCTTTAAAAAAATAAAAAATTCAAAAGAGGCAATGAACAGAAGAATGTATGTTACAAAAAGTAAATTAAGGTATTCAGTTATTGAAGCAAATAATTCTCCAACTGGACAGAGCAAGACCATAAAGTAACATTATAACTCCTGGAGGACAAATCCTGGTTCTCTAATATCTAAATAATGGGAAGGTTTAAAGAAGAGAAAAGTGCTGATGGAGGAAAAAATGACAATAAAAATTTGAATGGAAGAAAATTTCTATAAGCTAAATAATAAAAGAGTAGGCAACATATTTGAAACATATCTACATATACTTATGCATATCCCAGTGACATTTTGGAAACAAAAGATCAAATTCTAAAAACTTCCACTGGGAAAGAGCGATTACCTTAAGAAAAGATGGTCCAGATTGGCTTTAATATGATCCTGGAAATACAGTGTCAGTGGAGCAGTATCTGTGAATATTTTAGGAAAAGAGATTTAATTCTACATTACCATATCCAATCAAATTTTGTTCATTTATAACAGCAAGAAATTCATATTTTTAGACTTGCAAACACTTAGAAAGTATCACACCCACATTTCTTTTCTAAAAAAAAGAAAGAAATCCATCAAAGTATCTAGCCAAATGAAAATTGCATTAGCATAAAGATCTCAAGATGGCAGAAATTTAATATAGTAGACACAGTAGCAATCAATGAGACTAGTGTGATTTAATTTAAATAGCAGTTGGTTTTACAGTTCTGAAATATGTGGGAATTGTTAAGAAGAGTTCTTGAAACAGAAAAAAATTCAATTCAAGAAAAAAATGAAACAATGTAAGTAAATTTAGGAACACAAGTTCTCAAGTTTAACTCCTACTTGTATCACTTCTATCACTTCCTTGGTGTTATGATTAAGGATACATTAGCCTGTTGGCCCAGGGTTTTCTCCTCAGCACAAGATTGATAATAGTGTCAGGTTCATGAGGTTGTTCTGAAGAATAACTGAATTAGTACATGCTTAACACATAGTACGTGTTTAAGAAATATAATCTATTATCATCAAAGTTATTATTGTAATTAGAGAATTGAGAAGGCAGAGACACTATTTTTAATACCACTAGGAAACAAAAAATGTTCAAAATTTTCACTTGAATTAAGTAAACAAGTAGAAAAAGTAGATGACAGAACTTTGAAGCCAATGGAAGAAAAGGGAGAACAAAGAGAACTTGATTAATCCAGTGAACTAACCAATGTGATAAACATGAGGGCAGTTCATAGAATTAAAAAATAAGATTATTTTTGTGTAATTTTTTAAAAACAATTCTTATGTATTTTTCTTTCATAATACACATTTTCCATGAATTTTTGAGGAACACTCAGGCAGCGCAAAGAAGTTGTTTGGGATATAATTATAACCTCAATTTTGGACATATTGAATTTGAGGGGGCTAATTGGATACAAAGGACTCAATCTAAGTGAGGGATGTGGATTAGGTTATATATTTTTAGAAAATAAAATTCACGGATGTAGTTAAAGCATGAGAAGACATCGTGAAGAAGTACTAGGGTAAAGTGTGGCAGAGGGTTGGATAAAATAGTTTGAATGGACTTGAGGAGATCACTGGTAATTTGATGAGAAGCAGCCTGATTACAGTGGACTGAGACAGTCTGGGCTCCTGGCAGCAGGGAGAATCAGATGGCTACATCGAATGTTCATTTCTGGGAAGTGCTAACACCTGTTTCTGTGCAGCAGCAGAAACCCACACACAGGCAATGGTCATGAGGCAGAGGTAGTTCATTCAACACATATCTATTGAACACATATCTATTGCTGTGCTAGCTGCTGGTATTCAGTGGTGAATAGAAGACAATTTCTCTTCCTTTTAATATCATGGTGTATGAAAGTCTATAGTCATAAAAAATGAAATCTTTCCTCAACCCACAAAAAGAGAGGTTTCCTTCCAGATATTTATTCGGCTCCAACTTCTTTCTTTACTTTGTCAGAGAGAACTGTTTCTTTTTTACCTTAACCAGAATCTAGTCCACTTTGAGTTACAAAGTTGACTATTAACTAACTGTATTAAAGCTTGTGTCTCAGTGTCCTCTGCATCTCAAGTGGTTCCCTTTCACTAGGGATGGAGGACATGGTGGGGAGCACTAAAACCCAAGGCATGCACAAAGCTCAAAGGGGACATGAACCCGACGAGAGCCAGAAAGAACTTCCCTAAAGTTGTGAAAGTCTAGTGAGATCAGCAATGGGCTATGGGTACAGAGACAAAAATCAGGGAAGACAAAAGCAAGAGAAGTGGGTGCAAAATTGCTTGTATGACACTGCTTACAGTTTAATTGGGGAAAGACGGGCAGTTTCTGAGGTCTGTTGAAATTGCATGTGACTTAATGAGAATCAGATGATTTTCTTGGAATAGGAAGTCAGAGTAATTCTATGTGGATTATTGAAAAATTGAGAATATAAATTTAGGATATTTCCAATATGCATCCCTTAGAACCAGTCTGCTATAATTTCCTGGAAAGTTACTACTGGTGGCTGCAGGATGGATACATTATCATGAGTTTAACCATCCCCTTATTACTGAAAATTTATTTACACTAATATTATACTCTATTAACATCTTTGTTCCTGTATTCATATTTCTATTAAATATTACTGTATGTCTTTAAGGTAGATAAAGTTGCAGAATTTTAAGAAGGAATGCAATCTAATTAGATCTGTATCCTAGAAAGATAGTTCCAATGAAAAGGAAAATAGAATTGGAAATAAGGAGACCAAATAGGAGACTATTGGTAATAACTCAGGTAAAACATAATTACTGAACTAAGGAACTGACAGGGCCAATGACAGGAGGAACTGACAGAAGATACATTTAAGAGGATGTAGTAGGAAGACAAAAAGGAATTTGAGTAATTCCTTGGTGTCTAGGAGGAAAACTTATTGAACATAAGGTCCCTTAAATTTTGAGATACCATGAGAGAGGTACTGAGTGACTGGTTGAGATGCACAGCTCTAGAACACGGGAGATTTATGAAGCAAAAGACATGGTTGATATCTGTCTGCATATAGGTGATAATAGAAAATTTAATTGCATAGACACAATTATCTAGGAATATCATGCAAACAGGTCAAGAAAGGGCATATTCTTGACAACCTCAAAATAGTTCAGGTGGACAGGGGGAAAAGTAGGGGTGATATAGAAGAATCAAATAAGATGGGATTAGGGAAACCAAGTAGGAGAGCTTCAAAAATAAAACAATAATATTTCCTGTTGCTAAAGACAATTCCAATGTGATAAGGTTTAGCAAATAAATGAAATTAAAATTCCTTCTGACTCGTAGATTTTTGCAGTAGTTCTTGTTCCCAAATGAGATAGAATTATATTATTAGTGAATTACTGGGAAAAAATGTATATGTGTAAGTGAAGTCTAGTCTATCACTGAAATTCACAAGTGTAATTCTCTCAGGTGTTCACCTGGCTTACTTAGTCCAGTGCACTTTTCAAGGTTGCTGAAATGCCGCTATCTCAGCGATGTTTCCCTCTTCCCACCTCAGAACATGCAGTCTCTCATAACCAATTCTGAGTCTGATAACACATAAACTGCACTGCAGTGATTACTTTTTATCAGAATTGCAAAATTCTTGTGGATAGAGAATTTTAATAAATTTTTTATCAATATATCCCAGCACATAGTATAGTTACAGCCATGTATTCAATAAATATTAATTGAATGAATTTTCTCATTTGTTCTCATAATTTATGGGGGTTATTTTTAAAAATATTTATATATTTATTTATTGGAATTATGGAGAGTGAGAGAGAGGGAGAGACAGAGAGAGATGTTCTAACAGCAGGTTCACTCCCCAAATGGCCTCAACAGCCAGGGCTGCGTCAGGCTGAAGCCAGGGTCTTCCATGTGGGAAGCTGGGGCCATCCTCTGCAGCTCTCCCAGGAGCATTAGCAGGGAACTAGATCAGAAGTGGAGCAGCTGAGGTTGAATTGGTACTCATATGTGATACTGGTGTCTCAAGCAGTGGCTTAACCTGCTATGCTACAACACTGGCCCTTAAGTCTCATAATTCTGTCAGGCAAGCATTATCAACTTCTTTAAGTTATGAATTAGAAAACCTAGGCTTCGATATATTAAGTATATGACCCATATTCAAGAAGCTGTTCAGTGGCGGAGCTTAAATTCAAATGTACTAGTATGTTAAATTTCATTAAGATATGAGCCTTTGATTACAATAGACAAATTTTTTTTTCACATAACCCTAAGAAAAAAATATTGGTTACACACAGTTCTGGTGCATGATAGTGATTTCCAAGGGATAGTGAGGTTGTAAAAAATTGATTACAATGATTTGAAGTAGCTGTGACCAGTTTCTTCTTATCACAAATTAATGAAAATCATCATAGTTAATCATGCATGTCTTTCAGAATATTGCTTAGTTAATAGGTATAGTCAAGTAGAGAAAGCTTCACATTTGAAACTGAAAATTGAGATAGGGTGCCACTTATTAGAGGAAAACTGTGCTGGACTAATATACCTCTAACATCCCTTGCATTTAGGCCCAAATACTTAATATGAACTCTGTCTAGATATCTGAGGCGAAGGAAGCTGGCAATGAACAGAAACAGTGAGTGATCTCAAACTTTGAAGGATAGTGAAAATGTTTGTTGTACAGTAAGGCTATAGAGCAGACTCAAGTCCAGAGATAGGTGTATGTTCATGGAAAGTTCAGGGCTTGGTTCATGGAATGGGGAAAGTGCCACTACAACTTGGTTGGAAAGAAAAGTTGGGAAAAACATGAAAAGGAAGGACAATGATACCAAGCTGTTCTGTTAGCTATGGGAAACTTTGAATTTTTTTTGAGTGAGGCGATGCGATGCAATGCAATGTGTGTGTTGATTGTAGCTGTCAATAACCAAAGGAGAAGAGAGGAGGTTAAACTGTAAAGTTTCTTAGTGCCCCTAAATGATCTTATGCATTGTCTTATTTACCCTGATTCTTAGTTCAAAACAATAATTTCAGAGATAGTTGGCCAATAGGCCATTGCTGCCTTTTGGAATGAGGAAGGCAAATGCTGAGATATATTACAGAAAGTAAGCCACAATATGTTAAGTAAATGGGAGCAAAAAGCAAACAATGTAAAACATAAGCCAATACACTAAAAGAAACGCAACCATAACCAGCCTAGGTAGGTGAAATTCACACATAAACATGTGCAGACACAAGGACACCACATCAATATGCATTATTAGAATGAAAGGCTTAACACATTATAAACTGTCCTGGTATATGCAGACTTCCACAAACTAGTTGATGATAGTCTAAATTTGTCAATGAATGTGCAGAACAGCTCATGCTGTTACAGCATGCAGTGGCTGTGTATGAGAATGACGGCTAATAGAGCTGGGGCTGCCACAGTGTATATAGACTGTTAGATTACAGGCAGGCCAATACATGCTAGGTTGTCATGAGGCGTTCTTGTCTGCTAAGATATGTAGTATGTACTAGGTTGCCGTGATGAATATAGAGTGACACAAAATGCTTCTTCCTTCCATGTGATTCATTCAAGGTTGTCATGATGTATTCTGAGCTGTCAAGCAAGGCACATACAGAAGATTGTCATAGTGCACACTGCTGATAGATCCTGGACCACCACCGCTTACACTGGCTATCATAATTTATACATTCTGATGTACTCTGGGCTGTTACAGAAACATGAGTCTTTCAGGACGTGTGAGACTGACACAGTTCTTCTGCATTGTAAAATGTATCTGCAAGTATCAGAGTTCTTCAAAAAGTTCACGGAAAATGCATATTATGAAAAAATTATGTTTGGATTTCAAAAACTTTTTGCACCAAAATAAACTTACTTTTAATTAAGTTTTATATGAACTTTTTAAAAAAATTTATTTATTTATTTATTTGAAAGAGTTACACAGAGAGGGAAGGGGCAGAGAGAGAGAGAGAGAGAGGTCTTCCATTTTCTGGCCTACTGCCCAACTGGCTGCAATGGCTGGAGCTGTGCCAATTCGAAGCCAGGAGCCAGGAGCCAGGAGCCTCCTCCTGGTGTTCCCATGTGGATTCAGGGACCCAAGGACCTGGGCCATCTTCCACTTCCCTCCCAGGCTATAGCAGAGAGCTGGATCAGAACTGGAGCAGCCAGGACTCTAACCAGCACCCATGTGGGATGCTGGCATTGCAGGCAGTGGCTTACCTGCTATGTCACAGTGCTGGCCCCAGTTTTATATGAACTTTAAAAATTTTTTATTTATTAATTTATTTTTGAGGCACAGAAACAAGGTAAGAGAGACACAAGTACACACACACACACACACACATACACACAAACACACATGCACAATCTTCTATGCATTTATTTGCTTCCCAAATGCCTACACTGGCTGGGGCCGAGCCAGGGCCACAGTCTGCAGCCAGAAATGTATTCCAGGTCTCACATTCCCAGGATTTACATTAGCAGAAAGCTGAAATCAGGAGTAAGAGTTAGGAATTAAACCCTTATACTACAATACGAACACGTACATCTTAATTGACATCTTAATCAGTATGATAATTTTTTCATGAATTTTTGAAGTTCCCAAGTATATGCAAGCTGATACTATACTGTCATCTGTACAACTGGTTGTCATATTCCACACAGACTGACACATGGGGCTGTCACAGTGTATAATGACTGGCATTGTGTATAGATGTTGGCATACAGGCTAATATAGAATGTATGGAGCCATTGTGGTACACATAGGAAAGTATGCAGGTCTGCTTTAATGTCAACTGTTGTGATGGTGTGAGCAAGCTAGCACATCTGCACAGCTATGGTGTTTATGGGTTGCTAGCACGCAGGCAAACGAACAAGTAGTTAGCCAATTTCCCATTTCATGTCCCAGTGATACATGCCTCCACCTCCTCTACTAAACAACCACAGAAGTGCTAATAATCTTATCTTGAGTTCAAGTTAAGCTGAAAGGTGCATTAAAAGGAAGTACTCAAAGCACTGAGCAGTGATATTCCTTTCTTTAATATGTATGGATAATATCTTTGGTTTTCATTTCTCCTTAAGTTCTTGATTTAGATATATTTTACTTATCTAGGCAGATGGAAATAAACATATTGTGTTTTCCCTAACAGATAATTTGGTTTCCTATACAAAGAGTATAATGTGCTTATACCAATACATAGCTATATTTATCTTTCACTTCTGAAGGTTAAATATATTTACAACATTTGAAGAAATTATTGATTTTAAAGGGTTTTAATTTTCAAAATAAGATAATAGAATAAAGAGTTTAGATATGCAAACTTAAAGATATAGACTAAATACAAGAAAATACAGGATAATGTAATGTCACTTGGTTTGCTTTACAAATAGCAGTCTGTATAAGAACCAAATATAATACAATGGAATGAAGAATGCAAATTATAATATCCCATCTGTTAGGGGTTCCTACAACCTGACCTCACTTTTGTGTCAGCATGAACACTGGCTCTGCTTATGGAATTTACATCTCCATTCTGGTGGTAAAATTTCAGTTCTAAAACTAAGCACATCTGGAAAAACTAGATATTAATAAGCAGAAAGTAAAACAGACCTATATCTCTCACTAAATATATAAAAATCAATGAAAAATGGACTAAATGCATAAGTGTAAGACCTGAAACTATGAAAATAATAGTAGAAAACTTAGATACTTCTGAAATATCATTTGCAAAAATAAAATGTAAACATTTATAAAAGCAAAAATTTTCTGGATAAGACCACCCAAAGCACATACAGCAACACCAGAATCAAACAAATGGAATTCATCAAACTAGGAAGCTTCTTCACAGCAAAGGAAACAGCCCACAGAGTGAAACTCAATCTATAGATTGGATGAAAGCATTTACAAATTATTTATTCAATGCGGGATTAGTATTCAGAATATGTAAGGAACTCAAACAGCTCAACAGCAAGAAAACCCCAAATGATCCAATTAAAAACAGGCAAATGATCTGAATAGACATTTCTCAGAAGTCATCCAAATGGACCACAAGTATATGAAAAAAATGTTCAGCACTACTAATTATCAGGGAAATACAAACCAAAACCACAATGAGACACCATCTCACCCAAGTTAGAATGGCTATCAAAAAGAGAAGAAAACACAGGTGAAGAAGGAATTCTTATGTTCTATTGTTATGAATGTGAAATAATACAGTCATTATAGAAAACATTATGGATGTTCCATAAGACAATATGGAGTTTCTTCAAAAACCTAAAAATATAATTTCCATTTGGTCCAGCAATTCCATAACTGTATGTGTACATATATGTATATATGAAATCAGTATATGTATGTACACATATATGTGTATATATAATGCATATATATATATATATGAAATAAATATCTGAAGAGATAACTGCACACTCACATTTGTTTACTGCGGTAATATTTGCAATACCCATGATATGTAATCAACCATGATTCTATCAATGGATGGATAGATCAGGAAAATGTGATATATATGCATATTGACTACCACTCAACCTTCACAAAGAAGGAAATCCTGTCATCCGCAGCAACATGGCATAGGCTGGAAGATATTATAATGTAAAGTAAGTCAGGCAAGGACGACAAATACCACGTGTAGTCACTTATGTGTGAAGCTAAAAACTTGATCTCACAGTAGACAATAGAACAGTGGCCACCAGTGATTGGGAAGGGTGAGGTGGAAGGCGAGTAGGGAGAGGGAATGGTTAGCAAATACAGAGGTACTGTTGAACAGTTGGAATAATTTCCAATGTTCTATAGCACTGGAGAGGAATTATGGTTGATACCATTTGTATATTTCAAAATATTTTTCAAAATAGGTAGCAGAGGAAATCTGAATGCTTCCAACACAAAGAAATGGAAATGTCGGAGGTGATGGGTATGCTAATTACCCTGATTTTGAGCATTACACATTGAGTGCATGTATGGAAATAACAGACCATTAGTGTCACAGGTTACTTCTATCTTGTGGTTTCACCTTCCTTTGCGACCTCAATCCTCATTATTTGTCCAGAATATAGAAAGGTAATGGGCAGATGTGGAGTCTTTTTTTCTGACACCAACTAGGGATCCAACAATTCAACTCAGTTCTGACACTGACTACCTGGAGTTAGTGCAGACTCCATGGGCTCAGGGCTAAGTCTCACAAGACTGTCCCCACTCCAGACATCAGTTGTCTCCTAGTACATCCACCTGAGTGAGATACATTACAAGTGACCACAGCCCCCTCCGAATATAGTTGATAATTCATGAGAATGGTTCACAGAACTCAGCAATATGCTTTACTTATTGTTAGCCCTTTATAACAGTGAAATGGAAGAGATGTGTAGGGAAGGATGTGTGGGGAGGGTGGCATGGGGCTTCCATTCTCTGTCAGGCCATATCATCATCCTAGCAACTAGATGTGTTCACCAACCCAGAATGTTTCCGAACCCTGTCCTTCAGAGTTTCATATTAGTTTATTTTCCATTGTGATTGCAAAATACCTGAAACTGAGCACTTGCAAATGAAAGGATTATTTAGCTCACAGTTTTAGAGGCTGAAAGTCCAAGGTTGGGCAGTTCGCTCTTTCTAGTCTCTGGTGAGGGACCTCTTGACTGTGTCGTATCATAGCACATGGTGTTATAGTGGCAGTGTGTGATGCAGAGAGAGCACACAGGGAGACAGGAAGCCAGAGAGCAGAGAGGGGTTGGTCTTGCTTGATCTTACTCGTAACAACTACCCTTGAGGGAGCTCATCAGAGTTCTGTGAGCACTATCCTAGTCTCTTCCTAGGGCAACACCCTTAATGACCTCCCCCTAGGTCCCATCTCTTGAAAGGTTCCACCTCTTCACATTGCCTCACTGAGGGCCAACCTTCCAATACATGGAACCTTAGGGGATGCTTCAGACCATATCCCAACCATAGCAGGTTTTTATGGAAGTTTCATTACAGAAACAGGATTAATTAGATCACTGACCACTGCTGAGTAACTCCGTTTCCTACATAGGTCAGGATCTGGGACTGAAAGTTTCAATCGTTTAACCTTGTCTTGCTCTTTTTGTTCACCAAACCCCTTCCCTAAGCTATGTACATTCCTTCCTGTCAAGCCATCTCATTAGCATACAAAAGACACATCACTTAGGAAATTCCATAGTTTTAGCGGCTGTTTGCCAGTAACCCAACACGAAGACCAAATATATATTTTCACTTATACCACAGCCAAGAAGGTTTGTCTGGTTCTTAACCACTTTATCCTGGAAAAGACACGCATGATTTGAGCTCCCATTTCCTAAGTGGGAACTTGTCATGTGGCCATACCTAACTGCAGTGGGGGCTGGGCAGTAGAGAGTAGCAGTGTGCACAGACAAGGGAGGAAATAGGTTGATTGAAGAGTTTGAAGTCTCTGTCACAGTGCTGGGACATAATCCTTTTGCACTAAGTTGTCCCAGTATCCTGGTTGCTTTAATCCATGATTCCTGTCCCCTGATAATAACTGCAGTACTAAATAGAGATTATAAACTGTGACATAAATGATTCTTCAGTTTATAAAGGCATAACTAAAATAGTGTTCATGTTATGGGAGGGAAAAATCAAGGAAAATAAACCCATGTTATTTTTCAGTGAATTGAAGATTCCACACAACAGATCCCTAGGCCTGCTGTACCACTGTTTTGCAAAATCTGCACTACATCACACGAAATACGTGCCCTAGACTTAGGCAGTGCATTGTTTGTGCAGCTATAGACTGCATAACTGCCCTCTCTTCCAGATACATAATTAACAAAAAGGAGAGAACATGGGAACTATGTCTAGAAACTACAAAAAGAAAAACTTAAGAGGCTGGTGTCACATGGCACAGAAGGTTAAGGTTCCACTGGTGGTGTTGGCATCCAGTGTCACTGCTCTGCTGCTGATCCAGCTCCTTACTAACACACCTGGAAGGGAGCAGAAGATGGCCCAAGAGCTGAGCCTCTGTCACTCACGTGGGAAACCCAGGGTTCTTGGTTTCCTGCCTGGTCCAAGCCTGGCTGTTAGCAGACATTTGGGGAGTGAACCAATGGATGGAGGATCTCACTCACCTCCCCACCCCTACCCCCACTATCACGCTGCCTTTCAAATAAATAAATAAATATATATGTATATATATATGAAAACAACTAAACAAATGAATCTTAAAGGCAAAAAAGAAAAACTTCAGATCCTAACCTTCTCTGTACTGTTAGTACTCTCAGGGAAACTAGAAGACATAGATCATTTGAATCAAAACATAAGTAAACATATTAAAAGATCAAAATGAACTTTGAGAAAACTGATAGGCCGGCGCCGTGGCTCAATAGGCTAATCCTCCGCCTGTGGTGCCAACACCCCGGGTTCTAGTCCTGGTTGGGGCGCCGGATTCTTTCGCGGTTGCCCCTCTTCCAGGCCAGCTCTCTGCTATAGCCCGGGAGTGCAGTGGAGGATGGCCCAAGTGCTTGGGCCCTGCACCCCATGGGAGACCAGGAGAAGCACCTGGCTCCTGGCTTCAGATTAGCACGATGCGCAGGCCGCAGCACGCCGACTGCGGCGGCCATTGGAGGGTGAACCAAAGGCAAAAGGAAGACCTTCCTCTCTCTCTCTCTCTCTCTCTCTCACTGTCCACTCTGCCTGTCAAAAAACAAAACAAAACAAAACAAAACAAAACAAAACAAAAAAAAACTGATAAGGAATTAGGAGATCACGACATACAAAGTTGTTTCAGTAGTCAATTTGGCATTTTATTGAAGGTGTAAATTCACAAAAATATTTGAGAAGGTGTCTTAAAGAAGAAAAATAAGAAGAGACTCGCCTAATGGATGTAAAATTTATTATAAAATAAAATTTAAAAAAAACCACGATGCCAGTGTAAACATGAGGAAATAAATCAATGGGGATAGAAAAGAGTTCAGAAACAGATCCAAGTACAAATAATATTTTACTGTTTAAACAGCGACATTTAAAGTCTGTGAGAAAATGACTGCTTATTAGAAAAATGACTTTTGAGTATTTGGCTCTCTATTTGGGAGAAGGTGAAGGTAAATCTCTATAGCATACAAAAATAAATTTCACTTGGCTTGATAATTTAAAAAAAGAGTTCAAAATTGTGCAAATACAAGAAGAAACCAAAGTACAATGTTTTATCTTCAAGAATGTCATAAGACTGAGAGGTCGTGAAGATTGACTAATAAAGTTTTCTCAACTGCTTAAGAAATCACACAAAGTGACAAGGTAAATGACAACTGTAGGAATGATCAATAATGGCTAGATGTTTTACAGTAACACTTCTCACAAATAATTATCCCACAATGAAGAAAATTATTACCTATACTTTACAGCTATGAAAACTGAGATTTTGAGGGGGTTAAATAACTTCCTCAAGGCTGCTAGTTAGACATTGATTCCAAAACTTATTCTTTTAACCAGTGTACTACATTGTCTCCTTGATACCCAAAGAATGGAAAAACATCTCCATCGTAAAGTGTTCATTGCAATAACATGTATATTGTCCGTAGAGCTCCTACATTTCATTTAGAAAGAGACAAATTAATTCAATATAAAATATGAGCAAAAGAAATAAATAGAAAATTAATAAAATAATAAACAAAATTAATATATAAAACAAAAGACTAACATATATTTTAAAAAGACAACCTGGTAAAAAGCAAAAAATGCAAATGAGATAAAAATGAAAATCAGATAGATTTTCTTTCTTTGTTTTTTCTTTTAAAACATAAACTTATTTGTTGGAAAGTCAGAGTTACAGAGAGAGAAGCAGAGACACAAAAATAGGTCTTCCATCTGCTGGTTCACTCCCCAAAAGGTTAAGACAGCCAGGGCTGCTCCAGGCAAAAGTCAGGAGCCAGGAGTTTCTTCCGAGTCTCCCACATGGGTAGCAGAGTCCCAAGCACTTGGTCCATTCTTCTCTGCTTTTCCCAGGCCATTAGCTGGGAATAGTGGAATAGCTGGGACACGAACCAGCACTCAAATGGGATGCTGGCATTGCAAGCGTTTTGGCTTTACCTGCTATGCCACACTGTCATTCCCCAGATAGATGTTCAAAAAATAATTTGAGACACAGAGAAATAAAGAGAGAGCCAATCCACTAACTCACTTCCTAAAGGCCCACAACACTCAGGCTAAAACTTGAGGCCAGGAACTCAATCCAGGTCTCCCACATGGGTTTCAGAGATCCAGCTTCAAGCCATAACTGCTGCTGCGTGTGGTACACATTAGCAGGAAATTGGAAGCAGGAGCAGAGCCAGGATTTGAACCCAGACACTCTGATACAGGATGTGAGAGTCCCTACCAGCAGTCTAATAGCTAGGCCAAAAACCTGCCTCCGGATAGGTTTTAAAACATGTTTTACTTAACTGGTAATGGTGTGGAGAATTAGGTATTATTATTTGCCACTAAGGATACACACTGGTGCATATTGCCATCACTTAAAATGCAAGGGTACTGCAAGCAGTTTGTGGAAAATGAAATTAAAAGATAAGTTTATTTTGGTGCAAAAACTTTTTTAAAATCCATGCAGAATTTTTTCATAATATGCATTTTCCATAAATTTTTTGAAGATTCTTTGTGCAGTAATTTTCCAAATTTTCAGTTCTATAAACATACCCTAGAGAAATATAAGACTTTCAAAGATTTCTGTGAAATTCAGTTCATTGCAGCGTTATTTATAATTATGAAAAACTAGAAACAATTCAAATATCTATTAGTAGATGTTGTTAAAGAAGATGCTATACGTATAAAATGGAAAATCTGGGGCTGCCAATGTGGCGCAGTGAGTTTAGCTGCTGTTTGTGATGCCAGCATCCCATATAGAAGTGCTGATTCAAGTTCTGGCTGCTCCGCTTCCATTCCAGCTTCCTGTTAATGTGCTTGGGAAGGCAGCACAAGGCGGCCCAAGTACCTGGACCCTTGCCACCCATGTGAGAGATCTGAGGAGTTCTTGGCTCCTGCTCAGCCTGGCCCAGACCTGGATGCTGTGTCCATCTGGAGGGAATAAATCAGAAGATGGATGATTTATTTCTGTCTGTTTCTCTCTCTCTGCTGCTCTGCCTTTCAAATAAATAAATATTTTAAAAAAGGAAAATTTAACATATTTAAAGCCAAATATCTTATGCTGTTCACACTATGCTGTGAAAACAAACAGAATGAGCCGGCAGCACTGTGGCATAGTAGGCTAACCCTCCGCCTTACAGCCTGGGAAAGCAGCGGAGGATGGCCCAAGTGCTTGGGCCCCAGTACCATGGAGGAGACCTGGAAGGGGCTCCTGGCTCCTGGCTTAGGAATGGCCCAGCTCCAACTATTGCAGCCATTTGGGGAATAAACCAGTAAATGGAAGACCTTTCCCTTTGTCTCTCCCTCTGTCTGTAACTCTGTCTCTCAAATAAACAAAATCTTAAAAGAAAAGGAACTACACCCACTCAATAGTCTGCCAAAATGCAAGAGAGCAAGTATCAAGTTTAGGGAGAATATGAAAGAAGCTGTGGAAGGGGAAAATTAATCCCTTAAGAGTGGCTGGTAGAATATTTTAGTTATGTTTTCTAGGGAGATATTTGCTTTACGAATTGGCTCACGCAATTGTGGAGGTTTCTAAGTCCCAAGTCTGCAGAACTGGCTATAAAAACTGGCAGGCTGGAGACTGCAGAAGAGCTGCAGTTAGATTCTGAACACAGTGGGTTGACAGGATGCTCTCTCCTCGGGTCTGCAACTGATTAGACAAGACCCACCCACAATGGGGTGAGTCATCTGCAGTACTTAAAGGTTACTCATTTAAGTGCTAATTTCATCTAAGAAATACTTTCACAGAAACATGTAGAGTAATATTTGACTAAACATCTGGGTGCTGTAGTCTAGCAATTTGACACATCAATTAACGAGGTATAAATGGTCTTTGGAAAGTGACTTTGAAATGTATACCAAAGCTGAATATTATCATGCTCTTCAATCCAGTAATCCCATCACTTGTTTTTTAGTCAACAGAAATGCACAAGCATGGTTCCCAAAGGACACACACACGCACGTTCACAGTAGCACTGTTCACAAGAACTCCAAACTGGAAATTACACTCAAATCCTTCAAAACTGCAAGGAACAAATATGCTGAGATATGGTCATGCAGTAGGAAACTAGACAGCGATGAGAATCGACGAGCTATGATTCTGCACAGCAATGTGGATGCATGTCAGACGTAGGACAAGGAGCAAAAGGAGGATGACACAAAATCACACGTGCTGTTTTATCCTTGTAGTTGTTATCATTCATTTACTTAAAATATAAAGTAGCTAAGCTTATCACTCGGGTGGGAGTCAGCACAGTCAGAGTAGCAACTGGAAGGAAGCACAAGGAAATCTTCTAGGGGGCTGATAATGTCCTAGGTTATTTTTCTTGGTGTTTTTATCTCCACATTGGTTACCCAAGTGTGCTCAGTTAGTGAAAACTCATTGAGATGGATAATTGTGGTATGTGCACTTTTACATATGCAAGTAATACTTCCATAAATGATTTTAAAGTAGCAAAACCATATATGTCTCTATATAATTGTATCTCTATAACTACCTACATTAGTATAAGAGTAGATGTGGATCATAAGGACTTAAGGTTAGAAATGAAATTGTTATGGCTGGTTTTGTGATGTAGCAGATTAAGCCACAGTCTGTGACACTGGCATCCCATATGAGTACCTGTTCAAGCCCTGGATGCTCCACTTCTTTTTCTTCTTCTTCTTCTTCTTCTTCTTCTTCTTTTTTTTTTTTTTTTTTTTTTTTTTTTTTTTTTTTTTTTTTTGACAGGCAGAGTTAGACAGTGAGAGAGAGAGAGACAGAGAGAAAGGTCTTCCTTCCGTTGGTTTACCCCCAAAATGGCCATTATGGTCGGTGCGCTGTGCCGATCCGAAGCTAGGAGCCAGGTGCTTCCTCCTGGTCTCCCATGCAGGTGCAGGGCCCAAGCACTTGGGCCATCCTCTACTGCCTTCCCGGGCCACAGCAGAGAGCTGGACTGGAAGAGGAGCAACCGGGACAGAACTGGTGCTCCAACTGGGACTAGAACCCAGTATGCCAGCTTCGCAGGCAGAGGATTAGCCTAGTGAGCCGTTGCGCTGGCCACTCCACTTCTGATCCAGTTCCATGCTAAGGCATCTGGGAAAGCAGTGGAAGATGACTCAAGTGCTTGGGACCCTCCTACCCATGTGGGAGATCCAGATGGAGTTCTAGGTTCCTGGCTTTGGTTCTCTCTCTTTCTATAACTATTTTATTTCACTGTTTCAAATAAACAATTCTTAAAAATAAATGAAATTGTTAACATTGCTTATCTGTGGGGCAAGTGTTATAGGGAGTCAGTGGAAAAATGAGAGAAGCACTTTGATCTTTTACTTTGTATATTTTTGTACATTTGATTTTTTTATACATGAAACATGCAGAGCTATTTATTACTCTTCTTTGGAAGGGAGAAGGTGAGAATTCTTACAATCAACTGTCTATTCATAAGGAGGCATAAAGCCTATCATTAGTATTTTATACAGCCTATATTCTGAAACCTTTATTTTCTGTTCAACAAGATATTCAGTAAACATAGAGTCTGTATGAAATGTTTACATTATAATTTATTTTGCAAGTCTATTATTGATGGACATTACAGCTGATTCACATGTTCAGTGCTGTAAACAGAGCAGTAATGTGCACACACACCCTTAGGGTAAATTCCCGGAAGTGTGCAGTACAATGAAGTAGTTTACATTCTAACAAATACTACTGCACTGCTTTCCTAATCAGATCTGACTGTGTCAGACTCTCCACAATGCTACACGACAGAAATTGCTGCCCCTCACAATCAAAATTTCGGGTTTGTCAATAATTGCAATCTGTGCCAATCTACTAGAGGAGGGAAGAATTCACATTTTCCTAGCACTGCTTTGATTATTCATGAGAATGAACGTTTTCACATGTCTTTGTCTTTCTTTGGTGACCTGCCTCAGAGTTTTTTGGCCCATTTTTCCATTAAAACATTAAACATTGTCCCTATTGATTTAAGAGCTCTCTATTTATCTGAGCTATTGATCCTTTGTCTTCATTTTACCATGTATTATTTTCGAGTTTGCCTTTTACCTTTCAACCTTTTATGGTGTTTATTTTTACACAGAAGTTTCATTTTTTAAAAAATGTCAATTCTAATCTTTCCTCTTAGTTTTTTTTTTTTTTTTTTTGACAGCCAGAGTGGACAGTGAGAGAGAGAGAGACAGAGAGAAAGGTCTTCCTTTGTCGTTGGTTCACCCTCCAATGGCCGCTGCACCGCGCTGATCCGATGGCAGGAGCCAGGTGCTTTTCCTGGTCTCCCATGGGCTGCAGGGCCCAAGTACTTGGGCCATCCTCCACTGCACTCCCTTGCCACAGCAGAGAGTTGGCCTGGAAGAGGGGCAACCGGGACAGAATCCGGCGCCCCGACCGGGACTAGAACCCGGTGTGCTGGTGCTGCAAGGCGGAGGATTAGCCTAGTGAGCCGCAGCGCTGGCCATCTTAGGTTTTTTGACACTCTAGAAAAACTTAGAAAGGTCTTCCTTAACCCAAATCTATTATTAGTATTTTACAGTCTCAGTAAGAATTTATTTTGGAATACTAAGTGAGGTAGGAATCCACAATTGTCTTTTTCCAAACAATGAGCTTTCTTAAATTTTGTTTACTAATATTTTCCCTCCATTAATTTAAAAATCTACACTTATTAGACATAAACTGCCCATAGACACTTGGCTCTAAGTCCAAAGTTGTATGCTTTTTGTCATTCTTTATGTTTTGGCACCAAAACCATGTATTTTTAATTACTCTAACTTTATAATGCATTTTTAAAAAGATTTATTTATTTAGTTGGGAGGCAGAGTTCCAGACAAAGAGAGGGAAAGACAGAGAGAAAGGTCTCCCATCCACTGGTTCACTCCCTAAATGCCTGCAATGCCAGAGCTCGGCCAATATGAAGCCAGGAGCCCGGAGCCTCTTGTGGGTCTCCCATGCTGCACAGGGGCCCAAGCACTTGAGCCATCTTCTAATTTTTCCCAGGGCATTAGCAGGGAACTGGACCAGATGTGGAGCAGCTAGGACACAAGACGGTGCCCATGTGGGATATCAGCACCACAGGCAGAGGCTTAGCCTGCTATGCCACAGCGCTGGCCTCTATAATACATTTTAATATCTGCTAAGGCAAGCAACTTCATTAATCGTTTTTAGACTTTTTGAGTAGTTTTATTTTGTTTTTATAAATGTTGAAAAGATTCTTTTGAAAGTCAGTGGAATTACAGTGAGCATGTGAGCATATGTGGAATATTGATCTCTGTTTTTACAAATTACTTCTATCCTAAATAATATGGTCTTATTTATTTATGGTCTTAGGTAAAGTTTTATAATTTTATAGATTTTATTATTCATTTATTCACATTAATTTGTATTACTATAATTATTTTTATTTTCCCAGTTTTTATGATAAAATATGAGTACTCCCTTTTATATATTCTATTTTGCTCTTATTGGTCAATACAAGATATAATGATTTGGGTACATTAATTTAGTAAATGACTATTATACTTATTTTTTATTACTTAGTTTCTTGGGTTTCTAGGAAATATAAGGTGTATTTCCACATTTCTTATTTCACTGTTATGTAATAGTGTATAACAATTGTATTACAGTAATGTACAATGGAAAACAATGAGTCCAGGAAGCAGACATACATATCTTATGGCTAATTTTAATGAAAATGTTCCAGTGTTCACATTAATACTGACATTTAGGTTAAATTTAGATATATGTGGATATACATATGTTCAAATGAGAATGTATCTTTCTATTCCTATGGGAACTAATAACTGCAAATGTAGGTATCTTCTTAATATCAAGGCAAGAAGACATTATTGAATATGGCATGGCAGCAGAGGCAGATTTTATGTATGAGCTCAGCAATATATATTTCCTCTCATTAAGCTGAACTGGTTAACATCAATGCCCCTTGATTAGTGTGCCGACAACAGAAGGTGATATTAAGCCCTAAAAGGATGCCTTCTTTGGAGGTCCCTGGCAGTTACCTGGGGACAATATGGTAAGTTGATTACTCTGAATTTATTCCACCAAGGACAGGTCAGAGATTTCTCATAATTACAGACTTAAATTCTGGGTCTGAATTTGTTTTCCCTTTAGCACATTCTTTATCAACACCATTTGTAGACTTCAGAATATCTTATTCATTGCCATGTTATCCTACACAACATCACCTACAAACAATGAATATATTTATGGCAAAGGAAGTGTAGCAATGAGCTGTAACCACAGAATTCACTAATTTTGCTGTGTTCCCCTCATGTAGAAGCAGATGGTCTGCTTGTCTAAAGCCTATAGGCTCAATGATCATAATAGTTAAGGACAACGCTCTGTGAGGTGTGATACCATTTAGTGCGATATGCTATATGCATTAATCCAGGATTCAACATAAACATATATAAACATATAAACACACACATATTTACATATAATCTTTCTCTTTCTCTAGAACACAAGGCATTGAAAACCAAGAAGCTAAAGTGGAAGATCCTCTAAGCTTTATAACTTTCACCCACTTAGAGAATTATTATTTCTGATTTGTTTTCTGTCCTCTGTGCCTAGCAGTTGTCAGAGCTTCCTGCTGTTAGTGGCTGGTGTTTCGCATCTCTTATTGATTCCCTTCATGAGACTCCCTGGAGTAAAAACCTTTTGAGTGTGCCATCTGTTGACTTGTGGGGCCAGCTGCTGCAACCTCCTTTTTGCCTGGAGCAGCACTTCCTATACCTCTCTGCTTTCAGGAGTAATTTTAGCAGTTGCAGTTTGGTATTATGCCTCACCTTATTCCCTCCTACTAAAGTTTTAAAGTTATAAATTCTTCGATAACAAGAAGATATTTCCATAATCTATTTTAGCTTAGTTTTAATTAAAATGTCAAACATCGAAATAATTTTCCTTAATCAACTGAAAAGATGTAGTTCTATTGGATATGACACCTGTCTTACTAACTCAAGGATGAACAGAGGAAGACAACTTTACAATTAGGATTATGATGCAAGAGCCTGGATTCCTCCAAAAGACAGCTCTTCATGTTGGCTGGTCTTGATTTACCCTCTGGGCAAGGATTTAACATGTCACCACCAAAATAGCAATTTCCTCTTCTGCAGGGAATCACCTAGATTTCAAATGTGCTGTACAAAAGACTTCTTTACTTAAAGAACGAGGACTGAATGCAAACATAAAATTAAATATTCACATATTCAGTTATTATAGCCTCATTTCAAGTATCAGATAATCACATGTAGCTACTGGCTGTTATATTGAGAACCATATATAAAATGTTTCTATAATCACAGGAAGAGCAATTGACAATACTTCTCTAAATTAAATTCTTAAGCAATTATAAATAATTAAATGTTCAAGGTTATTCATTTAGACTTTATAATATCTAAAAGATTATGGGTAATAAAATTTTCTATCCAAAAGGGAGTGATTAAGTCAATTATAGAAATATTCATTCTTTGATGTAATAAGCCATTATTAAGAATGATATGGGGTAATTCCAATTGTTAATTTTGGCTTTGCCTGCCTGTGCCTTCAGGGTCTTTTCCAAGAAGTCTTTGCTTGTGCCTATATCTTGCAGGGTTTCTCTGATGCTCTCTAACAATTTGATGGTGTAGGGTTGCAGATTTAGATCTTTAATCGTGTTGAGTGGATTTTTGTGTAAGATGTAAGGTAGGGGTCTTGCTTCATGCTTCTGCACATGGAAATCCAGTTTTCCCAGCATCATTTGTTGAAGGGACTGTCCTTGTTCCAGGAATTGGTTTTAGATCCTTGATCAAATATACATTGGCTGTCTATCCATCTGTTTCTGTACTGCAAAAGAAACAGTTAGGAAAGTGAAGAGGAAACCGACAGAATGGGAAAAAATATTTGCAAACTATGCAACTGATAAAGGATTAATAACCAGAATCTACAAAGAGATCAAGAAACTCCACAGCAACAAAACAAACAACCCACTTAAGAAATGGGCCAAGGAACTAAATAGACATTTTTCAAAAGAGGAAACCCAAATGGCCAACAGACACATGAAAAAATGTTCAGGATCACTAGCAATCAGGGAAATGCAAATCAAAACCACAATGAGGTTTTACCTCACCCCGGTTAGATTGACTCACATTCAGAAATCTACCAACAACAGATGCTGGCGAGGATGTGGGGAAAAAGGGACACTAACACACTGTTGGTGGGAATGCAAACTGGTAAAGTCACTATGGAAGTCAGTTTAGAGATTCTTCAGAAACTTGAATATAACCCCACCATACAACCCTGCCATCCCACTCCTTGGAATTTACCCAAAGGAAATTAAATTGGCAAATAAAAGAGCTGTCTGCACTTCAATGTTTATTGCAGCTCAATTCACAATAACTAAGACATGGAATCAACCTAAATGCCCATCAACAGAAGACTGGATAAAGAAATTATGGGAGCCGGCGCCGTGGCTCAACAGGCTAATCCTCCGCCTTGCGGCGCCAGCACACGGGGTTCTAGTCCCAGTCAGGGCGCCGGATTCTGTCCCGGTTGCCCCTCTTCCAGGCCAGCTCTCTGCTGTGGCCAGGGAGTGCAGTGGAGGATGGCCCAGGTGCTTGGGCCCTGCACCCCATGGGAGACCAGGAAAAGCACCTGGCTCCTGGCTCCTGCCATCGAATCAGTGCGGTGCGCCGGCCGCAGCACGCTGGCCGCGGCGGCCATTGGAGGGTGAACCAACGGCAAAGGAAGACCTTTCTCTCTCTTTCTCACTGTCCACTCTGCCTGAAAAAAAAAAAAAAGAAATTATGGGACATATACTCTATAGAATACTATACAGCAGTAGAAAAAAAAATGAAATCCTGTCATTTGCAACAAAATGGAGAAATCTAGAAAACATCATGCTGAGTGAAAAAAGCCAGTCCCAGAGGGACAAATATCATAGGTTCTCCCTTATTGGTGACAACTAACCGAGCACCAAAAAGGAAACCTGTTGAAGTGAAATGGACACTATGAGAAACAATGACTTGATCAGCCTTTGTCCTAACTGTCGAGGAACAACTTAATACTTTATTCCTGTTAGTATTTTTTTGTTCTACTTAATACAATTGGTTGATCTTTTTAATTAACACACAATTATTATTAGGCATTTAAAATTAACTGAAAAGTGATCCCTGTTAAATATAAGAGTGGGAATAGGAGAGGGAGGAGATGTACAGTTTGGCACATGCTCAATAGAGTTAGAAACGTGCCAGGGGATTCCAATTCAATCCCATCAAAGTGGCATGTACCAATGCCATCCTACTAGTCAAAGTGATCAGTTTCAGTTCATAATTGATCATAATGATAGGATTAAGTTTCAAAGGGATCACATAAACAAGACTAGTGTCTGCTAAAACTAACTGATAGAATTAAGAAGGAGAGAATGATCCAATATGGGAAGTGGGATACACAGCAGAGTCATAGAATGGCAGATGTCCTAAACAGCACTCTGGCCTCAGAATCAGCCCTTAAGGCATTTGGATCCAGCTAAAAAGCCCATGAGAAAATTTCAGGCATGGAAATCTAAGAGTCTGTGGCAAAAAAACAAAAAAATGACCTAAATGAAAGATCTCCGTGAGTGGGATCCCAGTGGAAAGAACAGGCCATCAAAGAAGGCAATACCTTTCTCTGAAGGGAGGAGAGAACTTCCACTTTGACTATGGCCTTATCTAAATAAGATTGAAGTTGGCGAACTCAAAAGGCTTCCATAGCCTTGGAAACTCGACAAGAGCCTCAGGTGATAGCTGATGTCATAAATAAGACTGTCAATTGTTAAATTACAACAGGAGTCACTGTGCACTTACTCCCCGTGTAGGATCTCTGTCCTTAATGTGTTGTACTATGTGAATTAATGGCATAACTAGTACTTAAACAGTGTTTTATACTCTGTGTTTCTGTGTGGGTGCAACCTGTTGAAATCTTTACTTAGTATATACTAAATTTATCCTCTGTATAAAGATAATTGAAAATTAATCTTGATGAAGAATGGGATGGGAGAGGGAATGGGAGATGGGATGGTTGCGGGTGGGAGGGAGGTTATGTGGGGAAAAAGACACTGTAATCCAAAAGTTGTACTTTGGGAATTTATATTTATCAAATAAAAGTAAAAAAAGAGAATGATATGAGGGGGCAGTGCTGTGGCGTAGTGGGTAAGGCAGCCAACTGTAGTGTTGGCATTCCATATGGGCAATGGTTCAAGACCTGGCTACTCCACTTCAAATCCAGCTCTCTGCTATGGCCTGGGAAAGCAGTGGAAGATGGCCCAACTTCTTGGGCCTCTGCACCCACATGAGAGATCTGGAAGAAGCTTCTGGCTCCTGGGTTCAGATTGGCCCAGCTCCAGCTGTTGAGGCCATTTGGGGAGTGAACCAGCGGATGGAAGACCTTGTTCTCCCTGTAACTCTACCTTGCAAATAACTAAATAAATCTTTAAAAAGAAATAGAATGATGGGGGACGGGGTGGTTAACGCTGTGGCATAGTGGGTAAAGCTGCTGCCTGCAGTGCTGGCATCCCATAGGAGCATTGGTTTGAGTCCTTGGGTCTTTGAACCTACATGAGAGACCCAGAAGAAGCTCCTGGCTCCTGGCTCCTGGCTTCAGATCGGCCCAGCTCTGGCCTTTGTGGCCATTTGTGGAATGAACCAGTGGATGAAGATTCTCTCTCTCTCTTTCTCAGTTTCTGCCTCTCTCTAACTCTGACTTTCAAATAAATAAATATATCTTTAAAAAACATGGTGTGGGGGACCAGCATTGTGATGAAACATGTAAAGCCACTTACTATGATGCTGGCATCCCTTATGCATGCCAGCTCATGTCCCAGCTGCTCTACTTCCAATCCAGTTCTCTATAATGGCCTGGGAAGAACAGTGGAAAATGACCCAAGTGGTTGGGCCCCTGATACCTACATGAAAGACCTGGAAGAAACTCTTGACGGCTGGCTTTGGTGAGCCCTAGCACTGGCCATTTTAAAAAATGAATGATATGGCTTTCCCTTTCACAATACCTATAAAATTTAAGTCCTGTGGAATAAATGTAACCAAGGATGCAAAAGATCTCAATAATGAAAATTATAAAACATTAAATAATGAAACAGAAGAAGATACCAAAAAATTCTCCATGTTCATGGATTGGAAGAATTAATATTATCAAACTTGAATTATCAAAATTAATATTATCAAACCACCCAAAGCAATTTACGGATTCATTGCAGCCCCCAACAAAAGTCCAAGGATGTTCTTCATAGAACTAGAAAACATTCCTAAAATTTACATGGAAACAAAAGACTCTGAATAGTAATATTCAATAATAAAATATTCAATAATAAAATAAATAATAATAAATAAAATAAATAAAAAATAAATAAAGTAATATTCAATAATAAAGCAACGCCAGAGGCCTCACAATACCAGGTTTTAAGACACACTATGGGGCTGGCGCCATGGCTCAATAGGCTAATCCTCCACCTGCAGCACTGGCACACCAAGTTCTAGTCCTGGTTGGGGCACCGGATTCTGTCCTGGTTACTCCTCTTCCAGTCCATCTCTCTGCTGTGGCCTGAGAGTGCAGTGGAGGATGGCCCAAATCCTTGGGCCCTGCACACGCATGGGAGACCAGGAGAAACACCTGGCTCCTAGCTTTGGATCAGCGTGGTGCACCGGCCGCAGCGTGCCAGCTGCAGCGGCCACTGGGGGGTAAACCAACAGAAGGAAGACCTTTCTCTCTCTCTCTCTCTCACTGTCCACTCTGTCTGTCCAAAAAAAGAGAAAGATATACTATGGGCTATTATAATCAAAATTTCTTGGAACTGTCATAAAAATAGACATGTAGACTAATGGAACACAAGAAAAAATGTCAGAAATAAATCCACACATCCACAACCAACTAATATTTAATAAACCTGCTAGAAACTTCCCTGGAGAACAGTCTTTTCACCAAATGATGTTGGGAAAATTGGATTTCCACATGCATAAATTTGAATAAAGACTCCACCTAATGCACTATAAAAAAAAAAAAAAAACTCAAAATGGACCAAGGATCCAAATTTGCGGCCCAAAACTGTCAAACTACAAGAGGCAAACTACAAGGGGAATCACTCAGTGATGTTGATGTAGGCAACGACGTTTTGAGCAAAGACCCCAAAAACAGGCAATAAAAGGCAAAAATAGACAAAGGGGATCACATCAAGCTAAGAAGGTTCTGCACAACAAAGGAAACAATTAACAAAGTGAAGAGACAACTGACATAATAAGAGAAAATATTTGCAAACTATGCATCTGATAAAGGATTGATATCTAGAATATATAAAGGCTAAAGAAACGCAACAATAACAAATAAACAATCCATTTAAGAAATAGGCAAATTATACAAGTAGATATGTTCTAATGAAGAAATACAAAAGACCAACATGCACATGAAAAAATGCTCAGGTTACTAGCCATCAAGGAAATGCAAATAAAAACCACAATGAGATATTATCTCACTCCAGTCAGAAGGGTCATTAACAAAAAATCAAAAAATAATAAATGCTGATGAAGTTGTGCAGAAAAGGGTACCCTGACACATTGTTGGTGGGAACACAAATTAGGACAACCATTATGGAATAAAGTAATGGAGATTCTTTAAAAACCAATAATTGGTCCCACCACATTACTCAGCTTTCACACTTCTGAGAATATATTCAAAAGAACTGAAATCATATGAAAGAGATATCTGAACTCCCACGTTCATAGTAGCCCAATATAAAATAACAAAGATGTCTATCAACTGATGACTGAATAAAAAAAATCTGTGTGTGTGTGTGTGTGTGTGTATGTTGGAATATTACTAGGCATCAAAATATGAAATCCTGACATTTGCAACAAAATGGATGGGATTGGAAATGGATGGGGTTAAATGAAATAAGCCACATGCAGAAAGACAAATACCACATATTTTTTCTTATTTGCAGAAGTTATTATATAGGTAGTATAGAAATTGTATGAACGTCGTATTGCTTGGTATATAAATGTTGCTTTACTGAATTATATCATACACATGACAGTATACCTACTTTTCCCACTTTATGGTCATTATCATGAATCCCACATTTTGGGAATTAATGTCTCTGTTTTTAAGAAATAGTATAGGGGCCTGTGCTGTGAAATTTTCAAATAAAAAAATGAAAAAAGTGATATAATCTTTTATGTACTACTATGAAATTATATCTGAGTAATATAAAATATGTATTTTATTAAGAATTTAAGTTAAAAAATTTTAATACTTCAATATATGTAATATAATTTTGTCTTATGTTCAAAGCTATTCCCTTGCTTTTATCCTAGGCAGGAAAAACTATCTGGAATTTGGTGTATATCTATTCATTCCTATTAAACTAGACAGATATAAACACCTAAACAAATATACCACGGAAATGTGTAATAATGTTGAATGCTCCCAAACTGTTGAAATCTTTACTTAATGTATGCTAGACTGATCTTCTGTATATAAAGAGAATCGAAAATGAATCTTGATGTGAATGGAAGGGGAGAGGGAGTGAGAAAGGGGAGGGTTGCGGGTGGGAGGGATGTTATGGGGGGGAAGCCATTGTAATCCATAAGCCGTACTTTGGAAATTTATATTCATTAAATAAAAGTTAAAAAAAAAGAAAAAAAAATGTTGAATGCTCCCAATGTTTAAGTGAATGATAACTGATACTCTTAGATTTTATTATGTAATTTCACTCAGCAGTACCTCTGTCAAGATCTGTCAAATTAATGTGAAGATGCGCCTTGACTAAAGATGCGGTTACATCTCTATAAAACCACTATAAAGTAAGAATAATATTATGTTGAAAAGCATTTAATAGACCCGACCAACTGAACATCATTACTTAGCCTAGGCTACTGACCTCAGGACACTTAGAGTAGGGCTAGCACTGTGGTGCAGCAGATTAAGCCTCTGCCTGTGAAGCTGGAATCCCATTTCACTGCACCAATTCCAATACCAGCCTCCCTATTTATGATCCAGCTTTGTGCTAATATAATGGGGAATGCAGAAGACAGCCCAAGTACTTGGACCTTTGATACCCTTTAAGTGCCAAAAAAACAAAAAATATTTAATTCTTTGATAGTGACCAAAAATATGTGAATCCATAGAAATTTCATCCAGGGTTATAGAAGAGCTCACTGAAATGCAGCTTTGAAGATGTGGTGGTATACTAAACTTGTCTTCCAACTGTACTCTATAAGGTCCAGTTCATCCAGTAAAACTTAAGTTAACCTGTGATATTTTATGCAGTGGAGCAATTAAATCTTAATATAGTAAATTTCTCAGTAATATTCTTTTTTATATGCTGTTCTAAGAAATTCTTTCCTGTGCCTGTATTCTCCTGTATTTTATTCTCAAATTGTAAAGCTTTGTTTTTAACATTTACATTTTACTGCACCAGAAATTTATTTATTTTGTGCATAAAGTGAAATAATAAACTTAGTTTTTTGTATGGATTTTCAATTGTTACAGTTTCATATATTCAATTACCCATCATTTCCCCTACTGATTCATAATGCCATTTCTGCAACAAAGTTTTCTATACCTGCTTGACTTTTTATTCTGACCTTTTTTTAGAAAATATCAAAAATGCATTCATTTCTTAGATTTCTAATTATAAATACAATAGAAAATCTTAAACCAGAAATACATTATATATCCTCATAAAACAAAGAACACATGCTGTTGGCCATCTTAACAAAAAAATTTAACACATCATTTCTGGCAAAGATGTCAAGTGTCAAAAATTATTAACATCACATTGATAGATGGGGATGTTAAAGTCTCATGACATAACAAAAAAAGATTTACGATAAAGAGGAACTCAACTCCATGTGTCTAGACCAACTAATCACAAATTAATCCAGATTCAGTAATCCCAGATGTTCCAGATAATAATACTCTTTTTTGTGGAGGCCTGAAGAATAATTGAGAATTTACGAAGGAAGGAAAGTAATAAAATCTTGAACTTCATCTTGAAGATAACTATAATAGGAAATCAGTATAATGGGGTAAAGCACCAGGGGTTAAGCTGCCACAGGAAAGCCCACATCCTATATGGAAGTACGAGTTCAAATATTGGCTACTCTACTTCTGATCCAGCTCTCAACTAATGGGCCTGGAAATACAGATGAAGTCTCAACTCTGAATCCTTGCCACCCACAAGGGAAACATGGATGGAGTTTCTAGCTCCTGGCTTCAGCCTGGCTCAACCCCAGAGGTTGGAGTCATTTGGGGAATGAACCAGTGGATAGAAGATTCTCCCTCTCCCTCTCTCTTTCTCTCTCATCCTCTTTCAAATAAATAAACAAATCTTCTAGAAAAGAAATCAGTATACCATTTCTCTCTCTTCGTCAATAGTTTACATTTGTAAATTGCTCTGATTTGATCAGTATACACTGTATATATGTATTGAAATGTAACATAGTAACTGCATAAATATATACAATTTTTGTCAGTGAAAAAAGTTTTGAATTGTTTTAAAATATGGTAAATAAAATACTTGAAAAAATAAGTCAGTTTAAAAATTAAACAATTTGTAACTATCAGAAATGAAAAATCAAAATTATAATGAAATACTATCTCATGCATATTAGGGTGCTTATTATCAAAAAGATAGGCCATAGTAAGTGTTGTTGTGAGTGTGGAGAAGATGCAATCCTTGCACAGTGTTAGTGGGAAAGCAGATTGGTGCAGCCATTATGGAAAGCAGTATGGATGCACTCAAAACATTACAAATACTACTTTATGATCCAGCAATTCCTCTGCTGTTTGCATACTCAAAATAAATGAGATCAGGTCCTTGTAGAGATACTTTTATTGACTGCAGCACTATTAATAGTAGCCAAGACAAGGAAACAAACTAAATATCCATCAACAGAAGAACAGAAAAAGAAGATGTAATACATGTTCATATACACAATGGAATATTATTCAGCCCTTAAAGAGAAGAAACTCCTCTATTTACAATAACATGGATGAATCTAGAGGGCATTGTGGTAAGTGAAATAAGCTAGAAACATAAAGAAAACACTGCATGATGCCACATGCATATGGAATAATACAAAACAAAAATCAAACCAAAGTTAAATACATAGAAACTGAGAAGAAAGGTGGTGCAGGGTATGGAGGCAGTGGCGTGGAATGGGAAATGCAGGTCAAAGGGTACAAAATTGCAGTTACATAGGATCAATAAGTCTAGAGTTGTAATGTACAGCAGAAGGGCAACAGCTATTAATATCGTATAGTACACTGAAAGTAAAAACATAAATTTTAGGTATAATAACCCTCCTTCAAAAGTGGCAAATGTATGATATAATGGACGTAAATTGGATTGACTGTAATAATCATTTCACTGTGTTTATAAATCAGAACACTGTGTTAACTACCTTAAATATATATAATAAGAATAAAAATTTTAAAATCCTGGTACAAACACTTTATCCTCAGATTCTCTGAGGATATTAGCTTTATAATGACTATACTGCATGTGCATTTTGATGGATTTTTGAAATTTTAAAGCATTTAAGAGGCTTTGATATATTCAAAGGGATCCTAATTAAAGATTTAGAAGTGTCTGATTAAGTTTGCAATCAACATTTAAATGTTTTGGCAAATTTAATCTGTTTAGTGCATAAATTTGACTTAATAGTTTGTGTACATGCTATGTAAATATTAAGTGGAATGTTAATATTTAAATAAATTATAGATTCATATGATAAACTGGAAAATAAACTAATTATAAATAATAATATGTTTTCCTTTTATAGAAATTATTTTGACATAAAGTAACCTTACAATAAGTCATATATTTTTCCTAGTTGTTTTTTCCAAAATAGCTTGTCTAATTTTGTTTCTTACTTCCACAATAAGCATTTTAGAATTAGCTTAGTAAGTTTTGTAAAAGTACCCTGTACTTACTTTAATTGCAATTGCACTGAGTTTTAAAAAAGTGGAAAGAGTGTAGTCTCAGGGGAGAGTTAGGAAGAAAAAAGCAGAGGAAACTCTACACAAATTGGAGGAACACAGTGGACCCTCGTGGAGGGAAAGGATGTGCACAATTTTGAACTACAGCAGCGGAGAGCTCTTGCACCATCGTTGGAGAGTGAGATAAGATCAGACTGCAGCAGCCCAAGCCACCAGTGAAAAAGCTGCAGGAAGATCCTAGAGGGAATCCAGCTTAGAACCCTGTGTGGGATAGTGTACCCACCAAACTAGAGGACAAAAAACAAAGGAGGGGCACATTTCCTCTCACTGTTCAAACTGCAAAGGCATCCTGTAACAAGCTGACAGAGAGCAGTCTCCATTTGGACGTATGTAATAGCTGTACCAGCTCATGTCCCCATCCAGCAATGAGCTAAGCAGAGACTCCTGAGTGGTAGGAGAACATAACAGGAGGGGCTGGTGCTCAGGACTGTGGGAGGCTTGGGTGCCAAGACTGTGAAATACTGAGGCTTCATGGGAGGAATCAGGGTGTGGCTGGGACATTGAGAAATCACTGTGGGAGGCTCCACACAATCAAGGCCTGCTAGTTACCCAGTAAGGGGAATTGCTGAGGAATCTGAGCTTACAGTGAGGGCTGCATAGAACCCGTGGCAGAGCAGATGAATAATATACTCACTGGGGCTAGTGCCCAAGCACTGGTCTCCTTCAAGAAGAGGAGCTCAGCTGAGTCTATGCCAACAGACAAGAATAAATCTTCCCTCTGATTAAAACAAAAAGGAGATTTACCACGACAAACCTGGGTGTGTCACCTCAGAGACTCTCTCCACCCTGGAGCATTGAACAATTCCCTGGCCACACCCATCACATGCCTATAGTTATTCCCTAAAAACCGACACTCAACTAATCTACTCAGACATAGTCTAAATGTAAAACCCAACACATTGAAAAAACAAAGGAACCAACAAGTATTTTCACAAATGCCAAATAACATATGCACCAATTCAAGAAACCAGAATAAGGAAGATAATATGACTTCCCTAAACTAACACAATACTTCAATACTAGATTGTGAAGATGATGAGATTAAAGAAATGCCAGAAATGGAATTCAAAACACTGATCATAGGATTATTTAGAAATAATCAGAAGCAAATGCATGACCTAACGAAATCCATACATGACATGAAAGAAAATTTCTTCCAGGAAATTGAGAACTTAAAAAGAAATTAAAATGAAATCTTGGAAATGAAGAATTCAATGGAACAAATAAAAAATACAATGGAAAGCCCTAACAACCGAATCAGTGAAGCAGAAGAAAGAATATGCAACTTAGAAGACAAAGCACAGGAAATTATAGTTAGACCAGACACAACAAGAAGAAACTAGAAAACTAAAAAAACACTGTTGGAAATCTACAGGATACTATCAAATGACCCAACATACAGGTTCTAGGAATTCCAGAAGGCATGGAAAGACAGAAAGGATCAGAAGGCCTTTTTAGAGATGGGAGAGGGAATGCAAGGTGGGAAGGGAGCAGGGTGGGGGGCATGAGGCAAAGAACCACTGTATTCCTAAAGTTGTATCTATGTAAAAATGCATTCATTAAATAAAAAAGAAGGACTTTTTAGTGAAATAGTAATAGAAAATTTCCCCAATTTGGAGAAAGAAAGGGACATCCAAGTACAGGAAGCACATAAAACTCTTAATAGACGTGACCAGAAAAGAACGTCATCACTACACATAGTAATCAAACTCTCCACAGTAAAGCATAAAGAAAAGATGCTAAAATGTGCATGAGAGAAATGCCAGATTACTTTCAAAGGAACTCCCATTAGACTAAAAAACACATCTCACTAACAAAGATGCATGTAGATTGAAAGTGAAAGGATGGAAAAAGATATTCCATGCCAACAGACTCTAAAACAAATTTACAAACAAACAAACAAACAAACAACGCTGGTGTAGCCATCCTAGTATCAGACAAAATAGACTCTAACACAAAAACTGTTAAAAGAGACAAAGATGGGCACTATATAATGATTAAGGAATCAATTCAACAGGATGATCTAACTATTATAACAGTATATGCAACTAATTACAGGACACCTAGGTATTTAAAAGAAATGTTAAGGGATCTAAAGGGAGACATAGACTCAAGTACAGTAGTAATGGAAGATTTGAATACCCCACTTTCAGCAATGGATAGATCACAGGAAATAGCAGAGAAAATCGACACTATAACCAAATGGACCTAACAGATACCTACAGAACTTTCCATCCTACAGTTGCAGGATACACATTCTTGTCACCTGTGCATGGAAACTTCTCTAGGGCTGATAACATGTTCAGCCATAAAGCAAGACGCAACAAATTCAAAAAAATTGAAATCATACCATGCATCTTCTTGGACCACAATGCAATGAAGCTGGAAATCATCAACTCAGGAATCCCTAGAACATAGGCAAACACTTGGAGACTGAACAACATGCTCCTGAATGAGTGGATCATAGAAGAAATCAAAAGAGAAATCAAAAAAAATTTCTGGAAACAAATGAAGATGACAAAACAACATATGAAAACTTATGGGGTACAGTAAAAGCAGTGTTAAGAGGAAAAGTTTAAAGCAATAGGTGCCTACATCAAAAAATTAGAAAATTACCAAATGAGCTATCAATGCACCTCAAGGATCTTGAAAAACAACAGCAAACCAATCCCAAATCTAGTAGGAGAAAAGAAATAATTAAAATTAGAGAAGAAATCAACAAAAATGAAACCAAAACAACAATACAAAAGATTAGCAAAATGAAGAGCTGGTTTTTTGAAAATATAAATAAAAATGACACATCATTCACTCAACTAACCAAAAAAGGGAGAGAGAAGACCCAAATCAACAAAATAGAGATGAAAAGGGAAATGTCACAACAGATGGCACAGAAATAAAGAATCATCAGAAATTACTAAAAGAGCTGTATCCCAACAAACTGGGAAACCTAGAAGAAATGGATAGAGCCCTGGACACATACGACCTTCCTAAATTGAGCCATGAAGACAGAAAATCTAAATAGACTCATTACCAAGATGGAAACTGAATCAGTAATAAAGACCTTCCCAACAAAGAAAAGACCAGGACCAAATGGCTTTCCTTCTGAATTCTTCGAGAAATTTAAGGAAGAACTAACTGTACTTATTCTCAAGTTATTCAAAACAATTAAAAGGAAGGGAATCCTCCCAAATTCTTTCTATGAAGCCAGCATCACCTTCATTCCTAAACTCTAAAAGATGCAACAGAGAAGTTGAACTACCGACCAATTTCCCTGATGAACATAGATGCAAAAATTCTGTCCAATTGAATCCAACAAAATTCTGTCCAATTGAATCCAACAACACATCAGAAAGATCATCCATCCAGACCAAGTGGGATTTATTCCAGGCATGCAAGGATGGTTCAACATTTGCAAATCAATCAATGTGATAACCACATCAACAAATGATGAACAAAAACCGTATCTTTATCTCAATAGATGCTGAGAATGAATTTGATAAAATACAAACCCTTTCCTGATGAAAACTCTAAGCAAATTGGGTACAGAAGGAACATTCCTCAACACAATCAGGAAAATTCAAGAAAAACCCACGGCCAGAATCATATTGAATGGAGAAAAGCTGGAAGCATTCCCACTGAGATCCAGAACCAGACAAGGACGTTCACTCTTGCCATTGCTCTTTAATATAGTCCTGGATGTTTTAGCCAGAGCCATTAGGCAAGAAAAAGAAATCAAAGGGATTCAACTTGGGAAAGAGGACATCAAACTATCCCTATTTGCAGATGGCATGATTCTATATATAGGGGATCCAAAGACTCCACAAATAGACTATTGGAACTCATAGAAGAGTTTGGTAAAGTGCCAGCATATAAAATCAATACACAAAAATCAATAGCCTTTGTATACACAGACAATATCACTGAGAAAAAACTTCTAAGATCAGTCCTATTCACAATATCTAAAAAAAAGATCAAATACCTTGGAATAAATTTAACCAAGGATGTCAAAGATCTCTACAATGAGAATTACAAAACATTAAAGAAATAGAAGACACAAAAAAGCAAAATCTTCTATATTCATGGATTAGAAGAATCAATATCACCAAAATGTCCATTCTTCCAAAAGCAATTTAAAGATTATTTGCAATACCAATCAAAATATCAAAGAGAATCTTCTCAATTATAGAAAAAATGATGCTGAAATTCATATGGAAACACAATCTTATATAACAAAAACAAAGTTGGAAGACATACTACAAGGCAATTATAATCAAAAGAACTTGGTACTGGTACAAAAACAAATTGATAGACCAATGGAGCAGAATAGAAATGGCAGAAATCAAACCAAGTATCTACAACCAATTTATTTTTGACTAAAGAGCTAAAACCAATCCCTGGAACAAGGACAGTCTCTTTAACAAATGGTTCTGGATTTCCACATGCAGAAGTATGAAGGAGGACACTTACATTACACCTCACACAGAAATTCATTCAAAATGGATTAAAAACCTAATCTATGACCTGATATCATTTAATTATCAGAGAATATCGAAGAAACCCTGCAAGACATTGGCACAGACAAAAAGTGCTTGGAAAAGACTCCAGACGCACAGGCAATCAAAGCCAAAATAAACAAATGGTATTACATCAAGTTAAGAATCTTCTTTACTGCAAAAGAAACAGTCAGGAAAGTGAAGAGACAACTGACAGAACAGGAAATATTATTTGCAAACAATGCAACTGATAAAGGATTAATAAACAGAATATATAAAGAGATCAAGAAACTCCACAACAATAAAACAAACAACACAGTGGAGAAATGGGCAAAGGACTTACACAGGCATTTTTTAAAAGAGGAAATCCAAATGGCCAATAGACATATGAAAAAATGTTCAGGATCACTAGCCACTGTTGGTGGGAATGTAAACTGGTAAAACAACTATGGTAGTCAGTTTGGATAAACCTCAGAAATCTGAATATAGACCTACCATATGACCCAGCCATCCCTCTACTGGGAATTTACTCAAGTGAAATAAAAGAAGCAAAGAAAGGGTTATCTGCATATCCATGTTTTTTGCAGCTCAATTCACAATACCTAAGATATGGAATCAACCTAAATGCCCATCAACTGAAGACTGGGTAAAGAAATTATGGGATATATATACCATGGAATACTACATAGTGGTATAAAAAAGGAAATCTGGTCATTTGCAACAAAATTGATGAATCTGGAAAACATGATATTTAGTGAAATAAGCCTGTCCCAGAGGGGCAAATACCATATGATCTCCCCTTTCTTTGATAACTAATAGAGTACCTAAAAGGAAATCTGTAGAAGTGAAATTGACACTTTGAGAAGCAATGACTTGAACAACCCTTTTCTTGACTGTTGAGGAAGAGGGTTTATATATATATATATATATATATATTTTTTTTTTTTTTTCTAAATGGAGAATGGGACTGGGGATGGGAGTGGGAGTGGGGGTGGGGTTGGGTGGATGGGTATGGTGGGAAGAATCACTATATTCCTCAAGTTGTACTTATGAAATTAGTACTCATTAAATCAAAGGTTTCTATGGGGGAAAAGCCCCATAAAGCTAAATTTTTCCCGGGAAAAAAAAGAAAACAAATTGCACCGAATTGATCAATTTGGAAAAAATTTTTCTCTTTATGAACATGTGCAGTATTTCTTCTTCTTCTGTATCAAAAAGAAATGCTTCTACTATCTTCCCAATTAGGATGTTGTCTTCTTGCATTCAATGATGGGATGTGAAATCCAATGTCAATTTTATTCTCATTCATTTGCACAGGACTCAGAACAGACTCTTAAGAGACCCATAGATTGAAAATATTTTCTTCCATCTGTAGGTTGTCTTTTCAATTTATATTGTTATTTGAAACATAAAAGCTTTTAAGTTTAAGGAAATCTAATAAAATTATCCATTTTTCCTTTGGTTTCTTGTATTTTTCCTGTCCTTAAATACATTACCTAGTCCAACACCACAGATTTATTGCTATGCTTTCTTCTAAGAGCTTTAAAATTTTAGTTATTACATATACATATACATATATATATACATATAGGTCTTTAAATAATTTTTTTTGACAGGCAGAGTGGACAGTGAGAGAGAGAGAGACATAGAGAAAGGTCTTCCTTTTCCGTTGCTTCACCCTACAATGGCCACTTCGGCTGGCATGCTGCGGCTGGCGCACTGTGATGATCCGAAACTAGAAGCCAGGTGCTTCACCTGGTCTCCCATGCAGGTGCAGGGCCCAAGGACCTGGGCCATCCTCCACTGCACTCCCGGGCCACAGCAGAGAGCTGGACTGGAAGAGGAGCGACAGGGACAGAATCAGGTGCCCCAACTGGGACTAGAACCTGGGGTGCTGGCGCCACATATTGAGCCGTGGCGCCGGCCTGGTCTTTAAATGATTTGAATTTCTCTCTCTTTTTTTTTATAGCTAGTATGATGCAGAAGTCCAGATTTACTCTTTTGAATGTGACTCTCCACTTATCTAAACCCCATTTGTTGAAAAAAAATTTTTTTCTCCTATTGAATTGTCTTGACAGCACTGCTTTAAATGACTGACCATAGATACATGAATTTATTTCTGGACTCAATTCTGTTCCATTTATCTACATGTCTATTCTATGCCTGCACCAATTCAGCAATGTTATGTAGTTTTAAATTTGCAAGTTTTTTTTTTAACTTTTATTTAATGAATATAAACTTCCAAAGTACAGCTTACGGATTACAATGGCTTCACCCCCCCCCCATAACTTCCCTCCCACCCGCAACCCTCCCCTTTCCCCCTCCCTCTCCCCTTCCATTCACATCAAGATTCATTTTCAATTCTCTATATATAGAAGATAAGTTTAGTATATATTAAGTAAAGATTTCAACAGTTTGCACCCACATAGAAACACAAAGTGAAAAATACTGTTTGAGTACTGGTAATAGCATTAAATCACAATGTACAGCACACTAAGGACAGAGATCCTACATGAGGAGCAAGTGCACAGTGACTCCTGTGTTGTTGACTTAACAAATTGACACTCTTGTTTATGGCATCAGTAATCAAGTAATCACCCTAGGCTCTTGTCATGAGTTGCCAAGGCTATGGAAGCCTTTTGAATTCACCGACTCTGATCATATTTAGACAAGGCCATGGTCCAAGTGGAAGTTCTCTCCTCCCTTCAGAGAAAGGTACCTCCTTCTTTGATGACCTGTTCTTTCCACTGGGATCTCACTCACAGAGATCTTTCATTTAGGTTTTTTTTTTTTTTTTTTTTTTTTTTTTTTTTTTTTTTTTTACCAGAGTGTCTTGGCTTTCCATGCATGAAATACTCTCATGGGCTTTTCAGCCAGATCTGCAAGCCTTAGGGCTGATTCTGAGGCCAGAGTGCTGTTTAGGACATCTGCCATTCTATGAGTCTGCTGTGTACCTTGCTTCCCATGTTGGATCATTCTCTCCTGTTTTTATTCTATCAGCTAGTATTTGCAGACACTATTCTTGTTTATGTGATCCCTTTGGTTCTTAGTCCTATCATTATGATCAATTGTGAACAGAAATTGATCACTGGGACTAGTGAGATGGCATTGGTACATGCCACCTTGATGGGATTGAATTGGAATCCCCTGGTATGTTTCTAACTCTACCGTTTGGGGCAAGTCAGCTTGAGCATGTCCCTAATTGCACATCTCTTCCCTCTCTTATTCCCACTCTTATATTTAACAGCAATCACTTTTCAGTTAAGTTTCAACACTTAAGAATAACTGTGTATTGATTACAGTATTCAACCAAAAGTATTAAGTAAAACAAACAAAAAAATACTAAGAGGGATAATGTATTAAGTTGTTCATCAATGGTCAGGGCAAGGGCTGATCAAGTTACCGTTTCTCATAGTGTTCATATCTTTCTTTCTTTTTTTTTGACAGGCAGAGTGGATAGTGAGAGAGAGAGAGAGACAAAAAGAAAGGTCTTCCTTTTTTGCCGTTGGTTCACCCCACAATGGCTGCCACAGCTGGTGCGCTGCGGCCGGTGCACCATGCAGATCCGAAAGCAGGAGCCAGGTGCTTCTCCTGGTCTCCCATGGGGTGCAGGGCCCAAGCACTTGGGCCATCCTCCACTGCCTTCCTGGGCCACAGCAGAGAGCTGGCCTGGAAGAGGGGAACCGGGAAAGAATCCGGCGCCCCGACTGGGACTAGAATCCAGTGTGCCGGCGCCGCTAGGTGGAGGATTAGCCTATTGAGCCACGGTGCCAGCCTCATAGTGTTCATTTCACTTTAACAGGTTTCCTTTTTGGTGCTCGGTTAGTTGTCACCAATCAGGGAGAACATATATTTGTCCCTTTGGGACTGGCTTATTTCACTCAACATAATTTTTTAACACTTCTTTTATTTTATTCCTCAGTAATTTATCCTTTTTTAAAAAAAGATTTATTTATTTATTTATTTGAAAGTCAGAGTTACACAAAGAAAGGAGAGGCAGAGAGACAGAGAGTCTTCCATTCAATGGTTCACTCCCCAGTTGGCTGCAATGACCGGAGCTGTGCTGATCCAAAGCCAGGAACCAGGAGCTTCTTCCAGGTCTCCCATGCAGTTGCAGGGGCCTAAGGACTTGTGCCATCTTCTACTATTATCCCAGACCACAGCAGAGAGCTGAATCGGAAGTGGAGCAGCTGGGTCTTGAACCAGCATCCATATGGGATGCCAGTACTTCAGGCCACAGCACTGGCCCCCAATTTATCCTTTATATATATATATATATATATATATATATATGTATATATATATATTTAACTTTTATTTAATGAATATAAATTTCCATGTACAGCTTATGGATTACAATGGCTTCCCCCCAATAACGTCCCTCCCACCCACAACCCTCTCCTTTCCCACTCCCTCTCCCCTTCCATTCACATCAAGATTCATTTTCAATTCTCTTTATATACAGAAGATCAGTTTAGCATACATTAAGTAAAGATTTCAACAGTTTGCTCCCACACAGAAACATAAAGTGAAAAATATTGTTTGAGTTCTAGTTATAGCATTAAATCTCAATGTACAGCACACTAAGGACAGAGATCCTACATGAGGAGTAAGTGCACAGTGACTCCTGTTGTTGACTTTACAAATTGACACTCTTGTTTATGGCATCAGTAATCACCCTAGGCTCTTGTCATGAGCTGCCAAGGCTATGGAAGCCCCCTGAGTTCACCGACTCTGATCATATTTAGACAAGGCCATGGTCCAAGTGGAAGTTCTCTCCTCCCTTCAGAGAAAGGTACCTCCTTCTTTGATGACCCATTCTTTCCACTGGGATCTCACTCACAGAGATCTTTCATTTTTTTTTTTTTCCCCAGAGTGTCTTGGCTTTCCATGCATGAAATACTCTCATGGGCTTTTCAGCCGGATCCGCATGCCTTAAGGGCTGATTCTGAGGCCAGAGTGCTGTTTAGGACATCTGCCATTCTATGGGTCTGCTGTGTATCTCGCTTCCCATGTTGGATCGTTCTCTCCCTTTTTGATTCTATCAGCTAGTATTTGCAGACACTATTCTTGTTTATGTGATCCCTTTGGTTCTTAGTCCTATCATTATGATCAATTGTGAACAGAAATTGATCACTGGGACTAGTGAGATGGCATTGGTACATGCCACCTTGATGGGATTGAATTGGAATCCCCTGGTATGTTTCTTTTTTTTTTAACTTTTATTTAATGAATATAAATTTCCAAAGTACAGAATATGGATTACAGTGGCTTTCCCCCCCATAACGTCCCTCCCACCCGCAACCCTCCCCTTATCCACTCCCTCTCCCCTTCCATTCACATCAAGATTCATTTTCAATTCTCTTTATATACAGAAGATCAGTTTAGCATACATTAAGTAAAGATTTCAACAGTTTGCTCCCACACAGAAACATAAAGTGAAAAATACTGTTTGAGTACTG
This sequence comes from Oryctolagus cuniculus, assembly GCF_051225735.1. Classification (NCBI taxonomy): domain Eukaryota; kingdom Metazoa; phylum Chordata; class Mammalia; order Lagomorpha; family Leporidae; genus Oryctolagus; species Oryctolagus cuniculus. The sequence goes on from NC_142867.1 coordinate 59,291,133, forward strand.
GTTATAGCATTAAATTTCAGTGTACAGCACACTAAGGACAAAGATCCTACATGAGGAGTAAGTGCACAGTGACTCCTGTTGTTGACTTTACAAATTGACACTCTTGTTTATGGCATCAGTAATCACCCTAGGCTCTTGTCATGAGCTGCCAAGGCTATGGAAGCCCCCTGAGTTCACCGACTCTGATCATATTTAGACAAGGCCATGGTCCAAGTGGAAGTTCTCTCCTCCCTTCAGAGAAAGGTACCTCCTTCTTTGATGACCCATTCTTTCCACTGGGATCTCACTCACAGAGATCTTTCATTTAGGTTTTTTTTTTTTCCCCAGAGTGTCTTGGCTTTCCATGCCTGAAATACTCTCATGGGCATTTCAGCCGGATCCGCGTGCCTTAAAGGCTGATTCTGAGGCCAGAGTGCTGTTTAGGACATCTGCCATTCTATGGGTCTGCTGTGTATCTCGCTTCCCATGTTGGATCATTCTCTCCCTTTTAATGATACTATAAGTGGAACTGTTTTCTTAATTTCACTCTCAGAATGTTCATTGCTAATGTATAGAAACACAATTGATTTTTGTATATTATATCTTTCAAGCTTTTTGCGTGTGTTTATTAACTCTAATATGTTTGAATGTGTGTGGGCCTCTTAGAATTTTTTTATATATATGTGTACAAGATCATGTCACCTGTGAAAAGAACTTGATTTACTTCTTCCTTTCCAATTTGTAAGCCCTTTATTTATTTTTCTTGTCTAATTACCCTGGCTAAATCCTTCAGGAAAATACTGAATAGAAATGGTAAAAGTTGAGAGCCTTGCTTTATCTCCTTATCTCTTAATAAATATACTTTTACATGTTTGTTGTACATTTGCATTTCTTTTGAGAACTGTCTGTTGAAGTCCTTTGCTCATTTCTCAACTGAATTAATTTTTTTATTGTTGTTGTTTTTTAAGTTGTTGATCTATTCGGGATATTAATCTTTTGTCAGATAGGTGGTTTGTGAATATTTTTCCCATTCTGTTCAGTGTCTCTTCATTCTATTGATCATTTCCCTTGCTGTGCCAAAGCTTCTGAGTTTGATAGTCACATTTGTTTAGCTTTGCTTTTGTTCCCTGTACTTTGGGGATCTTATCCAAGAAGTCATCCCCTACAGCAATGTCTTAGAGTGTTTCCTCTATGTTTTCTTCTAGCAACATCATAGTCTCAGGTCTTAAATTTAAGTCTTTGATATATCTTAAGTTGATTTTTTTTATGTGGTGAAAGGTATATCTAATTTCACTCTTCTATACATGTACATCCAGGTTTATTGGCATCAGTTGTTGAAGAGGTTATCTTTATTCCACTGTATGGTCTGAACACTTTTGTCAAAAATCAGTTGGCTGTATGTATATGGATTAATTTCTCCATTCTGCTTCATTGATCTATGTGTTGCTTTTTAAGTCAGTACCATGCTGTTTTGATTACTAAAGCTTTATAATATGCTTTGAAGTCAGGTGTTGTGATGTCTCCAGCTTGATTTTTTTCTTGTTCAGGATTATGTTGCCTATTATGGCTCTTCTGTGATTCCACTTGAGTTTTAGGATTACTTTTTCCAATTCTGTAAAGAATGTCATTGTGGTGTCAGTGCTGTTGCACAGTGGGTTAAAGCCCTGGCCTGCAGTGCTGGCATTCCATATGGGTGCTGGTTCAATTCCTGGATGCTCCACTTCTGATCCAGTTCTCTGCTAATGCACCTGGATAAGCAGTGGAGGATGGTTCAAGTGCTTGGGTCCCTGCACCCACGTGGGAGACCGAGAGGAAGCTCCTGCTGGCATAGATCTGGCCATTGTCCCTATTTGGAGGAATAAACCAGTGGATAGAAGACTTCTTTCTCTCTCTCTCTCTCTCTCTCTCTCTCTCTCTCTCTGTAACTCTCTGCCTTTCAAATAAATAAAATAAATATTTTTAAAAATAGAATGTCATTGTATGTTTATTTTGTAACCTGCAACTTTTGAACTGGTGTATCCGTTCTAACAGCTTTTTGGTGGAGTGTTTAGGTTTTTCCTTGTACAACATCATGTCATCTACAAAATGGATAATTTGACTTCTTTTCTAATTTTGATGCCCTTTATTTCTTTCTCCTTGCTAACTACTCTTACTAAAACTTTCAATACTATATTGAATAAGAGTGGCAAAAGTGGACATCCTTGTCTTGTTCCAGATCTGAGGGGAAATTCTTTTACCTTTCCCCATTCAGTATGATATTTGCTGTTGGTTTGTCATATATAGCCTTTATAATTTTGAGGAATGTTCCTTCTATACCTAATTTGTGGAGGGTTTTTATCATGAAGTGGTGTTGATTCTTATCAAATACTTTCTCTACATCTATTGAGATGATTGTATGGCTTTTGCTCTTCAATCTATTGATGTGACTTATGATGTTTATTGATTTAAGTATAATGGACCACCCTGCATTTCTAGGATAAATCCCACTTTTTCATGATGTATGATCTTTTTTATGTGGTTTTGGATTTTATTTACTAGTATCTTGTTGAGAATATCTGCATCTAAGTTCATTAAGAATGTAGTTCTGTAGTTTTATTTTTGTGTTGTGTCTTTGGTTTTGATAGCAAAGTATTGTTGGCCTCATAAAAACAGTTTGGCAGAGTTCTATCTTGTTCAGTATGTTGGAATATCTTGAAGAGTATTGGAGTTAGGTTGGCATTATGGCATAGTGGGTTAAGCTGCCACCTGTGGTGCTGGCTTCCCATATGGGCACGAATTTGAGTCCTGGCTGCTTCACTTCCTTTATAGATCCCTCCTAATGTGACTAGAAAAGCAGCAGAGGATAGCCCAAGTCCTTAGGCTCCTGCACCTACATGGGAGACTTGAGGAGGCTCCCAGCTCTTGGCATTGACCTGGTCCATATCTGGCTGTTGTGGCCATTTTGGGGAATGAACCAGCAAATGGATGACCTCTATCTCCATCTCTCTCTCTTTCTCTCTCTCTGTAACTCTGCCTTTAAAATAAATCTTTTAAAAAAGAATATTGGAGTTATTTCCTCCTAAAGTTTTGTAGAATTCAGTAGTAAAGCTATCAGGTCCTGGGCTTTTCCTGGATGGAAGACTTTTGATTACTGCTTAAATCTCAGTGATTATTATAGGTTTATTTAGGTTATCTGTATCTTCTTAATTTAGTCTTGGCAGATTATATGAATCTATGATTTATCCATTTCTTCAAAGTTTTCCCATTTATTAGCATATAGTTCTTATAGTAGTTTCTTATGGTCATTTGTATTACAGTGGTATCAGTTGTAATATCTACTTCTTCATGTCTAATTTTATTTATTTGAGTTTTTTCTCTTTTTTTCTTTGTTAGCCTGCCTAGAGTTTATCTTCTCAAAAAACCCAACTTTTTGTTTTGTTAAACTTTTGTATTGCTTTTTAGTTTCAATTTCATTTATTTCTGCATTGATCCTCCTGCTGATTTTGGGTTTGGTTTGTTCTTGTTTTTCTAAGCCTTCAAGATGCATCATTAGATCTTTAAGATATTTCTCTTCTTTTAATGTAAGCACTTAATGCTATACACTTCCTTCTTAATATTGTTTTTGCTGAATCCCACAGGTTTTGATCTGTTGTGTTTTCATTTTCATTTATTTTAACAAAGCTTTTATTTTCATTTTATTTTTTTTCAATGATCCATTGATAATTCAATAGCACAATGTTTAATTTCCAATTATTTATGAGTGTTCTGTTGATCTTCTGGTTGTTGCTTTCTAGTTTTACTTCCCTTATGGTCTGAGAAGATACATGGTCTGATTTCCATGTTATTAAATTTGCTGAGACTTGATTTGTGCCCTCATATTTGGTCTATCCTTGAAAATATTCCATGTGCTTATGAGAAAAATGTGTATTCTGTAGCTGTTGGGTAAAATGAGAATCACATTACCCCTGTCAGAATGACTAGCATACAAAATGCAGAGAATAACAAACGTTGGTGAGGATGAGTACAAAGGGGAACACTTATACACTGTTGATGGGAATGTAAATTAGTGTGGCCACTGTGGAAAACAGTGTGGAATTTCTTAAAAAGCTAGAAATAGACTTACCATATGATCCAGCAATCCCACTACTGGCTATACACTCAAAAGCCTTGAATACAATCAATCAAAGAGATACCTACACCATTATGTTTTTAGTAGAATTATAATATCTGAAATTTGGACTCAACAAACGTGTCCATGGTCAGATGAATGAATAAAAAAAATGTGGTATATATACACAATGAAATATTATTAGGCTACTAAAGAATGAAATTCTACCATTTATAGCAAAATGAATGCAACTGGAGGACATTGTGTTGGGTGAAACAAGCTGGACATAGAATAACAAATGCTGTATTTTCTACCTTATATGTGGGAGCTAAAATTAAAAAAAAATGAAAAAGAAATGTCTGTGTGTATCAGTTTTGCTGCAAACACTGTTTTGTAAAACTTTTTATATAATCAAACCAATGGTTAAGAATGTTATACTACTATATGTGATTACTTTAAATTTGACTGCATATGGGTAAAACAGTCATTTTCCCATCCAATTGTTGTTTATAGCTATTGTCTGTATTAGCAGTAAACTAGATTCCTTTTTCTTTTTACTTGTTAAACTTTTGATTTGGTGAAGTATTAAGCCTTTTTACTGTAATGCAAATTTAAAATATATTTTCTCAAAAACTAAAGAGAAGGACAGAAAGAAAGGAAAAGGAAGGTAGGTGAGAGGGAGAGAAGGTGAAAGAAGGAGTGAATATCATTACATTCTTAGAGCTGTATCTACAAATCACAATGAATCTGCTAAAAACTAATAAAAAAGAAAGAAATATGAATATAAGGCACACAATATTATACTAATTTGTATTTTTATAGATAGACACTGTATAGATCCAAAAGAAATTAAGACAAGAACAAGACAGAGTGCATTTATCAGTTTATATATATGTGTATAATGCAGGGGGGATCATACAAGACTTTTCAGTGTGTATACTTTTACATCATTATGGTTTTAAAACCTCATGCATTAATAATACAAATATAGAGATTCCAAAATGGCTGAATAGGGAAAAGATGTACTGCTTAAGGCTACGGGAAAATAGAAAAAAAAAAGCAGAGGGAGTGCATTCCCAGGGGAGAGTTGGAGAGAAATGTGCAGTACAAACTCTACAGAAAGAAGAAGGATGTTTTGGAACAGCATAGAAGGTGCGGGTGTACAGCAATGCGTGCAGCCACCACACACAAACCCCACAGCCAAGAGTGGGGAGATACAGCAGCTTTAGAGAGCAAGGTTGAGAGCAGACTGTGGCACCCGTCCCACTGATACTGCCTGAGGGAGAGCCTTGTGAACTGTACTGTCTTTGAGTCTGGCCTGGAGCCTTAATGGAGGCAGGGTTTCCAGCAAATCCAGCAAAAGAAAAGCACATTTCTTTCTCTCCATCCCTTGACAAGGGTGCCTGGCAACTGGTGAGGAGAGGGCACCATCTTGACAGCAGTAGTGGCAGAGGCAGCTCTTGTGCATGTGTGTGATCAGGGGATTTTACCAGAGAGAAAAATCCATGATCTCCACTGACATAGAGTCTGGATGGGAGGGTTGACAGGAGGCTGGGCACCCACATAGGACTGTGAGGTGCCCACATTCTCTCAAAATATGACAGTCTCTGGGCTCCAACTGCCAAAGCAGAGGACCCAAGGAAACCCAGTTCTGGGAACATCTCTACTCTTTCCGTGGATGGGACAGGTTAGCAGGGTTGAGTGGATCCTCTGCACCCATGACTGTGGGAGCCTTGTGTGCTGTGACTATGGGAAGACTGTGACTGCATGAAAGGGCACAGGGTATAGCCGGATCTCTGGGGAAACACTGCATCCAGTGCCAGAGGCTCAGAGCTCCCTGATTGCCTAGGGTGGGTCACTGCAGAGGGATCTGTGCTCACTCTGAGGATTGCACAGATCCTTTGTGTGATGTGGTAGTGCGGGTGAGTGTCACATCTACTGTGGTCTAACCTTGTGCACTGATCACCTTGCAAGAGATTACGTGAATTTGTGACTATGCCAACAGAGGTGATTAGAACTTCTACCTACTGACAATGGAGATCTATCATGCCCAACTTGGGTATCACCCAGGATACTCCCCCCACCCTGAAGCACTAACTAGAGCTCCCTGACCACACCCAGCACATGCCTCTGAGTATTCACTGAAAGAGCAGACACTACACTAAATCACATAGGAATAGTTCAAAGATAAAATCCATCAGAGGAGAAAACCAACAAGTATTTCCACAAATTCCAAAAAATAAATTAAAGAAACAAGAATAAGGAAGACAACACGACTCCTTCAAAGGAACATAACAGCATTTCAATATTAGAATGTGAAGATGAAATGACTGAAAAGGAATTCAAAAGAATGATCATTGTATTAATCAGAAGAAATGAGAAGTTCATACATGACATGGAGGAAAAAGTTTCCCATGAGATTGAGAGATTTTGAAGAGAAATCAAACTGAAATATTAGAAATGAAGAATTTAACATGTCAAATAAAAATATAGTGGAAAGCCTCAACAAAAGATTTGGTGAGGCAGAAGAAAGAATATCCAAGCTAGAAGACAAATCTTTAGAAATATCTGCCAGACCAAAGAAAAAAAGAAACTAAAAATAATGTTCAAGATCTATGGGATACCATCAAATGACCCAATATGTGAATCCAACAACATATCAGAAAGATCATTTACCTTGACCACTTGGGATTTATCCTTGGTATGCAGGGATGGTTCAACATAAGAAAATCAGCAAATGTGATACAACACATTAACAAATTGAAGAATAAAAGCTAAATGATTATCTCAACAGATGCAGAAAGCATTTGATGAAATACAACATCCTTTCATCACAAAAACCTTAAGCAAATTGGGCAGTCCCTGCTTGCTAGAATTCTCTTCAATGAAGACCTTTTGCTTTAACCATTTTCTTTCCCATTTCTGCTTGTTTGGTGATTGGTCATATCCTTTTGACAGTTTTCTTGATTCCCAGTCTGTGTTTCCTGGGAAGTTGTTTGTTTATTATTAGTATTTTTACTTTGATTCTACTTAGACAGTTCTCTAGCCTCTCCTGTCTCTCTTCCAACTCTAGGTCACACAGCTCCAGCCAGAATCAGCAGGTCTCGATTTTCCCATTTTTGAATGGGTCATGCTATATTTGCTCAGAAGTTTTATTCATATTTATCAAGGTTTTTTTCACTAAGAAGTGGTATGTTATTTTATTCTATTCTATTTCATTTTATGTGTGTATGTGTCTATGTATATTGTATTGAAGGAGGTCTTTCCCTATTTAGAATTTCCATGTAGTATGAGATTTTCTAACTATACAGACATTATCTATAGATAATAAAATGTTTGAATTTTTCCAGTATTTATTGCCCTCATCTAAGGAAGAAAGACAGTGCAGTATCACTGGCCAGACATCACATCCACAAGAGTGAGCTCTGATGCTACTGATGATGACAAAGCAGCTTCATTAGCATAATGTGGGCTATAGTGGTACATGAAATCCATTGACTCAGCAGACATTTAATACACACATGTGGAATATTCACTGGAGACTTTCAGAAATAATCCAAAGGGAATTTGCAGAGTAGAGAATACCTAATGGTAGGTAAAGACCAGAGCTAGAGAATCTAGTTGATTGCTGGGGATATAATCACTGGGCCTTCATGACCAGAGGACTGTGGATGAACAGTATCAATTATGAAAATATATAAGAACACACCAGTTCAGTGAAAATGAACAATGAAGAATTTTAAGTGTCACTAAAAACAGCAATGAGAAGGGCAAAAAAAAAAAAATCGGACCTCAAAATATAAAAGTTAAATCACAATCCTAGATAAATGAGAGACAGATTAGAAAGCAACAGGGCCTAGATATCAACTTAGAAAAAGATGACAAAGATTAGTGTTTCCAGACACCTGAATTTCACAAATTGTTTTTTTCCCTCCTTTTAAAAATTTTGAGTACTGATTTAGTGTTATTTTTCTTTAAGCCAATTAATGATCTTAAAGGAAAACATATCATTATCATTTTTTCACAAAAGAAAAGAATATTTTATAAGCAAGAATTTAGGAATGATAAAGTCTCATGATAAAAAATAGTTTTATATTTATACTTATTACAAACATTTTATTGCACTGATATTTCTCACTGAGTCAAAGATAAATGCAAACCTCATCAAGGATTGGCACTAGCCAGTGCTGTGGCTCACTTGGCTCTAGTCCTGGCTGGGGCGCCGGTTCTGTCCTGGTTTCTCCTCTTCAATGGCCCAAGTGCTTGGGCCCTGCACCTGCATGGGAGACCAGGAGGAAGCACCTGGCTCCTGGCTTTGGATTGGCACAGTGCACCGGCAGTAGCGGCCATTTGGGGGGTGAACCAATGGAAGGAAGACCTTTCTCTCTGTCTCTCTCTCTCACTGTCTAACTCTGCCTGCCCAAAAAATCACAGATTAGTATAAATTTACCACAGAGGATATTTAGAATACTTACAACGTGAAGAGTCAGAACAGGTGACATCACTAGAATAGATGTCAACCACACACAGTCAACTAAAAATCAAACGTGACTTAAAAACATCACAGATATAAATCGATTCTGTGCAGAATTGTGGTACCAAAAGAGATGTGAAAAATTAAAACATATAAATATGAAGCTAACCTAAAACAATTTTCCTGACTTGATAAAAGGCAGTTACTCCCGGGTTTGAGAAAGATTTAACACGTCTTACATCATAAGCATCAAAGGAAGCACAGAGTCACCACTATTTACTTAATTTCTAAAATTACAAAGAAGTTGAACTTCATGAGAGAAGAGCTAGGGAGAAAAGAAAGTTTTTACTTTCATAAGGCAAAATTGAGAGGGCTGAAGGACTTGGGAAAATACTAACAGAGCACTTATGGGATATGTTTGCTCACCACAGGTCAATTGTCTTGATAAGTTACTGTTGTCTTTGAAGGAAGAAAAGCATTTCCAAAACCAGAATAACAGAAATATCCGTGTTTCTGGTGAACACTATGATTGATGAAGCTGGTTACCTTGAAAAGATAAGTAGCCAACATCTTAACATGTGTGGAACACATAGCAAGAGACAAATGTGAAGTAGAAAGTATTCTTCAATAACTACAGGCTCTCAGAAAAGGAGCCAGAGACAATTTTAAGATTATATCAAGAAATTACAAGGAAGATTGGATGCAGGTGGCAGTGAACTGAAAAAGGTGAAATAGTAAAAAATACAAGAAACTCTAGTTCTCCAGATGGTTGTATAAATAGGTTTATTCTTTTAAACTTTTTACCATTAAGAAATTTAGATGTTTAACATTGCTCATGGTACTTTTATTTGTCATATCACTCACATGAGAACAAATATTGTAGATTTTAGATTCCATCACAATATACTGAGATTTTTGTAGCTAATTCCTTACATGACAATATGCAATTACACTTTTTCTAATACTTAAATTAGTATATTATGCCAAGATATTTTTCCAATCATGTTATTTAAGATAGGTATTTCATATTATAGGCATTAAATATTTTATTTAAGAATAGTTTCAGGGGTTGGCACTGTGGTACAGTAGGTTAATTCTGACTGCAGCACTGGAATCCCATATGAGTGCTGGTTCTAGTCCCGGCTGTTCCTCTTCCTACCCAGCTTTCTGCTATGGTCTGGGAAAGCAGTAGAAGATGGCTCAAGTCCTTCAGCCGCTATACTTACATGGGAGACCTGGAAGAATTTCCTGGCTCCTGGCTTTGCATCAGCCCAGCTCCAGCCATTATGGCCCTTTGGGGAGTGAATCAGTGGATGGAAGACCTTTCGGTCTCTCTCTCTCTCTCTATGTCTATAACCCCACCTCTCAAATAAATAAAATCTTAAAAAAGAATAGTTTCAGATTTACAAAACAAAAATTTTGAGGTCATGATATAGAGTTCCTGTGTAGTCCAATCCTAGTTCCACCATTATTAACACCTCATATTAGTATCTTATCCCTCTCCTCCACCCTAGTCTCTAGTAATCAATATTTTGTATTCAGATTGAGGAGTTTTTTAAATTTTACCTCCCACAATAAGGCAGAACATGAGGTATTTACCATTCTGTGTCTGCATTATTTCACACAACATAATGTCCTCCAGTTCAATCTTTTTGCAGAAAGACACAGGGTTTCATTTTTTGTAGCTGAATAGAATTCCATCATGTCTGTGTACCATATTTCTTAATCTGTTCATCTGATGATGGACATCTCGGTTGATTCCATATTTTGGCTATTGTGAACAGTGCTGATATAAATAAGGTGGAGAAGATACCTCTTTGAAATAAAGAGTTCATATCTTTTGGGTATATACCCAGTGGTAAAATGCTGGATTACATGGCAATTCCATTTCTAGTAAAGAAATCTCCATAGTATTTTTCATAGTGGGTGCACTAATTTACATTCCACAAACAGTGTTTATAAGAGTTCTCAAGACATTGCAAAAAGGAAAAATCTTCCATGTTCATGGATTGGAAGAATCAACATCAACAAAATGTCCATACTACCAAAAGCAATTTACAGATTCAATGTGATTACAATCAAAATACCAACAACATTCTTTTCATATCTAGAAAAATGATGCCAAAATTCATATAGAAACACAAGGGACATGAATAGCTAAAGCAATCTTATACAACAAAAACAAAGCGAGAGGCATGACAATACTAGATTTCAAGGCATACTATAGGGCAGTTATAATCAAAATAGCTTGGTAGTGGCACAAAAATAGATGTGTAGGCCAATGGAACAGAACAGAAACTCCAGATATCAATCTGTATATCTACAACCAACTTATCTTTGACAAAGGAGCTAAAATCAATCATTGGAGAAAGGACAGTTTCTTCAACAAATGGTGCTGAGAAAACTGGATCTCTGTGTGGAGAAGTATGTAATTGGATCCCTACCTTACACTTTACACAAAAATCCACTCAAAATGTAGCAAAGACATAAATACAATCAAGTTACTAGAGAACATTGGGGGAAACTCAGCAAGACACCAGTGTAGGCAAAAAAACTCTTGGAAAAGACCCCAGAAGCACAGGCAATCAAAGCAAGAATTGACAAATGGAATTACATCAAGCTAAAAAGCTTCTTCACTGCAAAGAAACACTCAGCAAAGCGAAGAGGCAACCAACAGAACAGGAGAAAATATGGCAAAGTAGGCAACTGATAAAGGGTTAATATCTGCAATCTATGAAGAACTCAAGAAATTCAACAACAACAAAACAAATAACCCAGTTAAGAAATGGGCAAAGGACTTGAACAGACATTTTTTGAGAGAGGAAATGCAAATGGCCAATAGACCCTTGAAAAAAATGCTCAGGATCACTAGCCATCTGGGAAATGCAAATCAAAACCACTTTACCCCAGTTAGAAGGCTGTCAGACAGAAATCAACAAACAACAAATGCTGGCGAGGATGTGGGGGAAAAGGTACCCTAATCCTCCACTGTTGGTGGAAATGTAAACTGGCAGAGCCACTGTGGAAGACAATATGAAGATAGCTCAGAAATCTGAATATAGACCTACCATTTGACCCAACCACCCCACTGCGGGGAATTTACCCAAACAAAATGAATAGGATAAAGAGAATTATTTGTACTCCCATGTTTATTGCAGCTCAATGCACAATAGCTGAGATATGGAAGCAACTCAGATACATATCATCTGATAATGGCATAAAGAAAATCTCACTCCACACATCCACATAGGAGATGAGGAGATTCATTTGTGGGTGAAATATCTGAGCAAGACAAAACACCTGTACATTGATACTTTCTGGTTTTCAAGCGAAATACATTTTCACTGCCTATCCACACAATGCAAAATTCCAACTGTGTACAATACTTCTAGGCACACAAAGCTTCCAATTAGCATTGTGGTATCTTACTCTATTTTTTTAAAAGATTCATTTATTTATTTGAAAATCAGAATTAGAGAGAGAGAGAGAAAGAATTTTTCATATGCTGGTTCACACCCCAAATGGCTGCAACAGCTGGGGCTGGGACAGGCCAAAGCCAGTAGCCAGAAGCTTCTTCTAGGTCTCCCACATAGGAGCAGGGGCACAAGTACTTGGGCCGTCTTCTGCTGCTTTTCCAAGTTGCATGAGCAGGAAGTCATATCAGAGGAGCTGGGACTTCAACTGGCATCCATATGTATATAAGAGAATATATTCTAGTCATGAAAGAAGAAGAGGGAGTACATAACTGTAGGTTTTCAGTTGTTTAGAAAACAAAAAAGGTATCCTTGGGAAATATGATGAAAAATGTCTCTGAAAATGAAAACAAAGAAAATGGAGGGAAATAAGTTCTCAAGGAATTAATTTAAGAAAGTTTCTAGGCACTGAAAGACATGACTTTCCAGATGAAAAGACTCATTAGGTGCACAGTACAATAGGTCAAAGACAATTCAAACCAAGGAACATCATTGTAAGCAGTCTGCATATTGACATCATCTGAAAGGAAAAAGAGGCCCCCATACAGAGTATCAAGTTTCAGAGCCCAATCAGATTTTGAGCAGCTGATGCCACATGAATGAGACAAGTTCAACTAAATCATGTTTAAATGCCTCAAGTGGAGTTTCTGAGCCATATTCTGTCTAGCCAAAGATTTCACATATGATAGGAAGGTTATCAGTAATCTACATTAGAAACATCTTTCTTTTTTAAAGATTATTTATTTATTTATTTGAGAAGTAGAATTGCAAGCAGAGAGAGGGAGAGACAAAGAGAAATGTCTTCCATTCCACTGGTTCACTAACCAAATGAATGCAATGGCTGGAGCTGGACCGAACCAAAGCCAAGAGCCAGGAGCTCCCCCAGGGCCTCCTATGTGGGTGCAGGGCCCCAAGCACTTGGGCCATCTTCCACTGCTTTCCCAGGCCATAAGCAGAGAGCTGGATCAGAAGTAAAGTAGCTGGGACATGAACCAGCACCCTTATGGTACCTTTTAGATAATTGACAGGCAGGGTTCCTTGGGGTTCATTAATGTTTACTAATGGTTCAGGTTCTATTTTCTGTTCCAACAGCACTGTTTTCTTTCTCAAAAGCCAAGAGGGAGACTTCTTGTTAAGGTGGTTGTTCAACCACAAGCATTTATCTTCTCTACTTCCTAAGGTCCTACTAAAATGACAATGAAAGAATAAAGAAGTTTTTAACCTTACATCTTTTTCTCAAGCTTTTTCTTTCTTTGACATAATTGTCTGCAATGTTGTTTCTGTTCCCTGTTACTTTGTGATCCATTTCACATCTGCCTCTAAATCTATTTTAAGATAGGTAATGACTTTATTTATTTTTAATATGCCTTCTAGCTCTGCCGGCTGCTTGTTGTCTAGGATTTTAGAATCTCCTTTCAGCTGTATTATAGAGTCTATAATGTTTTGACTTTTCTTTAACACACAAAATAGCTGTTTCCCAAAGGTTTTCTCTATTCTCTCCAGATTAATTTTCATACATCTCTTTACACCTGTAATTTTGCATGCAGTGCTTATTTATTTCTTCATATGTCACCAGATTTTATACAGATGCTGAGTTTTGCTTTGTGGGGTGTCTTTTCCTTCTTCATACCTACTGTTTGTCTAAAGCCCTGTCTTTAGATATTCATTGAGACGACAGACATTTTCTTGGAAGTTTCCTGGGCTGGTGAGGGAAGAAAAGGAGCTGTCAATGTGAACAATTTATTTTGGAAGTCTTTGCTTTCTGTTGTGGTCTCTGAAAAGTGTCACCCTAGTTCAATTCACATAGCCTATTTTCTCATTGGCTTGACCACATAGTGATTTGGGTGCTTGATGAGATAACTGAGTTATAAGAATTAAACTATACTTAGAAATGTCATTAAAGGGTTTGTATAGAGCCAAGGGTAGAGAAACTTTTTAATTACAAGGTCTACTTTGATATTTATAATATCATTTGCAGGCCATGCAAAATTATCAACTTGAAAATTAGCCTGCTACAGATTTATTGAGTTTCAAGTCCCACCTGTGGCTGCCTTGGCAAAACCAGGCCACATGGCTCTGGGGGCCTCATACAGCTCACTCCTGGACCTTCAGAAACTCACTGGAACGATTTGCTTGGTTGGCAGAGTGCCAATTTTTGTTGGTGATTCTATTTTTCCAGAGCTGCTCATGAATAACAACTGTAGGCCTCTATTCTTTGTTGGAAGAAATAGAGATTTTGAGTCTAACAATTGTTTCCACTGACTACCAAATATTAGGTAAATTCGCCAGCTTTAGTATCCTTGTTCATGCATTCATTTATAGATTCTTGTATTCAGCATCTCTTGGTAACAGGCCCTGAGGTAGACGTTGGACACAAAATGGAAACTGAAATAACCTCACTGTCTCCCTGTAGATTATTGTCTTTGGGACAGTAGTCACATAAACTAGTATCTTCATGACATATTTGCTCTAACTGATCCATAGAAAGGACCTGAAGGAAGTATAGAAGATGGTACTCTTAGCCCTAAGAAATCTAGAGAAAAATTTTGGGAAGAAGTGACGCTGAGGTGGGTCTCTAAATGTAATGCAAGAGTTGATAAAGTTGGCAAGACTATGATAGAAAGAATATCGTGAGTAAAGTCTTAGCTTTAAGAAGGATCAAATTTAGTCTGGCTTGCCTATAATTCATAAAATATGTTGTGGAGAGAGAGGAAATGAGTATGCAAGATATTCATGGCAAATACTTTAACAAATTTTATATGTCAAGACAATGAGATTGGAATATTGACTACAGATCATGAAGATGCAGAAAGACTTTTTTAAAAAATAAAAGATGAACTGGAAAGGCTATGGAAGCCCCCTGAGTTCACCAACTCTGATCATATTTAGATAAGGCCATGGTCAAAGTGGAAGTTCTCTCCTCCCTTCAGAGAAAGGTACCTCCTTCTTTGATGACCCATTCTTTCCACTGGGATCTCACTCGTGGAGATCTTACATTTAGTTTTTTTTTTTTCTTCTTTTTTTTCTTTTTTTTTTTTTTTCCCCAGAGTGTCTTGGCTTTCCATGCATGAAATACTCTCATGGGCTTTTCAGCCGGATCCGCATGCCTTAAGGGCTGATTATGAGGCCAGAGTGCTGTTTAGGACATTTGCCATTCTATGGGTCTGCTGTGTATCTCACTTCCCATGTTGGATCATTCTCTCCCTTTTTGATTCTATCAGCTAGTATTTGCAGACACTATTCTTGTTTATGTGATCCCTTTGGTTCTTAGTCATATCATTACGATCAATTGTGAACAGAAATTGATCACTGGGACTAGTGAGATGGCATTGGTACATGCCACCTCAGCTCATGACAAGAGCCTAGGGTGATTACTGATGCCATAAACAAGAGTGTCAATTTGTTAAGTCAATAACAGGAGTCACTGTGCACTTACTCCTCATGTAGGATCTCTGTCCTTAATGTGCTGTACATTGAGATTTAATGCTATAACTAGTACTCAAACAGTATTTTTCATTTTATGTTTCTGTGTGGGAGCAAACTGTTGAAATCTTTACTTAATGTATGCTAAACTGATCTTCTGTGTATAAAGAGAATTGAAAATGAATCTTGATGTGAATGGAAGGGGAGAGGGAGTGGGAAAGGGGAGGGTTGTGGGTGGGAGGGATGTTATGGGGGGGAAGCCATTGTAATCCATATTCTGTACTTTGGAAATTTATATTCATTAAATAAAAGTTAAAAAAAAAGATGATTTCAGGAATGTTAATGTCCTTTGATCTCTTCAAAAGATAGCCAAAAACAATCTATGTCTAAAATAGGCCAATTAAAAACTTACTCTGCATTCTTCTAATGTTCAGTTTTGTTTGATAAAAGTTGTAGTTTATCAAACATGTATATGGTCTACATTATTGACAATTGGTATATTGACAAAGACCCTCTCCTTGAGCAAACTTCAATCAGGTTCCCCTGAGCAAGTTCCTCCAAATGGCCTTGATCTTGGCCCCCGTTCTGCTGAGCCCAAATAACCCAGTTTTAGAAAGAATCCTGCTAAGTGAGTTTAAAGAGAATTCCCCATCCTTAATGTCTAATCACCTTGCTTTGCCTTTAGTTGGGCACCGGGTTCTAGTCCCAGTTGCTCCTCTTCCAGTCTGGTTCACTGCCGTGGCCCGGGAAGGCTGTGGAGGATGGCCCAAGTGCTTGGGCCCTGCACCCACATGGGAGACCAGGAGGAAACACCTGGCTCCTGGCATCAGATCAGCATAGTTCTGGCCGTGGCAGCCATTTGGGGGGTGAACCAACAGAAGGAGGATCTTTCTCTCTGTCACTCTCACTGTTTATAACTCTACCTGTCAAATAATTTTTAAAAATAAGAATACCATTAAGGCAGTTTAGCAAGAACCTCCCTACCTCTGATGTCTCCTTAGTGATTTCCATGCACTATACCCTTCACTCTGCTGGCTGGCTGTAAATCTAGGTCTTTGTTATATCTGTATTGAGCCCAGGTCTATTCTGATGTCTTTATTCTCCTATTGCAATAGTTCTGAATAAAATGCTTTACAGTTTTAAGAACTGTCCAGCTGTGTTCCACTTTGACAGTTACACCCAAGAGTTCATTTGTTTGCTGTAAAAAGAAGACAAGTACCACTTTATTTTAAACAGGACCATTGCCTGTGCCAGCTAGTTTTGGAGTTACAGGTGTTGCTAATCTCTCTATTTTAAAATGTTTCCTTTTGTGGGCATATAGACAAACAGATAATAAGTATCTTCATTGACTGTAAGGCAAGACTTCCCTTCCAGATAGCCATGAATTAAATTTAGAGGGAAAGGATCAACCATTTACTTAATAACCTAGGCAATAAATAATAATGACCTGAACTCAGGAAGGTGTACTGTATGCAGTGGGAATTGAGATTAGGTGACAACATTTTCAGAATTATTTAACAAAATGGAATTGGCAACATTTAATAATTGTAGAGCTAAAAAGTAGGGGCAAAAAGCTAGGATAATTTCCATATTTTATTTTCTCTAACAGATGAATAATAATGGTGTTACAAAAAGAGTTGGGAATATAAACCAAGAAGTAAACATTATGATTTGGGAAAAATATCTGTGATAGACTACTGTGAAAAATGTCAGATAAACACATTTAAATATATATAATATAAAATAATATAATATAATATAATATATAATAATGTCAGGGAAGACATCAAGACTAAAGACCTCTCTGGGAATTGACAAGTTATTATGTAGCAATTGAAACCATGTGCATGAATGAGATCATTCAAGATAAGTACTTTAAATAAAAATGAATCAAAAAAAAGATGTTGGTTAATACAAAAACACAACTGCATGAAGAAACAGGAGCTAGCATAGAACCACAGAGACATAGAGAAGAAATAAAAAATGGTTTGGGGACAACAATAAGGAGAGCATCTCAAAGTAGAAGGTCTTCTATACTACTGTGAAAAGAACTGAAATAGGTTTACAGAATCTGGCCATTCAGTGGTGGTTTTTGAAGTAGCAATCATCATTTCAATAGAGTAAAAACTGTGGGTAGAGGCCAGCATTGTGGCCTAGTGGGTTAGGTATCCTATATGGAGACTGGTTCAAGTCCTGGCTTCTGCACTTCTGATCCAGCTCCTGGCTAATGCTCCTGTGAAAGCAGTGGAGGATGGCCCATATCTTTGCATCTCTGCACCCATGTGGGAGACCCAGAGACCTGGTTCCTGGCTTTGGCCTGGCCAAGTCCTGGCCGTTGTGGCCATCTGGGCAGTGAGCCAGCAATTGGCAGACCTTTCCCTCTCTGTCTCTCCTTGGGTCTCTCTCTGTAACTCATCTTTCAAATAAATAAAATAAATTTAAAAAAACCCTGTGGGTAACAGACTATTGCAATTTGTATCTTGAATGGGAGATGAAAAAAATAGAGAGGATCAAGTAGACTTCACTTCTAAGAAATTTAGTTATGAAGGAATAGAATAACATAGGATGTCAGCTATAAGGAAATGAGGGTCAAAGTGAAACGTCTTTAAACTGGAAAACAACCAAGAATGATTAAAGACTATATGAGAGATAAAGTTTCAGTACACTAATAGTTAACAAGTGTCACTATATCATACTAAAGATAGCTTAAGAGCTGGCAATGTGACACAGCATGCTAAGCTGCTCCTTGTGACACCCGCATACCATATCAGAGCTGCTCTATTTCCAATACAGCTCTCTGCTAATGCACATAGGAAAGCAGCAGCAGATCACCCAAGTGCTTGGGTCTCTGCCACCCACATGGAAGACCCAGATGGAGTTTCTGGCTCCTGGCTTCAGCCTGCCCAGCCTTGGTCATTGCAGTCATTTGGGGAGTGAACCAGTGTATGAAATATTTCTTTCTCTCTCTGTTTCTCTGTCTCTCTCTGTACTCTGCCTTTCAAAAAATAGAAAGATTTTTTTAAAAAAAAGATAATTCATGAAATTAGGTAGAAGTAAGCCTCAGAGTTTAGGCTATATGCAATATTCACAAAAGGCAAGATATGGACTCAACCAAAGTCTCTATCAACAGATGAATAAAGAAAATATATACGCACAATGAAATGTTATTTGGCCATAAAAAGGAATGATGTCCTGTCAATTGCAGCAAAATGGATGGAACTGGAAGATGCGTTAAATGGAATATGGCAGACATCTCTCTCATTTGTGGAACCTAAAAAATGACAATATGAAACTGGAATAGAGATTACTAGAGTCTAGAAAGTGGGACAGGAGAGAAGGAGGTTGGATAACAGGTACCAAACCACAGTTAGAAAGAAGGAACAGCTGCTAGTGTTCCATTGCCCAGTGGGGTGATTATTATTCACAGTAACATTATATGTCTTATGAAGAACTAGAAGATAAGAGCTCAGAGACTTTAAATATAAAGAAATGATATAGAAACAAAAATGCTAATTGCCCTGATTTGATCAATACATGCTGTATTCATGTGCTGAAATGTAACACTATCCCATAAATAAGTACAATTATTATATGTTCATCAAATCAATTTTAAAAATTACCACAATAGTAAAGTAGGGCTGACTTCTTTCAGGACTATCACAACTATACAGGTTCAGGGACTATTGTGACAGAGTTTTATAGTAAGGGATAGAGACTGGCTCACTTCCAAATATAAGGAAAAGAGGGAATCTATAGCCAAGCAGCAGTGTTGAGGGGATATGCGGATGGAAAATTACTAAGTGGAAACGTGATGCGTAAGGGAGGATTCTAGCTAACTCAACCTAACAGGGTTCTTGCTGAATGAAGGCTGGGATGATCAGATGTCACCTGGATGATTAGCAAAAATGAGGGACCCAGATGTCAAGAGCAACCAGATACAAGGGTGGGATATTCTGTCTAAACCAGCTCAACAGAATTCTTACTAAAATTGGGCCATACAAAGTCACAGAAGTCCAAAAGTGACGGCCTCCTTGAGAAGAGTGTTTAAAAGAATCTGACTAAAACTTGATCAAAGAGAAGCTCCTGCATGTTTCCCTGTCCCAGGTAGACAGAATACAGGTGAAGAACAGATAATTTCTCATGTTCCCCAGAGAAATATACCCAGTGTGCTGGCCTTCAAAGGCCTAAAGTGAAATAAGCTAGGCATAGAAAAGACAAATACCATGTGGTCTCCCTTGTATGGGAAGCTAAAAAAGGAGTCAGTCTGAACTTAGAATAGGGATTACTAAGAGACTGGGAAAGGGTTGGGGTGGGGAACAGAGGGACACTGGATAATAAGTACCAACACACATAGGAATAATTTCAAGTGTTCCTCAGCATAACAGGGTACTACAATGCACAACAGTGCATTTTACATTGTGTGAAGATTTGATCAGTATGTGCTGTGAATGTTTTAAATATCACACTGTAACCCATGATGTGTACACCTGTTACGTGTCAATCAGAAATTAACAATGAAAAAGAAGCTTTAAAGGATCTGTACTTCCTGCTCCATAACTCTCACCAAAGACCTCCACCTTCAGTTCCCAACCACTTTCCTTTTAAAAACTGTGCTACAACTTCCCAGACATTCCTAGAAGACACCAAGTCCCTACTAACTCAGAAATTTGAATTTCATGTTCTCCTACCCAGAATGCACATGTCACTCTCCATGCTACCCACTTTGCCCCATCTCAGCATCTCACTTAGCTCTGAAAACTGACCACAATTACACAGAGGGGGGATTTCCATTAATCCAGAAGAAATGCAGCAACACAGTAAGGAGGACTCCATTCCTATAAATGTGAATTTTAATGAGTCACATGCTTAGGTACACATGTGTGTAAACTATATGCCAGAATACGGAAATGTGAAGTAGGAAGTCTTCCCAGTCAGAGACAGACTCCTGTGGAGAAGCACCCTGCAGAGTATCTTTCTATGGAGTTTTATTAACTGACCACCAAAATGAAGAAAGACGGTAGAGATTTATTTTAAAAATGTTTCCTAAATAAGAAATAGGGAGAGAGTGCTTAGCTTAACAGTTAGGATGCCTGCATCCCACACTGGAGTGCTTGGGTTTCATTCCCAATTTTGGCTCCTGTTTTGGTTCCCAACCAATGCGCTGGGAGGCAGTGGTGATGGCTCAGATAACTGGGTTCCTACAACCCATGTTGGAGGTGTAGACTGCATTCCTGGATTCTGGCTATGACCTTGTTGCCAACATTTTGGGAATAAACTAGTGAATGGAAGCTCTCTCTGTTTGTCTTTCAAATAGATATATTTTCTTAAATTTTTAACAAGAATTAACAAGATTACCCTGTAGAAAACTCAGACAAAAATTAGAAGAAAAAGAAGTGATTGGCAACCAAGAAATACAAGACCTGCTGTGCCACAGATTTAGAAGACAAAGTAGAATATTCCAGGGAAAGTAGCTTGAAAGACAAAATGTAGACACTTGAAAGGAGAATTAGCACAGGTTTTGTTTCCTAGCTGAAAAGCAAATCAAAAAAAGAAAGCTGACAGATTTCTCACTAGCAGTTAAAGGGGAGCAATATTTCAAAATATTAGAAAAGGGATAAGGTTTGCCCCATAACGATTGCACCCCTACACTTATACATGAGTAGTTTTCTCCATTAATCTTATGCAAGATCCTTTTCAGCTAGACAGAGTAAGTATAAGGTAGACAAGGCAACCTAGCACTAAGAAATGCTATCCACAAGTCAGTAAGCCAGATAATCCAAATGGGTAATTTGGCATAAGGACCCAAACATGAAGATCCTATTAACTGAATCATTGGGATCTACAGGGTTATCTGAGACATATGTCAGTCGGCAACAAAGTGCTCCAGTGAAAGTTGCAAAAATGTTAGAAGACTGATAGGTACCCGGCGTGCAGGAAGAGATCTGTCTGAAGTTCTTCACTTTAAGCAACAGGGTAATTCTGGAAATAGGTAGAGATCCACACAGCATGTTATGAAAATCCACACAGATTTACATTTGAAATGGGATTTTTATACAGAACAGCACAAAGAAAAACTGAAGTGACCGAATGGCTTGTCATATCTAATTCTTCTTATGAATCTAAGAATAAGAAATGTACATGAGATGAGGCCTTCTTGGATTTCAGTAGTGATGTATATCACTGGCAAAGACCAAGATGGCCTAGTGAACTGCAGAACCTGCTGCAGCAACTTTCTACAGATGGGGGAGAGGCATGAGGAGTTTTCAGAAAGTTCATGAAAATGCCTATTATGAAAACTATAAATGGATTTCAAAATAGGTTTGTCCCAGAGCAAACTTTCCTTTTAATTCCATTTTATCACAAACTGTTTGAAGTACTCTTGTATTTTGGGTCTACCTAAATATTCAAACTTTAAGAGGTTGCTCCACTAATTAAAGCATTCCACGGGCTCCACCTTTCAGGTAATGGTCCCATATTACTACTAAGCAGGCTGATTCTTCTCCAAGTCAAAGAACTCTAAGCTCATGTCATTCAAAGCTTAGTTATTTCTTCCTGTCTCATTCCCCTTGACTTAGCTGCTTGCTTTCAGTTTTGTGCATGAAAAATTTCGAAGTAGGCCAAAACTTTGCTACAAAGTCCTTTCATTCTGAGGGATTGTAGAGCCTTTCTCGTTTGCTTCTTTTGCTTTCTGACAGCTCCTGCCTTTGCATACCCCTCTGGACTCTAGAAGCCTGTCTGTTCTCAGATCCATCCTGTTTTCTTTCTCTTAACATCCAGGATACCCTAGTTACAGATCCTGGCTCACCTTGATCTCTTGTATATATGTGATCTGGTTACCATCTGTGGTGGATCCAATGATGCACTGCTCATGACCCATTTCAAAGAAGGACTTGCTGCATCAGCTTCCAAGAGAGCTGTCTGTGACAGCTTTCAACTGGCAGCTTTTTGGGGAAAAAAGGCTGCAGAGAACTGACTTGGTCAATGTCTCATAGGCCACATCCATTGAGTCACTGATGTGAGAGTATAATAAAGTCCTGGCTACGTAGGCCCAACTTCGGACAACATTAAAGGGCCATTCCAGCTCATAAGACTCACCGAGACCCAATTCTTTTTCTGGGGGATGGTACTGAAAATGATGCTGTGTATTTTTATTGCTACTGGGGTAATGTTGCTTCTAGACCCATTTAGATGACATAGTAAAGAAATATGTTTTTATACTAACCTGTATCTATAGACACATAAATATTTCTATGTATAATCATCTGGATCTATATGAAGGCACTTCAAAAGGTTCACAGCTAATTCATGTTATGAAAAAACTACACATAGATTTCAAATTGGCTTTTGCACCAATAAACTTATCTTTCAATTTTATTTTTCCAACAACTTAAAAATTCTCATATTAAGCTAAACATGGTTTCATACTGGTGTCCACAGCTCTAATCCATTACCACATGGATCTTGTTAGCTGCTTCCTTTTGCTTGTGTGTAGCCTCCCACTCCAACAGTGAGCAACCTAGCTCCTACCATCTGCCATTAACGTCCTTAATTGTTCAAGTCCGGCATATGTATATGGTGGTTTCTGAAATATTAATCCATACGCATTCCGTGTGAGTACCTGTTTGAGTCTCAGTTGCTCCACTTCTGATTCAGGTCCCTGCTAACGTGCCTGGAAAAGTAGTACAAGATAGCTCAAGTACTTGAGCCCCTGCAACTTACATGGGAGACCCAGAAGGAGTTCCAGTTTCCTGGATTTGGCCTCACCCAGCTCTGGTCATTGCAGCCATTTGAACAGTGACCAGCAGATGGAAGATTTCTCTTGCTCCTTCTGTCTCTCCATCTCCTCTCTGTAAGTCTGCCTTTCAAATAAATAACCAGATGTTAAAAATAAAACAAATGAACCAAGATAAACAACCTATTTTATAAATGGCCAAAGGACATGAACAGTCATTTGTTTAAAAGAAAATATAAAAATAACCAATAAGTACTATAGATGCTCAACATCATTGCAATAGGAAAATGAAAATCAAAACAATAATGAGATACCACTTCATACCTACCAGAGTATTTTTAAAAAGCAGAAAATAATGAGTAATGGCAAGGGTGTGGATTAATTGTTGTTTATTCTTGGTGGGAATTTTAAATGGTACAGCTGTTGTGGAAAAGTTTGGAATTTCTGAAAAAAGTTCAACGTACAATTACCATAAGATCCAGCAATTCTACTCCTAAGTATATACCCCACATAATTGAATACAGATGTTAAAAAAAACTTGTATATATATGAATGTTCATAGCAGCCATATTACAATAGTCAAAAGATGTCAACAATACATACGTCCATCAATGGAGGTATTTACAAACAAAATGCTGTATATCCATACAACAGAATATTATTTGGCCATAAAAAGGAAGGTATTATTCAAATATGTTATAACATAGATGAACCTGGAAAATAGTATGCTATGTGGGGCTGGCGCCATGGCACAGTAGGTTAATCCTCCACCTGTGGCACCTGCATCCCATATGGGTGCTGATTCAAGTACCAGCTGCTCCTCTTCCAATCTAGCTCTCTGCTTGGGCACCCACACCCACATGGGAGACTGAGGAGTTCCTGGTTCCTAGCTTCGGATCGGCGCAGCTCCGGCCTTTGCAACCATTTGGGGAGTGAACCAGTGGAAGAAAGATCTTTCTCTCTATCTCTCCCTCTCACTGTCTATAATTCTACCTCTCAAATAAAATAAATAAAATCTTAAAAAAAGAAAATAGTATGCTATGTGAGAGAAGCTAGTAGCAAAAGACCTCATATTATGTGATTCCATTTATATAAAATCCCAAAACAGAAAAATCTATAGTGATGGAAAGTAAATTAGTAGTTACTTAGGACTGGACATTTTGTGTGAAAATGATGAATGTCTACTATTTTATATGTGATATCTTTTAGGATGATGAAAATATTCTAAGATAGAATGTGGTATTGATTCCACATATTTGTGAATATATTAAAAATCATGACTACATACCTTAAAAAGGCATACAACTTAAATAGGTATAAGAAAATTATATATCAAAAAAGCTATTTAAAAATAATGCATTAAATATTAAATAAAGGTCAATTTCCAAGTATCTTATCTTATTCACTAGAAGTATAGGGCATTTTTGCTCTATAAAATTAATAAAATTATATTTTAATGTTATATTATGTATTAATTTATTAAATTTTAGAGTGATGTTATCTTTTTTAAAAAAATTTTATTTATTTGAGAGAGATGAGTCACAGACAGTGAGAGGGAGAGACAGAGAGAAAGATCCCTTGTCTACCGGTTCACTCCCCAAATGGCCACAATGGCTGGAGCTGTGCCGATCTGAAGCCAGGAGCCAGGAGCTTCTCCTGGTCTCCCTCCACATGGGTGCAGAGGCCCAAGGACTTGGGCCATCTTCTACTGCTTTCCCAGGCCATAGCAGAGAGCTGGACTGGAAGAAGAGCAGCTGGGACTAGAACTGGCACCCATATGTGATGCTGGCAGCACAGGTGAAGGATTAACCTACTGTGCCATAGCACCAGCCTCGTGATGTTATCTTTTTAAAACATCTGTTTAGGGGCCAGCACTGTGGTGTTGCAGGTAAAGCTGCTGTCTACAGTGCCAGCATTCTGTATGGGTGCCCATTCAATTCTCTGCTGCTCCACTTCCGATCTGGCTCTCTGCTATGGCCTGGGAAAGCAGTAGAAGATGGTCCAAGTCATTGGGCCCCTACACCCATATGGGAGACCCGGAAGAAGCTCCTGGCTCCTGGCTTTGGATCAACGCAGCTCCAGCTATTGCGGCCAACTGGGGAGTGAACCAGCAGATGGAAGACCTCTCTCTCTCTGCCTCTTCTATCTCTGTGTAACTTTGACTTTCAAGTAAATAAATAAATAAATAAATCTTTAAAAAAATCTGTTTAACACTTTGTAATATGGTGATCAAGAGCTTGGTTCTAAGCTCCATGAGTTCTATTAATGGTGTTCATGAATGAAAAATATATCCTACAATAACACAAGGGTCCAAATGGTATAACTGTTTCAAAGGGAGTCAGTTTCACTGGCTTTACTTACTAAATCATGAACACAAACTTCCTGTCCTCTCCAATATCCAATAGAATATTTATTATAAATTTGGGAGGAAAATACCCTTAGCTAGTCTTGGATGTGAATGGGAAAAAGATGAATTTATATATTTTAAATAGCTGAGTTTAAAACTGAAATGTGTCAGAGTACTTTTTGACTGTTATAAAACAGTATCCACATTTTAAGGCATACAAATAGTAGAGTTTTGTGGGTGACATATTACATTTTCAGTAACAATCACATAATGGAAATATTACCAATCATTTTTAAAATGTTCACTCCACCTCTTGAAATTATTTCATTAATAAAACATCACCTTTTCCTCGAAGAAGAAATTGAATGAGTTTAGTTTTTCAAGAATATCTGCTAGGTAACATACTAATTTCACCCACTTGTCATTGCAGAAAAGGTCAGCCAATGTGGAATGTTTGCTTTTTTAGAGAGAAAACTGTGTAGTTTGGCTTCAGCTTTGAGAATTACTTAAATATTCTTTGTCATGAAATAATATATGGAGCTTAAAATGTTTTTATAATCATTTCTTATTTCAATTTGTTTTTTAACTGTTCCACTAAGAAAAATATTCTAGTTAGGTAGGCTCATAAACTCCAATATGTCACAAAAATCAAAAAGTAAAAGAAAAACGTGAGGAAAACTCATGAACCCCATCACTCTGTTTTTGGATACAACTTAAGCCATATTTTATTTTCTGGCAATTGGGCTGGTTACAAGCTCATTGTCAGTCCACATAGTACATGTAAATACAAGAACATTGTAAAGATGACAAAATAAAAACAGAAAGTTCCTGAATCCTTGAAATCGTTGTTGTATTCTGAGTTAATCAAAACTGGGATCATCTATGAACAGGTTCTTGTGTGAAATCCTAAGTCTGTATTTTTAAATCTACTTAGCATTGGGATTTCTGTTTAATGCAGTCTGTCTCATGATCTTTGCCTTTTCTGTTCCTTCTAATTATAATTTTGCACCAAAAGCTTCATGTACCTGAGTGGTTTTTAACAACTCAGGTCTCTTGGTTTAAATGCCATCCACCTTCCACCTAAGCTAATGTAGCCTTATTTTTACCCAAGTTATTCTCTACCACATTAGGATATGCAATTTTCTTCAAATAATTTCTTTGGTGAAACTTCTTGAGTTTCTCATTTTATATTATTTTTATTTTCAGTCTTCCTCATAGGAAGTGACATTATCTATCTTGTTCACTGCTGTATCCCAGTGCCAAAAATATTTCCTGGTACATGAAAGCACTCAATACTTATTCATTAAGTCTTCAACACTACTTTTTGAAACTTTTCCACATAAAGCAATGCATCAACATAGTGAACTTTTAACAATTTACACAATACAATCTATATTCTCTTGATTCTTTGCCTTTGAATTTTCTATTATTTTTACTTTTATATATTTTTTCTCTTTCTCGATTCTATAAGTTAAAGTAACAATTTATATGTCAGATACTGTGCTAGAATGCTGGAAACAAGAAGTTAAAAGAAAATTAATTTCCTACCACAATGAGTACCACCTCATATCTACTAGTGTGGTTATAATCAAAAGATGATAACAAATGTGGCAAACATCTGTAGAAACTGAAACTTCATATACTATTGATCAAAATGTAAAAGATGTAGCATTTCAGAAACAGTCTGGCAGTTTCTTGAATTTTAAGCATTGTATTTCCAAATGATTCAGCAATTCCATCCATAATTGTGAGTCTTCAAAAAGTTCATAGAAATACATGTTATTAAAATATGCATAGATTTAAAAATAATGTTTTAATTCATTTTCCACAAAGATTTTGAAATACTCTAGAGAACTGAAAACATATCTTCACACAAAAACTCACATAGCTCTTCATGGTAGCCTGATTTGTGACAGCTAAAAAGTGGAAACAACTCAAATGTCCAGTAGATTATGAATGGATAATTAACGTGTAGTTGATTTATACACTAGGATAGTAGGGGTTTCAAAAATTAGCGTAAAAATGCAGCTAAAAGATAATTCATGTTTTCTATGAATGATTTGAACTCCCCTGTATTATTTGGCAATAAAAAGGAATGGCTGGCACCGCGGCTCACTAGGCTAATCCTCCGCCTATGGCGCCGGTACTCTGGGTTCTAGTCCCGGTTGGGGTGCCGGTTCTGTCCCAGTTGTACCTCTTCAAGTCCAGCTCTCTGCTGTGGCCCTGGAGGGCAGTGGAGGATGGCCCAAGTCCTTGGGCCCTGCACCTGCATGGGAGACCAGGAGGAGGCACCTGGCTCCTGGCTTTGGATTGGCGCAGCGTGCTGGCTGTGGTGGTCATTTGGGGGGTGAACCAACGGAGGGAAGACCTTTCTCTCTGTCTCTCTCTCTCTCTCACTGTCTAACTCTGCCTGTCAAAAAAAAAATATGAAGTACTGATACATGGTATAATATGGATAAACCTTAAAAATATTATAAGTGAAAGAAGCCCATTACAATGTATCACATATATGATTTTATTTATGTGAAATGCTCAGATACACATATCTCTCTGTGTATACATATGTGTATGTGTGTGTGTGTATGTGTGTGTTAGAGAGAGAGAGAGAGAAGGAAGATAAGTGGTTATCGGATGAGGAAGTGATAAGGGAAGTTGGGGTGATGGCTAAGGGGGATGCAGTTTCTTTTGGGGATATTAGATATTCTTTTATTTTAAAGGCAGAGTTAGAGAGAGAGAGAGAGAGAGAGAGTCTTCCATCTGCAGGTTCACTCCTCAAAATGCCATAATGATAGGAACTGGACCAGTCAGAAGCCAAGAGCCAGGAGCTTCTTCTGGATCTCCCACAGGGGTTCAGGGGCCAAAAGACTTAGGCTGTCCTCTGCTGCTTTCCTAGGCACATTAGCAGGGAGCAAGATCAGAAATGGAGCAGCTCAGACTCAAACTAACACCCATATGGGATGCTGGAGCTACAGGCACTGGCTTTATTCCACTGTGCCATAGCACTGGCCTCTAATTAGGTGTTCTAAAATTTTATGTAGATAGAGGATGTGCATATCTACAGACATATTAAAAACCCCTGACTTGTATACTTTAACTGGGTGAAATATATTGTTTATGAATGATATCTCAATAAACCCGTTGAAATAGATAAATCACCAAAAAAATCCACAAAAACAAAATCTCTGCTACTCCTAGATATCTTTTAAGACTTACCTCTAGCTTTCTCTCCTCAAAGAAGTCAGTTCTGTGTCCTTGCTCTGTTTGACTATAGCATTCTTTAGATGCTTACATTACAGCTCATAACACTACCTGTTGTATGTTTGACTTGTCTCATCCATCACACTGAATGTTCCTTAGGAGTAACATTCCTCATTCCCAAGCGCCTCTATAACACAGAGTAGACACTTTAGTAAATGCTGGTTGAGAAAGAATGTGAAAAAGTAATTTGATTAACAACATGACTATTGCTTCACAATAGTGAAAAATTGCAAAACATTAAAATCCAGAGAGAGGGTGCAGCAAAAAGAAATCAAGTTCTTAAAATTAGAGTAGTCTGACGGGAAGCACACCAGGGATATGAAAGATCTTTACTAATGTGCAGGCCAAAGGTGCTGGACTGTAGGGGCCATGTTGTCAATGGCTCCTGGATAAAGCTGACACTTGGCATGGTTTGTCTGTGTGTTGCCAGGAAAGTTCATCGAACAGATAACAAAAAGTTGGGTACAAAACATCTTAGGAAATGGGGGAGAGCAACAGGATAAGAAGACAATTCAAAAAGAACGTACAGATTAAAAGCTATAGGCCTAGCCTTTGCAATGCTGCAGGTATTTTCTTGGAAATGATGAGAATGTTAACTAAATAAGCTTCATAGTTGTTTTAGTAGAGTGGCTATGGCATTGTCCATAGTTCCTTCTAGGTTCTGTGAAATAATTTTGGGTCTGCAGTTATGTTTACAGTACCCTTAAAATGTCAAAATATTTCTACCAATTTCTACTTATATTTACCTTTTGTTGCCTTGCTCATTACATCAAATGTCTTGAAAAATAGACAAATGGGATAACATCAAGATGGGATAACATCAAACTGAGAAGATTCTATACTGCAAAGGAAACAGCAAAGAGGTAACCGACAGAATGAGAGAAAATATCTGCAAACTATGCAACTGATAAAGGATTAATAGCCAGAATCTATAAAGAGCTCAAGAAACTCAACAACAACAAAACAAAGAATCCAGTTAAGAAATGAACAAAGGACTTGAACAGGCATTTTTCAAAAGAGGAAATTCAAATAGCTACTACACACATGAAAAAATGCTCAGGATCACCAGCCACTAGTGAAATGCAAATAAAAAATCACAATGAGGTTTCACCTCACTCCAGTTAACATGGCTTTCAACAGAAATCAACAAACAAATGTTGGCAAGGATTTGGGGAAAGAGGTACTGTAACCCACTGCTGGTGGGAATGTAAACTGGTCCAGCTACTGTGGAAGACAGTATGGAGATACCTCAGAAATCTGAATATAGACCTACCATATGACCCAGCCATCCCACTTCTAGGAATTTACCCAAAGGAAATGAAATCAGCATATGAAAGAATTATCCATACGCCCATGTTTATTACAGGTCAATTCACAATAGCTAAGATATTGAATCAACCCAAATGTTCATCAACTGAATTGTGGGGGCTGGTGCTGTGGTGTAGTGAGTAAAGCCACCGCTTGCAGTGCCCGCATCTAATATGGGCGAAGGTTTGAGTCCCGGCTGCTCCTCTTCCATTCCAGCTCTCTGCTATGGCCTGGGAAAGCAGCAGCAGTGACCCAAGTCCTTGGGGCCCTGCACTGGCGTGGGAGACCCGGAAGAAGCTCCTCACTCCTGGCTTCAGATCAGCGCAGCTCCAGCCACTGCGGCCAACTGGGGAGTGAACCAGCGGATGGAAGACCTCTCTTTCTCTCTTTGCCTCTCCTTCTATCTCTGTGTAACTCTGACTTTCAAGTAAATAAATGAATTTAAAAAAAAAAAAACTTTGGTATAATCAGCCATAAAAATAATGAAACAAAATGGATGCAATTGGAAACCATTATCCTTAGTGAAATAAGCCAAACAACAAATATATGTTTTTCCTGAATTGTGTTAACTAATACAGTACCCAGGAAATGTAATGTTTAGGAGTGAAATTTGACATTTTGAGATCTGATGATTGTTTACAGCCTTTGTCTCTACTGTTGAGAAACAGTGTTTCTTTTTCTTACTATTATTTGTTGAATTCTTTACTAAGTATAGGGTTAATATTATGAGTATGAAGCAAACAGAAAGTAGATCATTGTAAAGACTAAGAGAGAGAATAAGAGAGGAAGGAGGAGGAAGAGTAGGAGTGTGGGTGGGAGGGAGGGTAGGGTAGGAAGTATCACTGTGTTCCTAAAACTATATATATGAAATACATGAAATTTGTTCACCTTAAAAATGTTTTTAAGTATATTTTAAAAAAAGACTATCAGAGCACCTCAAAAATGGTATGGATGATGTATATGATGAAAGAACTATGCAAGATTTCAAATTTCAAATCTATTTTGCATAAACTTAAAAATATTTTTATTAAGATTTGTGTATTTGAAACACAGAGAAACAGAGAGAGAGAGAGAGAGAGAGAGAGAGAGAGAAAATGAATGAATCTCTTCCATTCTCTGTTTCAAACCCAAATGCCCACAATAGTCAGGCCTGGTCCAGACTGATATCAGTACACAGGAACACCACCCAGGTCTTCCACATGGATGACAGGGACCCAAGCACTTGATCTATTATCTATTGCTTTCCAGAATATGCATTAGCAGGAAGATGGATCCCAGGTACTCTGATGTGGGATGTGGTTGTCCCAACTGGTGGCTTACTCCACTGTGCCACAATACCTGGCCCTAAACTTACCTCTGAATTCCATTTTCCATAAACTTATACTGTCACAAGAATAGTAAATTATCATAACATTTATTGAAGTTTGTCTACCTGTCAACTATATTCTAAGCATTTCACATGTGTTAAGTCTAATCCTCAAAATAATTCTATGGGGTGAGGGCTAGTACCATCATCTTCATTTTTCCTGCAAAGAAAATATACAGAGTGGCTAAGTAACATCAAAGCAGTCTGGCTCCTGAACCCATATCCTAACAAATCACTATACAGCTCCCTGAGTACTATTTATTCCATTGGTTGACTGGAATGGAAAAGATATTTGTAATTACCTCTGCAATATCTATTTTATACATATATATAATATGAATACACATGTTACTTTTAACACAAAAGTAGAATAATCGTTGACACTCTATAGAGAAATGCTGAGTTGTAACTGTATTATTAGAACAGTATACTAAATGATGACCTGGAAATGACAGTTGAAACTCAGTAGTCTACTTATTGTTCCCTTGACCATTGTGCTTCTATATGGTATTTTTCAATTGCTATTAGTACCCACAGTGCCTACTCAATATTAATTATTACTCATCCTTTAAGATACATGATCTTATCACTTCCTCCTTGGAAACTCCTCCAATTTGCCCAAGCAGAATTAATCACACACTTGGCTAGATTATCATTATTTTGTTTACACACCTTTTATACTGCCTATGAATGTTCAGGCAGGAAATAGAAACCTCTCTAAATTTAATTTAACACAGGGAATTAGATTCTTCACAAAATTGTTGCAAGGGTTTTAGGGTGAAATGACTCTTTGAACACTACAGAATTGACTTTTGTACAAGAGTACCCTCCACAGCTGGGACCCTAGGGATCAGAAAGGAGAGTTGGAAAGTTGCTGGTACTTCAGCTGAAATTGCCTCTTCACATCCACAACGTTAGTAAAAGAGAGGTTACAACAAAATAACCACAGTTCCCAGGACCTTGCTTGCCAACAAGAAATAACCAAAGGGACAGGAATTTACCCTTCAACATAATGTGTAAGCACACCTAGTTGGTGGAAACTAATTTATATCCAAGACTATGGCTGAAAGGATGTGTAGGAAACTTAGATCTAGCTTTTCAGTTCTTGCCATCAGCATGGCTCACAAGAAAGAAGGTAACTGAAGCTGAGCAAGCCAATCTGTATCACTCACCATTGCACCTCGCAGACTGTATCTTGATGTATCTGCTTTTGTTAGTGGTTTGTAAGGGAGCAGCAATGTCTTATTTGATGTCTAATTCTAAATGCTTAGCTCAGATGAGGTAACAGTACGTGTTTGTGAAATGAAGGATAATTCTTTATGGGCTCCTATTTTATTTCTTTGTGCCAGTGCTCAAAGGAGAATGTGAGGTATTCTTGTACTTACTGTATACTTGGCATGCTTCATAATTACTGTATAGCAAGTTGGTGAGCTGGACTATGCACTCAGAGAGCAGTGGGAAGTTGAGTCTATTACACCTAACCCAGCTACTTTTCAAATGAAAATGAAAAGTGTGCTAAAAAACCACTCTCTGTATTAGAACATGCCCCAATTTTAGAACTACATAGTTGGAAATTTGTCTAAGCCAAATTTGATCACAAAAATTCAGGAAAATAGTTAGAATGGGTATCTCATGAATAGCTTCTGGGATTTCAGAGTAAAATCTCAGTGTTGACACCACGCAGAATATTTTGATGTAATTCATATATTCTTAGATTTAACATTTTTAACATTTTTCCATGTTTGTTTCATATATAGACTTAATATATATATAAATATGTTAATACACATTATTTTTTGCAATCAGAAGGGGGTATATTAATATCATAGTATGGGATTCATGACAAAGGTCATAATTTGAGTAAAGAAGGGTATTTTAATGGATATACTATAGGTTACTTTTTCACCCTGTTGATGTCATTATGAAACATCTTGCTAAAAATAATGCTTGATTTTTACTTATGAAATGTATTCAGTGTTCCCATTTCCACAAAATGCAATTAAATATCCTCACTTTGGCATTCAAGACCAATTATATGTTTGCTTTGCCATTTTCCTTTCTGGAATGTCCTCTCTTTTCCTTTCTATTTCACATGGAACCCAATTTTCTTTTTTTTTAAGATTTTATTTTATTTATTTGAAAGGCAGTTACAGAGGCAGAGAGAGAGAGAGAGAGAGAGAGAGAGACCTTCCATCCACTGGTTCACTATCCAAATGGCCACAACAGCCGGAGCTGGGCCCATCTGAAGCCAAGAGCCTAGCTCTTCTTTCAGGTCTCCCATGTGGGTGCAGGAGCCCAGGGACTTGGGCCATCTTCTACTGCTCTCCCAGGCCAGAGCAGAGAGCTGGATCAGAAGAGGAGCAGCTGGGACTCGAGCTGGTACCCATATGCAATGCTGGCTCTACAGGTGGCACTTTACCTGCTATGCCACAGCACTGGCCTCAAGGAACCTAATTTTCATTCTCTATTCTTTATAATCTACAGTCTAACTAACCTGCCTTTTCTCTGAAGCTCTTCTCTGAGACCCAATTCTTTAAAATTTTCCCTTCCACCTGAAATTCTTTTGCCTGTTCTGCTTATTATAATATATACATTGAATTGGTACTTTGTTTTCTCCTATATAGCCTGAATTTCATTTAGAACGTTAGCTCCCATACACTAGTTCAGTAACTTAGGTCTTTGTTAAGTGTCTGATTGTAGGCAGGAGTGAGATGAAGACATAATTGCAATATTTAAAGTTTTGCTTAAAGTAAATTCGATTACATAATTTTGTTAAACACCTACTATGCAGTCCCCTCTGACCATTCGTTCTAGAAACTTCTGTTCATAAAACACTGAAGGCAAATCTCTGAGGATTTTCCCTGGCTAGCCTCTGCTGAATTTTACTATATGAATCTATTATAACATTTATTTCATTATTAAAGTTAGTTTAGTTGTATTTAAAAAGTCAAGGGTGAACACTGTGACACAGTAGGTTAAGCAGCTACTTATGATGCCTGCATCCTTTACTGGAGTGTTGACTCAAGTACTGGTCACTCCACTTCTAAACCAGCTTCCTTCTAATGCATTCTTGAGGCTGCAGATGATAGCTCAAGTGCTTGAGCCCTTGCTACCCACCTATGAGATCTGAATTGAGTTCCATGCTTCTGGCACTGGCCTGACCCAGTCCTGGATGTTGTGGACATTCGGAGTATAAGCAAGTAGATAGAAGATCACTTTCTCTTTCTCTGTGTCATTCTGCCTTTCAAGTAGATGAAAATGAATAAATATTTTTAAAAGCGTAATAAAATCTCAGTAACTTAAAATAATTTCAGTGACAAAATAATTTCATTTCATTCAGTGGGTCAACAATTTGGGGTGAGTTCAGCAGGGATGGTTCATCTCTGTGCAACATGGTCAGCTGGGTTCACTCATCTGGGAAGATGGTTGGGAAGGCTGAACTTCTTTCTTTCCACATGTCCTCTCTTCCTCAAGATGGCTGGCCTCAGCTTGTGTTCATTAAGTAAAATGTCCCAAGATAACAGAAGAAGATATTTCAGAAAGTCACACAATGTCATTTCTGCTACACTGTATTGGAAAAGCATATCACAGGACCAATTGGATGCAAGGGACAGAGGAATAAACTTCACCTTTTGATGAAAGGAGTTGCAGAGAATCCATGGCTGTTTTTATCTATTAACCCCACTATATCCTACCTATTTATTGTCTGTCTTTGTAAGTAGGTAGAGGAATCCTCTTGAGACTTTTCATGATATTTATTATAATGTACAGAGGGCTTGGTACAAGGTAAACTTTTCAACTTGAAGTTGAGTAAATATCAGATTGCATGTTAGGCAGTGATTGGAAAACAAAGATAAAGGATACACAGGACACAATCTCTGTTTCTGAGGATCCCTTTGTCCCTGTCAATATCTGATAGGAAAGAAACAATGTTGTGGCAATTTGTTTTCAAACAATAGGAAAAGCACTATTCCAACAGGAAAATGCTAAACTAATTACCACATAAGCAGGATACATTAGCCAGAAGCGCAAGCACATATTGAATCTGATGTTTGGTGAAATTAAGACTTACACTATGTTTTGAAGATAGGAAATAGTTAGGCAACATTAGTAGATGGAACATGTGAGAAATATTCCAAGTATAGGAATGTGAAACTGAGGAGCAGATATTTGGCCTAGCAATAAAGACTTCTATGTCCCACATTGAAATGTTTTGGTTTTATTCCAGCTCCAGGTCCTGACTCTACCTTCCTGCCAGTGCAGACCCTTGGAGTTAGCAGTGAAAGTTCTAGTAACTGGGGTCCTATCACCCATATGGGAGACCTACATTGTGTTCCTGGCTCCCAGTTCTAACCCCGGCCCAGCCCCAGCTACACAGACATTTGGAGTCAGCCAATGGATGGGAACGTTTTTTTCTGTCTCAGCCTCAAATAAATTTTAAAAATAGTTTGTAGTGGGGCCAGCACTATGGTGTAGTGAATAAAGCCACTGCCTGTAGTGCCGGCATCTCATATAAGTACCCGTTCAAGTCCCGGCTGCTACACTTTCCATCCAGCTCTCTGCTGTGGCCTGGGAAAGCAATGGAAGATGCCCCAAGTCCTTGGGCCCCTGCACCCATGTGGAAGAACTGGAAGAAGCTCCTGAGTCCTGGCTCCTGGATTCGGATCAGCACAGCTCTGGCTGTTACGGCCAACTGGGGAGTGAATCAGCAGATTGAAGACCTCTCTCTCTCTCTGCCTCTCCTTCTCTCTCTGTGTAACTCTGACTCTCAAATAAATAAAATCTTAAAAAAATAATTTGTAGTAACTAATAGAGTACAAAAAATGCATGTACATTAGCAAAATAGACATTTTGAGAATTGGTTGTTGTTTACAGCCCTTGTCTCTACTGTTGTGGAACAGTGTTTGTGTTTTTTTTTTTCTTACTTTTTGTTGAATTCTTTACTTAGTGGAGGGTTAATCTTATGATTATAAAATAAACTGAGAGTATGTCTTGTAAAAATTAAACGAAAGAATAAAAAAGGAAGAGGAAGGAGGGTGGGGGCATGGGCAGGAGGAAGGGTAGGATGGGAAGTATCATTATGCTCCTAAATCTGTATATATGAAATACATGAAATTTGTTCAACTTATATAAATAATTTTTTTTTGACAGGCAGAGTGGACAGTGAGAGAGAGACACACAGAGAAAGGTCTTCCTTTTTCCATTGGTTCACCCCTCAATGGCCGCTGCGGCCTGTGCGCTGTGGCCGGCACACCGTGCTGATCCGAAGCCAGGAGCCAGGTGCTTCTCCTGGTCTCCCATGCAGGTGCAGGGCCCAAGCACTTGGGCCATCCTCCACTGCACTCCCGGGCCACAGCAGAGAGCTGGACTGGAAGAGCAACCAGGACAGAATCTGGCACCCCGACTGGGACTAGAACCCCAGGGTGCCAGCGCCACAGGCAGAGGATTAGCCTATTGAACCATGGGGCCGGCTAATAAATAAATTTTTTTAAAACAATGATAATAAAAAAGAAAGTAAACTACAAGTTCAACATTGTAGTGGTGGCAGCTGGCATCATGGCACAGTGGGTTAAGCTGCTACTTGTGATGCTGGCATTCTATATTAGCATTAATTCTAGTCATGGCTGTTCCATTTCTGACCCAGCTTCCTACTAGTGTGCCTGGGAAAGCAGCAGAAGATGAACCTAGTATTTGAGCCCCTGCCAGCCACGTAGGAGACCTGGCCTGGCCCAGTCCTGGCTGTTGTGGCCATTTGGGTGAGTGAACCAGCAGATAGAAGATCTCTGTCTTTCCCTCTCTCTGTGTAACTCCACCTTTCAAATAAACAAATCAATCTTTAAAAATAGACAGATAAAAAAAGTAGTGGCCCATTTTTTCTGGAGCAGGAATTGGTGTCAAGGCACATGGGATGATTGAGGAGATGCTTGGCATAAGATTACTTGGGTTTTATCTTGTTGATGATAGTACTTTAGAGCATAAGAGCATCAGGATAAATAATGTATTTGTGGAAGTGAGTATGATAATGAGGGCCTAACCCTCAGGGCAGTTAAGAATGTAGAGGAAGCGGGGGAGACTGGTGATTAGGGAGCCCCACCGCTCTTTAAGACAGTGCTCTTCATTTCATCTATTCCCTCAATAATTCTGCCATATATGTCAAAATCACCATTTCTTTTCTTTTTTTTGTTATTCTAATTTACATTTTAATAATTTTTTTTGCTTTCAAACTTTTATTTAATGAATATAAATTTCCAAAGTACAGCTTATTGATTACAATGGCTTCCCCCCATAACGTCCCTCCCACCCGCAACTCTCCCCTTTCCCACTCCCTCTCCCCTTCCATTCACATCAAGATTCATTTTCGTTTCTCTTTATATACAGAAGATCAGTTTAGCATACATTAAGTAAAGATTTCAACAGTTTGCTCCCACACAGAAACATAAAGTGAAAAATACTGTTTGAGTACTAGTTATAGCATTAAATCTCAATGTACAGCACACTAAGGACAAAGATTTTTATTTTTAATAAACTTTTTTTCTTTTACTGATGCATTTTATGCTTTCACATGTATTCATGATGGTAGATTCTTTGTTTTTCTGTATTCTTTTTTTTATTATCTAAAGTGTGGTTTTATTAGTAAAGCTAGTAACTTTTATTTTTTTAAACTTCTATTTAATAAATATAAATTTCCAAAGTACAGCCTTTGGGTTACAGTGCCTTCCCCCACCCCATTTCATAGATAAAGACAGTAGAATTCAGATAATTTAGGTAATTAGCCCAAGGTCATACACTAGTTAATGGAAGAGCTGATTCTCTTAACCTTAAAAGTTGTGTTTTTCTCTTCTCAGGATACAAAATTATTTTATTATCAAACATACTTGATCAGAAATTTGAGCAAGTTCCACATGCAGACTCACTCATTAAGTGAGTTTCTAACTGGTAAGAACTTGCTACTGCTCTATTTATGCTCATACAGTGGAAAGAGAAACATACACTTCAAATAAAATGCAAGGGAAGTAAAGAAGAGACAGAAAAAGGAGACGAGCATAGAAACATTCAGCCACCAAATTCCAACCTAAGTATTAAACATTCATTCAATATATATTTAGCACTTAAGAGGTGCAAACCCTGAGCAGGAGGCTGGTAAGAAAAGATGACCCAAACACTATTCCTATCATTTAAAATAGTAAGGAAATTGGCATGTAGCAAATAAATATAACTACTACTGTAAGAAGACCTATGGGATTCTGCACATTGTAAACTAGGACCTAAATAGGAAGAGATTCCCTATACTGAAGCATTGAAGAAAGATTTTATAAGGGAGATAGGCCTTGATCTGCCTAATGATAGGTAAGAAGATGGCCAAGTAACAAATAGGAATAAGGAATCTGTGACAAGTGTGGAGTGTACAAAGTAGGAGGTAGTGGGTGCAGTATACAAAGAGAGGAATCGTGTGGGATAGGGCATTTTAACTGAAGAAGGTACTGATAGGCTTCAAATCACAGTCTGTACTTCCTGTTTGGCTTTAGGCCAGTTGCTCAAGCTATCAATAAAATGGAAATTTTAACAACACCTTCCTTCTCTCTCTCCTGACTTCTAAACCAGTTGAGGAGTGGACAGGTACCAAATGGAAATCCACATATCAGATTTAATCTCATAAACCTGGATTGAAATATGTTTGTTTTAAACTTGTTAAGAAGTCGATTTCTCTCAAGCTCAGAGATAGGGCCCTGCAGGTGAGGACAGCTGAAGCTTCTGAGAAAGCTATTAGCATGCAGGACTGAAGTCTGCTCTCTCCTCATCAATTCTTGTTATTGAGAGTGTGGTTCACGGACCAGGGACTTCAACATTACTAAGGCGTTTAATAGAAATGCTAATCTCAGGCTCTAACTATGACCTACTGGATCCAAGCATTCATTTAAACAAAGGTCTTCCAGCTGATTCCTATAAGGATTTGACAAGTGCTCCCAGAAAGCACTAGAGAAACCGGACTAGCAAATGAGAGACTCATCACTTGGCCTATTAAATTAATCAGAAGACAGTGAGTGTTGGACATGAGGCCAACGTTTCTACCTGGTATCTCAGTGAAGGTAGCAGCCCCTGCCTGAGGCTATCAGCAATTCCAACACATGAGGAGATGCCTTCCTTTACAAACACTAGAATGAGAAAGGAAGGAACTCCATGCATTGATGGTAGTGATTCACTGCAACATTCCCTAAGATTCTCAAATTGCAGGATAAGGGGTAAATTTGAAAAGTAAGAAGAATTTATTTGTGGTTTATCATTTCACTTTTTATGTTAAAGTCTTAGATCAATCCAGAATTCCTTCCAAGTCTCTTCTCAAAGGTAATCTTATAATACGTTGCCTGAGTACCCAAATAAACCCCAAAACCCCTATCACTGCTACCACCTCCTGCAGTGCTCAGCACTCCCTGCTCCTCCTTTCTGCTTTATCTATCTTCTTCCCTCCCCATCTGACCTTGAGTTCCACAGGAAACTATATATATTTTGTTCCTTATTTTTTTCCCAGTGCCTAGAGTAAAAGAGCACTGGGGATAGTCACATGGCAGGTATTTAGTAAATATTTGTTAAATAAATATGAATTTGCCATCTCAAGAGGCATCAGGTAGAACTGTCCAATAATATTTGTATGTGTAAGTCTGGCAGTCAAGGGAAAACTGAGTTTGTGGTGAAGATTAGGAGTCAGCTACCACTGCAAACTGAGCTGAATGAGATCATTTAGAGAGACTTCCGCATTTACAGGAAAGACAATCTGCTTGTTTGGTTGAGGTGACTTGGGGTCTAGAATAAACGTTGGTTTCATCCCAGCCAGGCCTGGCCACAGAGCAGCAGCAGGTCACCATGAACACCAGCAAATGCAGTCACTCTTTTTCCTGTTTTTCATGAACAAATCTAGCAATTTCTTGGAAAGTTTTATGATGTCACAAAGGGTAAAAAACAGCCAACAGCATTTATCATTTATGAAAAAAACACTTTAATAATTCACTGCTTCAATTAACATTTGCTGTTAATCAAGATTTCATGTCTGAAAGCCTCATACCCAAGCACAGCGGGTTGGTTTAGAATCGAGCCCCATTTGTCTGTCAGGGAGCCCACAAAGAGACAAATGCCAGGCCTACTTAGAGCTGGAGATGGGGCCACCTTCAGAAGCAGGCTGCTCCTAGGAGCCAGGCACCCCATGAAGTTAAGAAAAGCAAACTGCTGTCTCCAAAGTGGGGCTAGATTTCCCAAAGAAGACAGTAGAGTGTTTTCCCGAGAGAGAAAGATTACAAATTAGGTTGCTACTGGGTCCCATACATATCCCTTAATAAAACATTACGCCACTGTTCCATTTCTTCCTTTCCTATAAGTTGAAAAAGCATTGTGCATTATTATCTACATATTTTTGGGAGCAGAAAGAGTCTTGTTTGTATATTTGATCATTTATAATCTGATCATTTGCTGGGTAACTGCTGTGATGAAAGTGAACAGGAAGAAGCAAGAAAAGCTGTGTTTTATCATTTGTTGTTAATGCTTGTTGCTGCCATTGTCCTAAGATGTATGAAATCTTTTTAGAAGTGTAACTGCAGTAAACGTGATCTTCTGGAATGAAATAATATTAGCAGATTATTATGTAGCATCAAATAGAGTCTGCTTTTTGTATTAATCTCTCTGAGCCTCAGTTTCTCCATCTATAAAATGGAAGTAATATAATATGTAACTCAAGAGGATGTTGTAAGTATTAAGTGAAACACTGAAAAAGCATTTTGCACATGAGTTGTCCGCTGGAAAACACTAAACATTTTAAACTATATGTAACAGGTGAGATGCACTTCCTGTCCTTAGAGAATAAATGTGAGCACATCTCCTTTATTTTTCCAAGCAGTCACTTCAGTCCTTTCAGTTATCAGCACTTACTGAATGACTACTGTGTACTAAGGTTTATTCCAGAAGCTGAGGATCCATTGGAAGATCCTGTTCTACGGAGCTTACATTCTAATTCTGGGAGAAATAATAAGTTAAGGAATTAATTAACTAATTATTCATTATCTGTCACCACTCTCCCTCTACCCTCCACACTGACCACAAATTAGTAGGTAGCTTAGAAAGATGATTGACAGTAAGTACACAGAAAGCAATAACCAAGGAAATATTAGGTGTTACAATCGTCCCTCTTTCTGTGAGGGATTTGTCCCAAGACTCCCAGAGGATGCTTGAAAACTTGAATGGCATCAAGCCCCATATACTATGTTTGTCCCAAATGGACGTATCTATAATAAAGCTTAATTTATAAATTACGTACAGTAATAGATTAGCAATAATTAATAATATATTAGAACAATTGCAACAATAGCCAGTAACAAAACTGCCAGCATTACTAACCTCAAGCATTATTAAGTAAAATAAGGGTTCCTAGAACACAAGCATTTTGAGACTTCCATAGTTGCTCTGATAACCAAGACAGCAACTTACTGACCATCAAAGAGGTACTGCACACAGGGTAGATACATGGAAAATGGATGATTCACATCCTAGACAGGTCAAAGCAGTGTGGGGCAAGATTTCATCACACTATTCAGAATGATGAGCAACTTAAAACTTAGGAATTGTTTACTTCTGGAGTTTTCCATGTAGGATTTTTG
This sequence comes from Oryctolagus cuniculus, assembly GCF_051225735.1. NCBI lineage: Eukaryota > Metazoa > Chordata > Mammalia > Lagomorpha > Leporidae > Oryctolagus > Oryctolagus cuniculus. The sequence continues at coordinate 59,333,220 of NC_142867.1, forward strand.
GACTACGGGTTACTGTAACTGAAACTGCAGAGAGCAAACGTGTAGAAAAGAGAGGACTACAGTAGTGACAGCCAACTTGACACTATCAGAGTGATGACAGCTGGGCGACTTTAACTTTGTGTCTGAGAAAGGCCTCCCTGAGGCAGAGGAAACAGCAACGCAGGCAGAAGGAACAGTTACTATAGAGGTGGGAATGAAATGCTTGCTCCAGAAACAGAAAGTCTCCTGGCTGGAGCACAGTAGGGAAGGGGAGAGTGGTAAGAGAAGGGCCTTGTAGGCCAGTGTAGGGAGGTTTGATTTTATTATACGCAGGTTGTTAAACTACTGGAATGTTCAATCAAGAGAGTGGCAAGATTGATGTACACTTAAAAAAAGTAGCTCTCGATTTCGGGGGCTGGCTAACTGGTGCCAGACTTTTTTTTTTTTTTTGACAGGCAGAGTGGACAGTGAGAGAGAGAGAGAAAGGTCTTCCTTTGCCGTTGGTTCACCCTCCAATGGCCGCCGCGGCCGGTGCACCGTGCTGATCCGATGGCAGGAGCCAGGTGCTTCTCCTGGTCTCCCCTGGGGTGAAGGGCCCAAGGACTTGGGCCATCCTCCACTGCACTCCCTTGCCACAGCAGAGAGCTGGCCTGGAAGAGGGGCAACCGGAACAGAATCCGGCGCCCCGACTGGGACTAGAACCCGGTGTGCCGGCGCCGCAAGGCGGAGGATTAGCCTAGTGAGCCGTGGCACCGGCTGCCAGACTTCTGATACTAAGGCCTGTGAGGAAGCTGGGGCGGCACTCTCCTCCCTCTGACCTGTGCTTGGGGAACTGGCTTTTTAGCAATGATGGTGAGCCCAATTTGAGAACTGCCTTCTGACGTTAAGGGCTGAATTTAGAGGTCACCACCTCTTTCCATCAGCCCTCAGATGGATGCCAGCATCAAGATTAGAGGGAAAAGTTCCTCACCTCCTCCTTCCCTTTCTTTCTAGGCTCCTAGTCCCACCAAGCCCAAGCCAGGGGTCTTCAGTGTCACTGACACTGTCAGACAATACAGAGGCAAAGGAGGGATGAACGCAGAGAGCTCAGCCTTTCCTGTCTCCTCCTCAAGTGGCAACATCAGTGCCCATCATAGAAAGGGACTTAAGGGACATTCTCTTCCCTTCCTGAGTCTCTGATCTCAGTTGCACTCTAGGACCCAAGCTGGCTTCTGAGTTTCTGTCCAATCTTCAAGCCAAGTTCTTGTTAGTCAAACACATTTGTATATAGAATTTACAGAGTGTTGCCCCAGCTCTGCATCCCTTCACCACTCTGATGCTACTTCTTCACCCTACCTGGTCCATTCCAGATGCCAAGGATGGGGAAAGTCAGGTTGGGCCTGTCTCAGGAATGGGAAAGTGTTTTATTCTCCTAGACCTGATATTATACAGCTCTCTTTGGGCTGGGGAGAGGACATGGGTCTGGATTGCTTTTAGAACCCTGTTTTATTTCTCTCCATGATACAGTTTATGGATAATAAGAAACAACTAGATACATACACAAAAGTTAACTCCAACTGCTCAGATAGTGAATTCTTTAAGGGTGGAAACTCAAACAGGGGTTGGGAGCTGAGTAAACTGGAAAAGCAATGCCAAGTGGCTAAACCAGCATCACAGAAGCCGAAGAGCAATTGGATTCCTTAGAAGTAGAGTCATCAGGGAATACTCATAGACTGTAAAGAGGAAAACAGAAAACAGAAGTGTGGGGAGCAACTGGGAGCAACTCGGACTAGACTAAGTTACTGGAATTAAGACTTATTCTATGCATCTGCTCTCCCACAATATGGCGCTGAGAGAGGAGGAAACAGCTTCTACTCAGCTGCCTCCAGTTCAACCAATAAACAGCAGGACCTGCTCCTGATTGGAGGAGAGCAGCGTACTCGGCGTGTGGGTAACAGAGTTGGGATTGGTGGAAGAGGACTATAAAGGAGGAGAGAGACAACATGCACCGGGAACATCTATCTGAAGGAACACCTGAGCAGCCCCCGAGAGAGCCGGCTGGCGGTGTGCCGCTCCCCCGCGGAAGTGGGGAAAGTGGCAGGGGGAACCGCCCTTCCACGGAGGTGGAAGGGACGGTAGCCAACCCGGGAAGAACCAGCAGCAAACCCGGGGAGGGCCGAGCAGACGAAAGAACAACACAGGGTCCTGTGTCATTCCTCCACGAAGAGGGGGAGCGACACAGAAGTCCAAGTTTTCTGGCTTGAACAACTTTGAGAAATCCAGTTTCGTGCCTTGAAGCATCCTCCATGCCAAAATGTGCAAGAACACTAGATGGTCACTCAGTTTGGGGGGATCTTCCTGTTTCCAAAAATACACAAAGAAAGAATATCAGAAAGCATATTCCCATAACGTCCACTGTTCCATGCTAACTTGGTATTTCAGCACTGGATTCATGAAATCAGAGGGTTGCTTGCCTGGGCTGTGTCAACAATCTCTGCAGTCATTCTCCACTGCTAGTGCAATGCCTCATCTTTGGCTTCAGGCCTTTGACTCAGCTTGGGCTTTCTTCCCAAGCGTCATACCTCCTTGGGTGGCTGAGCCTGCTACACTGGCCAACCACACTCACATATTGAAGTTGAGCCTCCCAATGCTACTCTCAAGGCTCCCTTATTACATTCTCAGCCTCGGTCCAGACTCACTTAGGAAGAGCCCTTACTCAGGGCTTTTTGTATCGTTTCCAGCTATGGGCCTCATGTTTGCCATGTAGATGGATTCCTGTAAGTAAATCTCCGTATGCCAATCACTTCATATCCTTTCCTGAGTTCAGCATACCATGAGGACAGGACCATGAGGCTAGATCGCTGTTGCTTACACAGAGAGGAAAATGTCCTTTTAAACCTAGGCCGAAGGCAACATGGGTCTCCTGGTTATATATTTAAATTGTATAAAGCAGGTCATTACAATGCTTCACTCATGAGGAGAATCTCCCCAAGTGCTACAATCAGTAGACATAGATGACTACCAGGAAGCCGAGCTTTTTACCTGAAAAGCTACCCACTTATATAAGCAAAACTGAACTTATATTTCCCCTTTAATTTGAAAAAAAAAATATGTGAACACATAGCATATTCTGAAAAAGACAAATAGCAGATGAGTCAAAGCAAACATGAAGACAGAATTCTCCAGGATGGTCATTCATCTTGCTGGCAGCTGGGGAGCATGCCATTTTGAGGTGAGATGAACTGACTCTCAAATTAATTGGAACAGGCAGAATCCATCCTGCACGGCAAAGGAAGGGCCTTTTAAAGCTAGTGTGTTTCCTTCATGAAGCAGGCCAGGCTCAGAGAGAGCCAAATGCTCCTTAACACAGTAGTAGTGAGGTTCATTGTTCCAGGATGGGCAGGGCCCAGAGTCAAGCTGATAGATTTTTCTGTTAACATATGTTAAACTGTATTGTCTATAACAAAAATAATAACTTGATGAGACGTGTTTACACATTAGGCTAAATTGCTGCGGGTGGAAGTAGGGGGTAGAGACTAAACTAAAGTCTCATCCCAATCCCACCCCTTCCTCCCAGCCCAGCAATGACCCGAGAAGAGAGGGACTGTGATGAGCACATAGGAGAAACTTGAGACACTGTTGGGTTTGCAAGATGTAAAGGATGAAATTCTTATTCCTAAGGAATAAAGGTGTCTTCCTGAGTGAGGAGAGAGAACAGAGAGATGGTTCTGAATGTTGATGAGAGAGAGCTGCAAGAGGAAAAGGGGAGCTGACATAAAAACGAGAGTCGTCAGTTGGAGGGAATGCTTACAGGGCCACCATCCTTACAGAGGACAAAGTACGCTCTCATGACAGGAACTAGACTGAGTTGTAGGCTTATTCCTCCCACACCATGCTCCTCTACTGAGATGTGCTCATCTTTCCCTTCCATTATCATAGCACTGCTTGTTTTTTTCTGATGAAAAGCAGTGAAACTCTTGGCAAGGGTCATCAGAAATACTTTGTTGTGACTGGTCCCATCACAGGGTGCTGGTGGAGCCAGGGTGCTCGTCTGAACCATGTGCACCATCAAATCACAACTGGTTATCAGCATTTACTATCCCAATTCTCCAGGGGTCACTTTTACCAGCTATACAAGACTCAGATGCCCTTCGCAGATGGATAGAACTTGGAAAGAGGGTCCCTGCCATGCCATAACCAGGTTATGGTATGAAGCCAATGGCTCCACTGATATGGTGGCCACATGGTACAATAGCTAATCTCTGCTTTGATTTCATTTCTTGCTGTTTGGAAAAAATGAGGTTACTTCAAAAAAGTGATAGAAATGGAATTAAAAGGTAAGTTTAGTGCGGTGTAAATTTTTTTTGAAATCTGTGCATATGAAGGATATACAAAAAGAGCACTGAAAATGCATTTTAGAAAGAAAACCATGAATGGCTACAAAATTTTTTTGTACCAAAATGAAGTTATGTTTAATTTCCAGCAGACTTTTCTCACAGACTTTTAAAGTACCCATTGTATGTGCTCTATTAAAGTCAGTTTTATAGTTAATTTATGTAAATCAAATGTATTTACCTCTGTTTCCAATGTAGACATAAATCCACAGGAAGAAATTTCAGAAGCTTAGTAAGTGAAACTAGAATGTTTCTGTGTGTCAAAAACTAATCTAAAACTGAAACACAAATGATGAAGTGGGGGGAACATAGGCAATAGCATAATAGACCAAACATTAATGTATTTAAAATAAAAATTCAAGTGAAAGCAATGCTAGAACTATTTCACCCATGATACTAGCAAATATTTTAAAAGGAGAATGATCAGTGTTGGTAAGGGCAGAGTCTAATGTTTTCTGGATAGCTAGTTAGTTGTAATTCTCAAGAGCTTTAAATATCATATTTTCTAATCCATGAATTTTACTTCTAAAATAGATTCTAAGGAAATAATACAAAAAGGAGGTCTAATATTTAAGAACGTACCCATCCTTTGACACATCAATGAAAAGAATAAGCCAGTCTACAGCCATACTGACCCAAACACGCCCAGTCTCGTCTGAAAAGAATAAGCCAAATATTCAACATCTGGAGTATAAGTAGGGAAATCATAGAAGTCCATGCATAATGTTCATAAAACGTTTTCAAGGAAAGCTGTTGTGAATATTCTTTTTAAATGAAAATACAAGATATTAATTTATATACAAAATATGATATATGATATTAACTGTAGAATTTCATTATGTGTCGCTCCCCCTCTTCATGGAGGAACGACACAGGACCCTGCACTGTTCTTTCGTCTGCTCGGCCCTCCCCGGGTTTGCTGCTGGTTCTTCCCGGGTTGGCTACTATCCCTTCCACCTCCGTGGAAGGGCAGTTCCCCCTGGCCACATTCCCCACTTCCGCAGGGGAGCGGCACACCGCCGGCCGGCTCTCTCGGGGGCTGCACAGGTGTTCCCTTAGGTGTTCCCCTTAGATGTTCCTGGTGCATGCCGTCTCTCTCCTCCTTTATAGTCCTCTTCCACCAATCCCAACTCTGCTACCCACATGCCGAGTACACTGCTCTCCTCCAATCAGGAGCAAGTCCTACAGTTTATTGGCTGAACTGGAGGCAGCTGTGTAGAAGCTGTTTTCTTCTCTCCCAGCGCCATATTGTGGGAGAGCAGATGCATAGAATAAGTCTTAATTCCAGTAACTTAGTCTAGTCCGAATTGCTCCCCACAGATCCCCCTTTCTTTTTATTTTTTGGCGTTGATACGTGCCTGTCTTCGGTGTCCCGCGGCACACACTCTGCTCTACTTGCTAGAGTTGCCACAGGTTCTTACAAGTCCTATCAATCAGGCAAACCGAATCCGGGTCCTCTCTTCGCCATGTTGTGAGGAGGTTTTTAGGCGCTGATGTGTGCCTGTGTTCGGTGCCCTGCAGCGCATGCTCTACTCTGCTAGAACTGCCTGCAGGTGGTTACAAGCCCTACCAATCAGGCAAACCGAATCCAAGCCTTCTCATTGCCGTATTGTGGGGAGACTTATTGGTGTTGATAACGTGCCTGTCTTCGGTGACCTGCGGTGCACAAGCTGCTAGCTGCCCGCAGGTGCTCATCGCCTCACTAATCAGGCAGACCGAATCCAAGCTCTCTCATTGCTGTGTTGTGGGGAGGCCTTTCTCTATTTCTCTATCTCCGGGCATTCCTATTTCTCCTATTTTACTTCTATCTACCAGCATTCCTATTTCTCTCATTTCACTTCTAAACTTCTGTTTCTCTTATCCCTGCGGCTTCCCGGCGCCCGCCCCGAGGCTGCTTCTCGGCGGCTTCTCGGCGGCTTCCCGGCTCTGAGCCGCTTCAGCCCACGCTTCTCTCATCTGCGCGGCTTCCCGGCTTCGCGCCCGCACCACAGCCTCGCACCAGCCCAGCATTCCCTATCTACTTGTGCCCCGCACGCTCTCTCTGCGCGCGGCAGCTTCCACGAGTCACACAGCACAGCTCACGTTTCTGCCACCACCGGTATTCAGTCCAAGTTCCCCGGACTAACCTGGTGAATTCCAACCTGGCGGCCCACGTCTCTGCCTCTGGTTCCAGATTTTCGCCTTTTGCTCCCCGGGGTGACTTGAAGAATTCCAAGCTGGCTTACGTCTCCGCCTCGGCCTGCACTCACGGCTTCATCCTCCCTAACATATTTTTCTACCCGGTATGTTTCCCTAAATTTTCTTCCAACAATATTCCTCCCTCATTTCTCCTGGCCTCTCCCCACAGTCCGTATCCAAGTCTAAGTTTCTTATAGGTTTCACGTTCACTTTCAACCTGCAGTCCGTATCTGAGTCTAAGTTTCTTCTTGCTTTCACTTTAAATCCTAACTTCTTTCCCACAGTCCGTATCCGAGTCTATGCCTAGGCTTTCAATAGCTTCTTCCGGCACCTTTTCCGTCCAGCTTTTCCCTAGGCTCTTTGCTAGTCTCTCTCTCCGGTATTTTCCACTTCTTCCCGTTTCTTCCCTCCTAGGTCTCCTATCCGAGTCACGGCACCATTATGTCGCTCCCCGTCTTCGTGGAGGAACGACACAGGACCCTGCGCTGTTCTTTCGTCTGCTCGGCCCTCCCCGGGTTTGCTGCTGGTTCTTCCCGGGTTGGCTACTATCCCTTCCACCTCCGTGGAAGGGCAGTTCCCCCTGGCCACATTCCCCACTTCCGCAGGGGAGCGGCACACCGCCGGCCGGCTCTCTCGGGGGCTGCACAGGTGTTCCCTTAGGTGTTCCCCTTAGATGTTCCCGGTGCATGCCGTCTCTCTCCTCCTTTATAGTCCTTTTCCACCAATCCCAACTCTGCTACCCACACGCCGAGTACACTGCTCTCCTCCAATCAGGAGCAAGTCCTACAGTTTATTGGCTGAACTGGAGGCAGCTGTGTAGAAGCTGTTTTCTTCTCTCCCAGCGCCATATTGTGGGAGAGCAGATGCATAGAATAAGTCTTAATTCCAGTAACTTAGTCTAGTCTGAATTGCTCCCCACAATTATGAAAGTTCTGGAAGGGAATATATCAAAATGCTATTAGTCAACTTTAAAATGGTAGGTTTTCCCATCAAAGTATTAACTGGACCTTATGCTGCTTAGCTTCTGAGATAAGATGAAATCAGGCACATTTAAGGTGCTATGGCAATGAATACATAAAGTTTGTTCACCTTCTATAAATAAAAAATCACTGGGGCCGGCTCCGTGGCTCACTAAGTGGCGCCGGCATCCCATATGGGCACCGGGTTCTAGTCCCGGTTGCTCTTCTTCAAGTCCAGCTCTCTGCTGTGGCCCAGGAAGGCAGTGGAGGATGGCCCAAGTGCTATGGGCCCGTGCACCCGCATGGGAGACCAGGAAGAAGCACCTGGCTCCTGGCTTCGGATCGGCGTAGCTCTGGCCGTAGTGGCCATTTGAGGGGTGAACCAACGGAAGGAAGACCTTTCTCTCTGTCTCTCTCTCTCACTGACTAACTCTAGCTGTCAAATAAATTAAAAAAATTTTTTAATCATTAAAAAATGAGATTTTCTTTTTATACTTCTTAACACTAACTAGTGTGTTATTTCTACATTTCTTCAGAGAGAATATGCTTTTATAATTAGAAAAATTTAGCAAAACAATTACAATACAGAATCACACAGAGAAGCATCAAAATACATTAGAAAAATGGCTGAATTCAAATTTGGAGTATGAAGGTTTTAAAAGAATCTGGAACATTTTGTTAGTACTTCAAGTAGGGATGCTTTCAAAGATTGGTCATGTCAAAAGAACACAGGAACCAACTGGAAGGGGCTCTTGTAGGCAGATTTCAGACAATTCAAATACCAAAAAGGAAACAACCACAAAAAAAGTGGGACATATCGAAATTTTTTTAAAGAACACTTGAGTTATTAATGTTACTAAAATTAAAAAATCATTTTGAGGTTGCTAATGAATTACTACTTGGAAAGCTGGGAAATAAGAGAAATAATCAAGCACTTATTTGGACTGTTTTCTATACAAACTATACCTTAGGTCTAAGTATTGTCCCTGGGCCAGCAATCATCTGAGAACTTGTTCAGAATGTAGATTTTAGACTGCCCATTTTACCTACTGACTCAAAATTCTGAAGAGGAGCCTGAAGATTTGCATTCCCAACAACAGTGTTTTAGGGTATCCTTTTCTCTATAACCTGCCAGCATTTGTTATGTTTTGATTTCTGTATAATAGTCATTCTAACTGGAGAAATATGATATGTCATTGTTTTCATCTGCATTTCTTTGATAACAATATGGGGATGCCTCAAAAAAACTAAAAATGGGTCTATATAGCTATTCTTCTACTGGTAATATATCCAAAGGAAGTGTAACCAGTGTATGAAAGAGATACCTGCACTCCTATGTTTATAGCAGTCCAATTCATAATAGCAAAGAACCTACCTAGATGCCCATCAACTGATGTTTGGATAAAGAAAATGTGATATATATGCACAATGGAATATTACTCAGCCATTAAATAAGGAATGGAATCCTGACATTTGTAGCAAAATGGATGGAACTGGAGATCATTATGTTAAGTATCACATATTTTCTCTTATTTGTGGAAGGTAATAGAGATATCAAGAGTATAAAAATTGTGTGAATATTATTTGGTTTATAGTTATAAATATTGTCTTCACTGAATTATATCATGTGTATGACAATATACCTTTTTTTAAAAAAAGATTTATTTTATTTATTTGAAAGACAGAGTTACAGAGAGAGGCAGAGACAGAGAGAGAGGTCTTCCATCTGCTGGTTTACTCCCCAGATGGCCGCAACGGCCGGAGCTGTGCCAATCTGAAGCCAGGAGCTTCTTCTAGGTCTCCCATGTGGGTGCAGGGGCCCAAGGACTTGGGCCATCTTCTACTGCTTTCCCAGGACACAGCAGAGAGCTGGGTCAGAAGAGGAGCATCTGGGACTAGAACCGGCGCCCATATGAGATGCCAACGCATCAGGCCAGGGCTGTAATCCACTGCGCCACAGTGCTGGCCCCGACAATATACCTTTCTTTCCTCACCTTATGATCAATATCATGAATGCCACATTTTAAGATATTAATATACCTGCTTTTTTAAAAAAGAATACTATATGTTTATAGATATATTAGGAACATATGAGGTAAACATGGAAAAATGTTAAAAATTGTTAAATCTCAAAATTAAAAAAATAAGCAAGCAAAAAATAAAGTAGGCTTTCTAAGCTTTAGATCAAATTCTAAATCTTCTGGGTTTTTTTCCTGCTATTTTTTGTACTGACTAGAAGTCTCTGCTGTGTTTTTTCTTTATTAAAGAGATATAAAATCCCAGTTTCATGTGTGGGTTTGAGGGGAAGAGGTTCACGCAGCATTTCAGCTTGCTTTCCACAAGGACACACAGGTCAACCTGGCCTAGGTAAGAGCCTTCCAAGTGCTCCAGCACAGATCACTGAAGATTGCATTGGAATTTAGGGTCTAAGTCCTGCCTGGTATATTAGTGTTCCTTATTGCCTCAGTGCATACTCATCTCTCCCAAATAGTATCAAGACTATACAATTTCACAGGTAATTCTTTCCAGTTGGTAAGTAAATCCCAACCCCTTTAAAAGCTGTTCCAGAGTTTAGAGAAAGTTTATAAAACTGACGTAGCACAAACATAAAAATTTGATAAAAACAGCACTAGTATTATATATGGGTAATGATTCAAAAGTCCTACACTGGGAAAAAATGGTGAAGTATGGAATTTAATTAATAATAATTTACTGATGTTAGTTCTTCAGTTGTGACAAATATACAGTAATAATATAAGAAATTAACCACAAGAGAACTTGAGTGAGGGATATATGGGAACTTTCTGTACTGTCTTTATAAATTTTCTATAAATTTGAAATTTTTATAAAAGTTTATTAACATCTACTTTGAAATTAATCATGCTGAATGTGCACACACAGGGCCCAAGTTCAAGCTCAGAAACGTGGTGAAATGAACACGCTAACAAGACATGGAACAGTGGCTTTCACTGCATCCTTCACGCCTCCTTGACTTCCTTGTTGGCCATGGCTGAAACTGGCAGACATGTACTTCTGACAATTCCTTTTTAGATTGATTCTAAATTTTTATTTTAATTGTAAATTGACAAATTATGGTTGTATAAATCTGTGTTATACAAAGTGATATTAAGATTTATGAATACAGTGTGGAATAATATAATCAAATAAATTAATATATCCATCATCTCAACTACTTACTATCTGTTATAGTGAGATCATTTGATCTTATACAAACTAATCCTCACATCTTAACCCAAGGATAAAAAAAAAGTCCAGTATGTGCAGTAACTACTCATAGTTATGATATTGAAGAGTGAGATACTTTCTCAAGAGATACTGCAACATTTGACTTCAGAGCAACTAAGGCATACCAGAAAGCTTCCCCAAAGAACTTTGAATTCTATCTTCCAGGTGGTTAGACCCATTAGGCAGGAGCCAGATTTCACAAGCATATAGACTGGGAGAGCTGAGACCATCCAGCCTGCCTTTCAAACCCAAGACAATTACAGGACTCGCCCTCATGGCACCTGATCAAGATGATGCTTATCATGGATGATAAGCACATGCCTGCACCCTGCAGTTACTTCACTATCAAGACACCTGGGTACTCTAGGCAGCCCCCTCCCCCCCTTCAAACAGCAGAAACATTTTCCACTTGGACACTGGGATTCAGCTACAACATCACCCTGTGAACCAACTCAAATAACATAAAATACTATGTGCGTTGTGACTATAAATCTGGCCTGGGCCCTACAGTTCACTTCTACCTATGACCACAGAGACTTGAATGGAAAGCAAAACTGATACCTAAAAGTTTCCAGAACAGAAATGTCAGGGATTATGTAATGGACCTCTCTTTCTACTGTCAGGCAATTGGGGAGTGCAAGTGTAGTTTTAACAGTTTCATCCATGTTAATTATAGACACCACTACCAATGTCTTAATCCTTTTTTTTTTTTCTTTTAAAGGCAGAGTAACAGAGCGAGAGGAAGAGAAACAGAGATCTTTCATCCACTGGCTCACTCCCAAAATGGCAGCAACCACCAGGGTGGCCCAAGCCAAAGCCAGGAGCCAGGGGCTTTATCCAGGTCTCCCACATGGGTCCAGCAACTCAAGCACTTGGCCATCCTCTGCTGCCTTCTCAGGTGCATTAGCAGGAACTGGATGAGAAGCAGAAAAGCTGGGATTCTACCCAGTGCCCAAGTGGTATGCCAGCATCACAAGCAGCAGCCTCATTCTCTACACCACAATGCCAGCCCCATCTTAATCCTCTTTTATCATGAAATGCTCAGTGCCAGGCAAGGTTCTTAACACACAGTAAGTGAATTAGTCAGTTTTTTGTTACTACAATGACATATTTAGGGCAACTAACTTTATAAAGAGAAAAGGTTTTCTGGCTCACAGTTTTAGAGGTCCAAATCCAACATCAGGTAGTCTTATTTGTTTGGATTCTGCTGAAAGCAGTGGATGGCAATGGCAGAGCAGGTGCAGAAGGATCATATGATGAGCTCGGAAGCATGTGGAGAGGGTAAAGCCAATCTCTGGCTTTTATAATAAGCCCTTCCCATGAGAACTACCTTCCACAGGCCTGCTCTCAGTGACCTAAGCACTTCCTACCAGGCCCCACCTCCTAAAGGATCCATCATCTTCCAGTAGCACCACCCTGGGGATCAAGCCTTTGGCATATGGGCCTTCAGATGGCATTTACTTTCAAACAATAGTAGTATATTGTTTAATAAATACTGTTGAATATAACTATTTAATTACTTTCTTAGATTGGCTTTCCTGGAAGAAAATAATTGAGATCTTCAAATTAATATTGTAACCTCAGAGCATATAATTTCTTTCAGCAATTGAACCCATTAACACATGAGTATCATCACAGTTGACTGACCTAGACTTCCCAGAGCCTTTAACTTCTTAAATCAGACATCCAGGACAAGAAGGTCTTGTCTACTCATAGGCCACTGTTAGTACAATTCCTAGGGGTTTCTGACTAAAATTAACAGAATTCCAATTTGCATCTTTTTGTGTTTAAAATAAATTAGAACAAGTGCTAATTCATTTTACAGATGATTGGCTACTCTGAGAAAAATGTCCCTATACAGAAGCCCTCAGAGAAAGATCAAACAAAGAAGAGAAGAACTGACCAATTAAGATCTAAGATCCCTGGGACATCAAAGGAGTAGGAGTGGTCTAATTGGTTCCTTGAGAAGACAGCAGGTGAATCAGACATTAGCTCCCTAAACTACCTGCCAATGTGTTGGCTCAAAGAGGCCTCAGTGTTCTGAGCAGGGCACTTCCTTCAAACAATCCTGGCAGTCAGTGTGAGGGCAATTCACTTTCATTGCTCTGTCAGGTGCAGGCTGCATTTATTCTGGGTCTGCTCTTTTAATCTTCTGTGAGCCATCCACATGTGCAAAGGCCTCTGGTCTATTATCAGAGTGTAATCTTTTCACTTTTCAAAATAGCTTCTCTCTGGAGCGAGAAAGCTTAAATAGGGCACCAGAGTGCTAATCAGCTCCTGTTCATGTGTGGGAATGGTAAGGCATCTGTATATCAGGCAAAACAAAGCAAAACTGGAATCCCTGTCTGACCCAGGAAAGCAATAATGCCAGCCTCAGCTCCAACCACAAAGACATTGGCCTGAGTTTCCTGTAGCGTAAAAGGGAAACAGCAGTGGAAGGGTGGATGATAAGCATTTCAATAGTGAAAAACTAAATAGACATCACCAGTTACTTTTCTTTTGTAGCTTTTAAATAACTGGTAGAATCAGTTAGAGTTTTTCAGACTAAATTTCTTACCATGGCATGGAGAAAAATACTTCTAAATTATCTACTTTTTTGACTTGATGCAGAAACATGAGCTCATTTTCCTGGAACCCTCTCCTCCTTAGGATTTACAGGCCTACTTTTATTTTCTAATTACCTCACACCCTAAACATTTAATTCTTTTTTTTTAAAGATTCGATTTATTTACTTGAAAGAGTTACAGTACAGAGACGCAGAGGCAAAGAGATAGAACTTCCATCCACTGGTTCACTCCCCAAACGACAGCAATGGTCAGAGCTGAGCTGATCCTAAGCCCGGAGCCAGGAGCTTCTCCCAGGTCTCCTATGTGGGTGCAGGGACCCAAAGACTTGGGCCATCATCTACTGCTTTCCCAGGCCATAGCAGAGAGCTGGATCAGAAGTGGAGTAGCCAGGACTTAAACTGGTACCAGCACTTATATGGGATGCTGGCACTGCAGGCGGCTGCTTTAGCTGCTATGCCACAGCGCTGGCCCCTAAACGTTGATTCCTAGTAAACAAAAATAAAATGCTACATGTGTCTTCATATTTAATCCCACTTTCCAGGATACAATTTGAAGTCATTTCCATCAGACTTTTTGTTTAACTTTAGGGAAGAAAACGCCTGTAGCAGTCTCACCCGAGAGGCTAGCCCAAGCCTCACAAGGGAGACCAAGGCCAAAATTGGGTGCCAGAGTTCTCAATGGAAGTAATTTGCAGCCGGCGCCGTGGCTCAATAGGCTAATCCTCCACCTTGCGGCGCCGGCACACCGGGTTCTAGTCCCGGTTGGGGCGCCGGATTCTGTCCCGGTTGCCCCTCTTCCAGGCCAGCTCTCTGCTATGGCCAGGGAGTGCAGTGGAGGATGGCCCAGGTGCTTGGGCCCTGCACCCCATGGGAGACCAGGAAAAGCACCTGGATCCTGGCTCCTGCCATCGGATCAGCGTGGTGCGCCGGCTGCAGTGGCGGCCATTGGAGGGTGAACCAACGGCAAAGGAAGACCTTTCTCTCTCTGTCTCTCTCTCTCACTGTCCACTCTGCCTGTCAAAAATTAAAAAAAAAAAAAAAAAAAAAAAAAAGGAAGTAATTTGCTAAAAGTGTCTGGAAGCCTCCAAAGTGTCTGGAAGGAAGTGAAATCAGAAGGCGAGACTAAATCACATCTCCACGGGCATAAATGGCCAAATCCATGAATGTTCCATCTCCACTCCACATACCCTGCATCCAATCCAACAGCAAATTCTTTCTACTATTCCTGTAAAATATACACAGAACTGCTTCACTTCTTCCTGCCTTACCATTACAACCTGATCCAAGTCACCATCAACTCTTTCTCAGAAAATTGATAGACATTTGTTATCTCTTTTATTACTCATTCCCACTACAAGCCTATTCACTATATGACCTTTCCACGTTGTTTTTAAAATATGTTATAATGGCACTTTCTTGCTCCAAATCCTTCAAGGTCTCCCAGTCTCAAAGCAGTTTTTCCTATGGCTTAGAAGGCCCTATGTTCTATACTCCACTTGCTCACACTACCACTGTGGCTTCTTAACATTCTTCCACTACTCACTGTGCTCCAGTGTTTACTGTGGTGCACCCCTCTAGTAAAATCTCTCTCCCATAAGACACTCATTCACAATTTCTTTCCTTTTCTGTTTTAAGTATCATCTTATTTGAGAAGTCTTCCCTGGTTTACTATGTGATTCTGATACTCCTTTTCTTACTGTTTTATTTTTCTTTATTTAGAACTACTGTATACCACATGTGTGTTTATATTTCATCTCCATTACCACAACCAATACACGAAAAGAAATTCCATTAGAGCAGAGAAATCTGTTGAATCTGCTGGTGTATCTCCAGTATCTAGAAGAGTCTGGCACATCATAGACACTCAATTAATGATTCCAATATAATCCCATCAAGATTGCATGTACCAATGCCATATCACTAGTTCAAGTGATCAAGTTTAATTCACAATTGATCACACTGATAGGTCTAAGAGTCAAAGGGATCACATAAACAAGACTAGTGTTGGCTAATACTAACTGATAGAATAAAAAAGGGAAAGAACGATCCCACATGGGAAGCAGGATATACAGCAGACTCGTAGAATGGCAGATGCCCTAAACAACACTCTGGCCTCAGAATCAGCCATTAAGGCACTCGGTTCTGGCTGAAGAGCCCATGAGAGTATTTCAGGCATGGAAAGCCAAGACACTCTGGCAAAAAAATAAATAAATAAATAAATAACCTAAATGAAAGGTCTCTGTGAGTGAGATCCCAGTAGAAAGAACGGGCCATCAAAGAAGGAGGTATCTTTCTCTGAAGGGAGGAGAGAACTTCCACTTTGACTATGACCTTGTCTAAATAAGATCAAAATCAGCGAACTCAAGAGGTTTCCATAGCCTTGGAAACTCATGACAAGAGCCTAGGGAGATTTCTGACACCATAAACAAGAGTGTCAAATTTTAAGTCAACAACAGGAGTCACTGTGCACTTACTCCTCATATAGGATCTCTGTCCTTAATGTGTTGTCCAATGTGAAGTAATGCTATAACTAGTACTCAAACAGTATTTTACACTTTATGTTCTGTGTGGGTGCAAACTGATGAAATCTTTACTTAATATATACTAAATCGATCTTCTGTATATAAAGATAATTGAAAATGAATCTTGATGTGAATGGAATGGGAGAGAGAGTGGGAGATGGGAGGGGTGTGGGTGGGAGGGAAGTTATGGAGGGGAAAAGCCATTGTAATCCATAAACTGTACTTTGGGAAATTATATTTACTAAATAAAAGTTTAAAAAAATTTTGTTAATAAACAAGTGAATGAAAGTCAGTCTTTTATTCAGACAGAAAAGACAGAAAATGATAGCCAAGAGACAGTACAGTCTAGGATGCAGCAACAGGACTAGTAGTTAGAACAGAATTGAAGAAAGGTGAGTCCAGGGTTCAGAAGGCTGAATCTCTTTTATTGCCCACCAGAGGCTTGATGTGTGGTGTGGCAAATGGTTTGAAGGTTGATTCAGAATCAAGAAGCGGGCAGTTTGAGGAATGCACTTCATTCCCCCAGGGGAGTCAGACTATTACCTGAAGTCTAGCTTCTGTCCCGTTCTGTGGCATTTCTCAATGAGACTGTCTCATATTGCTTTCATCTCTGTACTCTCAGGGTCTGCTGTCTGACTGGTGCAAGAAACAGGACACAGGCTTCATAAGTGATTGGAATGACTGGACTGTAAATATGTCAGGAATCCCCTTTACAAACCTGTAGAAAGTGGAGAGCAAGCCCTAGATCTGGAAGGATCTGGGGCTCCTGATTGTCCACCCCACCCACTTCCCTATTTCTAGTGTCCTGCTAACCCTATTAAGCCCATATTATACCTTGAAAGAGAAAACAGAATCAAATGAGCACTAAGACATCATTTTTCTCTTTATCTTACTAAGTGTTTCCACATTATTTTCAAGCAGGGCCTGTTTTGTCCTTAGTTTTATCTGTGATGAAAAACAAAGCACCTCTCTGCCTTTGCCCCCTCGTCCCTTCTAACCCAAGCAGAAATGTTTCCATTGGAATCTGAAGGCAGGAGAAGCCTATTATACTAGCTCAAGCAGCTAGTTGGAAGGAGTTCCCTCTTAGCCTGTTTTATTCATGTCTTTGATCGACATGATGACAACCCCCTTTGCGCTAGCTTACCTTGCATGTAACTGTTCTGGACACAGTTCTGGTATGTCTTACATTTCAGATTTATTCATACAAATGTTTGTTATTTATGCCTCAATGCATAACGCATCCAAGGCAGTCTTTGGTCTTGTGCTGTTTCATCTTCAAATTGTCCTTTAGTATCAGATCCGTCTGATCAGACAGCTCCCTCTGCAGTCTCCTTGGCATCTTCATGTGCTGCTCCCTTTTTCCCTTTGCTAGTATTTTTGAATCAGAATTTTCCAAAAGGTTTAAAGTAAATTTTCTATTTAAAGTCTCATGTTGCAGAACTATGATCATCTTTTCATCTTATCTTTAGAATGTCTATCATATTACTTATTTTTTGTTATTTTCAAATTTAATATGGTTTTCACTTTTTCTCAGTTTTTGTATCAGGGACAAATTTCTCCTTACTGGTAAGAATTAGGTCCTCTATTTGAGTCCACAGAAATACAGAACCAACATAATATATACACATGTATTTTTTTTCCTGTGTGTGTGTATGTGTGTGTAATACATATGGAGAAAGACAGAGAGAAAGAGAAAAGGAGAGAGACCCATTATAAAGAACTGGCTCTCCTGATTTGGAAGCTGGGAAGCCTCAAGATCTGCAGTCAGCAGGCTGCCCACCCAGGAGAGCCAGGGGTGTAAGTCCCAGTGTGGAAGTTTACAGACTTGAGACCCAAGAAGACTTCCGGTGAGCCTGAGCTTTTGCCTGATGTCCCAGCTCAAGCCCTCAGACAGAAGGAGGGGCTCCCTCTTCCTCAGCATTCTTTTTGTTTCATTCATGTTTTCAACCAAATGAATGAGACCTACCCACATTACAGAAGGCAATCTTCCTTATTCACTTCACTAATTCAAATGCTAATTTCATCCAGAAATGCCTCTGAGACACAACCAAAATGTTTGGCCAGATACCTGGGCACCCTGTGGGCCAGTCAAGTTCACACATAAAATAAATAATCACCAGCTCTTAGTAGTCAGATCTAGTCTTCACTTTTGGAAAATAAAATTTCAGAGAAGAATCAAGATCCTTCTAGAATTGGCTTTTCATTAAAGGCTTTCTCCAGATATCTAGTTAATTTCTGTTCCCATTTCCTGACAATATCCTGTCTCTGCCAGGTCTATGATCTGCATCAGGTGTAGAATAACTCAATAATTTATTCTACAAGCAATCATTTTACATTGATCACCTGTTATACAGCAGGCCTTGTGTCAAGAATCACTGACTCCTTCCTTTCATCTCATCCAGGGGCCTATATCCATTATATACTTTTTTTTATTTTTTTTTTGACAGGCACAGTGGACAGTGAGAGAGACAGAGAGAAAGGTCTTCCTTTGCCGTTGGTTCACCCTCCAATGGCCACTGTGGCCGGCACACCGCGCTGATCCAATGGCAGGAGCCAGGTGCTTCTCCTGGTCTCCCATGGGGTGCAGGGCCCAAGCACTTGGGCCATCCTCCACTGCACTCCCTGGCCACAGCAGAGAGCTGGCCTGGAAGAGGGGCAACCGGGACAGAATCCGGTGCCCCAACCGGGACTAGAACCCGGTGTGCTGGCGCCGCAAGGTGGAGGATTAGCCTAGTGAGCTGCGGCGCCGGCCCCCATTATATACTTTTATACTTTATATATTATATATATATACACACACATTATATACTTTATATGCTATACTTTCATTCCTCTCTCCTGCAGGCTTTTCCCATAGATGCTGGGGAAAGGATCCACCTACAGGATCAGTTTTCTTCCAGGTTCTTATTTATATACGAGCAATATTTTTTTAACTTCCTGTATATTTTATTGTTATTATTTCACTCATTTATTATTTCTAATTTATAGGTAAAGTTAGTGCTTTATTTGCAGCAAGATAAATACAACCTAGCAATGGATTCACTCAACTGGATGGAATGGAGACACTGACTGACTCTATATTTTTGACTGTAGTTATCAAGTCATCTCCATAATCAAGGTGATGTGTAGTGATAGGAAATCCACAGTGAGCTTCTGGCACCCATTTAGTATTTGTGTTTAGTTGACTGGACTGAAGTTCAGGGACAGACCAGTTTCTGGAAAGAGAATTGGCAAGATCAAGGCCTGACCTTGGTAGTTAAGAGGACAGAACTTTGAAGTCAGAGTGTCTAGTTTTGGATGTGCTTCGGAGGCTAAATTAAACATCTTGGACATGTTATTGAATAATCTCTCTTTATACTGGTTTCTTCACTTGTAAAACTGAAGAACAAATAAGACTGCACAGGACTGTTGTAAAGTTCAAATTAATACATGTAAATTGGAATATGTAAAGTCTAGCACAAAAAGATCATTACCATTCTATAGGTTATCTTAATAGGAACTAAAACAGGGCCAGCGCCGCGGCTCACTAGGCTAATCCTCCGCCTAGCGGCGCCGGCACACCGGGTTCGAGTCCCGGTCGGGGCGCCGGAGTCTGTCCCGGTTGCTCCTCTTCCAGGCCAGCTCTCTGCTGTGGCCAGGGAGTGCAGTGGAGGATGGCCCAGGTGCTTGGGCCCTGCACCCCATGGGAGACCAGGAAAAGCACCTGGCTCCTGGCTCCTGCCATCGGATCAGCGCGGTGCGCCGGCCGCGGCGGCCATTGGAGGGTGAACCAACGGCAAAGGAAGACCTTTCTCTCTGTCTCTCTCTCTCACTGTCCACTCTGCCTGTCAAAAAAAAAAAAAAAAAAAAAAAAAAAAAAAAAGGAACTAAAACAAGAGACTAATTATAGAATGAAAATGGGGAGAGAATTGGAGATATTTTCAGGTTTGCAAGTTTAGTGAAGGATCATCTCACCATTGAATCATCTCACCATAAGTCTAAGTTCTTGCTGAGTTGAGGGCATGGCCTTATAGATAAGCCTGCCCTATGGCCACGCATCTCAGGATCTCAGGTGAGGAGGCTTTATGGATTCAGGCAAGGTGGAGTCTGAAAATTGAGTTTATCCTCTTTTTTAATACAATTATATAGTTATTTGCCTTATAAAATGTCATTACCAAAAAGTATATAATGTATATATAAAATAAACAATAAAAATTATCTATGTATCCATCAACCAGCATAAGACGTACAACATTATTATAACCTTTGAAGACCCCTGTATACTCTTCCCTAATCCTAATTCTGTCCTTGCCCTATAAATTACCACTATCCTGGATTTTGTTATAGATATTTATCATCTGAACTGTGTGTTCCTAAGAATCACATTTTTAACTTTTTAAGGGTTTTGAATTTTATGTGCATGTAATCATACTGTTTGGACTCCTTTGTAACTTGCATGTTTTTCTCAGCATTGTTTCTGAAACTGATCTATGTTGATGTGGGTGGCTATATACCTTTAATTTTCATTGTGATTGTGTTATTATTAATAATAGTTTGAATTCACTGAGAAAATACAAAAAAGATTAAATTACAGACACTTAATACATAACTTTTTTTTTTTAAATTTTTTGACAGGCAGAGTGGACAGTGAGAGAGAGAGACAGAGAGAAAGGTCTTCCTTTGCCATTGATTCACCCTCCAATGGCCGCTGCGGCTGGTGCACTGTGCTGATCTGATGGCAGGAGCCAGGTACTTATCCTGGTCTCCCATGGGGTGCAGGGCCCAAGCACTTGGGCCATCCTCCACTGCACTCCCTACTTAATACATAACTTTAAAATATATAAAGTGAGATTTACTGGAACTACAAGGAGGGATCAACAAATCTACGATCATAAGGGCTAGGCATTCCCAAAACTTTCCATATACTTCCAAATACTATTTACATTGTGTTCATTACACTTTGTCTACATGCTGAGATATCATGCTATTCACGTGGGTTTCTTTATCACTGGCAGTTCACATGAATACACCCTATAGGATGTGTCAATATTGTGGTAATAATATTTGCAACCATTATTTTATAAACCTTTATGTGAAACAAATACTCAGAGCTAGCTTAGGAACTTGGATAGCTATAAGGAGTTTCTTTCCCAGTTTCTTTTTCTGTGGTTTGGTGGCACTGGGGTATCCTCTTATTCTAGGAATTGTGCTTCCTTTTCTAAGGCCAAGGATTTCTTGTGATATAGTGCTCTCTGGGGAGAGACTGGGGATGGGGACATGTCCAGAGGGTGAATAAGCCTTCACACCCCATAATATTGACTTTCTCTGCTAGACTTCATAGCAGGGATTGCTCTTGCCAAGCTTATTTGCGATAGCTATGTCAAGTAAGGTCAGGACTTGACTACAGGTCTGTGTCACCAGATCATTCCCAGCTGAACTCCACTGTATCACACAGACAGCGAAGGACCATTCCTCAGAGGATGAACGTTTCTTGAATTACCTGTAATTGGGAGAGGACAGAGAATTTGGAGAGAATGAAATGATAGCATGAACAGGGGAAAGTGACCCCATTGACAATGTTAGATGAAGAGTCAATAAAGGGAAGGCAATGATCCAAAGATCTTTCGAAAAATAACACATAACTTAGCCTGGTTTATATTTTTAAAAGAAAAAAACACTGTGTACTGAATGAATAGGGTAACAATGCAACACCAAAAATTGCTGATTGAACATTTTTGCCTTTCTTAGTCCTAAATTCCACTAAAGTCATAGTAAAATAACATTTTCAACTATAAACAAGACAGTAAAGGGAACAATGGGATTAAAAGTAAGAAGATACAGTCCAAGCACAATGAATTTTCCAACAGTTCTGGAAATGTAAAGCATGGAACTGTGCTAATAAATTCAAAAAATTGGTGGAAGTCATAGTTTGAATACAGTTGTAAGGTATTATCACAAGTGGTGGCTGGCTTGTCTGATTCTTTGTCAGCAAGAGTGTAATGTATTATAGTTCAGAGAGATAAAACTAAGGGTAGTATAGCAAACTTTATTATTAAAGTATGTCCCAAGAGAGAAACCGGTCAGGTGAGAGGAAACATGGCCCCTATAGGGATAGCAAAGTTGATCAAAGAACATAACAAGGGAGGAATGGGCCAGTTGAGAGAGCACATAGTAGCCTTTCTTCCTGGTTTGAGACTTTACCCCTAAAGTTATCAGGGGCATTGACTGGTGACATGGGTGTGATGCGAGCCCCCGTTTTATCAGGATAATTTAACCACAAATTAAATTGCAAAGTGGGCAGCCTTCAGTGGGTCCCAGCAGAGAGCAGAGTCCCTGGTCCCTTCCCTGGGTGAGTGGTTTGTGGCTCCTCCCCAGTCACTCATGCCTGGTTATCTATCTGACAGTACTAAAGGGAAAAAGAAACCATGTGCCTGGTAAAAATCCCATAGTCATTGTATGAGAGCAGAAGTAAGCTGAAAATAAAAAGTTTAGTTGACCATTCGTGTTTAGAACAGTCTCCCTGCTTTCATCACCACAGGAAAAGGCTAGGCAACCCAGCATTTACCAGAAGAAAACCCTGAAAAATTAATTGAACTACTAAGGGAGTATCAGCTTGCCTTAGTAGACTATTATTACATTAAAGTCAAGCACTACTTTTCATAAGTTTTGTTCCCCTTCTAAAAATTCACTTTAAGGAAAATTTTCAGTCAACAACTCCAACCACATACACAGAATTCCTATTCAGTTCTCCTATCTCTCCATTCTGAAATATGAGTAGGGGATTTAGTTATCTATTGCTATGTGACAGATTATTTTAAAACTTAATGGTTTAAAAAAACACCATGTATTATATCACATAGTTTCTGAGGATAGAGAATTCAGAAGTTTAGCTGGGGTCATCTTGGCTCAGGCTCTCTCATGAGGTTACAGTACAGATGTTGGTTGGGGCTGCAGTTATCTGAAAACTGTACCGGGACTAACAAATCTACCTCCATACTCAATCCCATGGCTGTTAGCAAGAGTGGCTTATATGGGTCACTCCTTGTATTATAGTTATTAGCTTCTCCTGGAGTGGGAGAAAAAGGGTACAATAGGAGGAGGAAAACTCAGTGCCTTCTGTTACCTAACATGTGCAACTGCATACTATCACCTTAGCCATTATCTCCTGCTCACCCAGACCAACCCTGACACAGTGAGGGAGGCAACTACACAAGGGCATGAACACCAGAAGACAACATCAGTGGACATCATCCTGAAGGCTGGCTGCCACATTAGGTAAAAAAGAATTGCCACATAGGTGGTGAAACACACAGCATAAAAGAGATCAAGATAATCAAATGTAAACTATGAATTCACATGATTCATCAGGGAATAGAAGAGATATAAAACAAAACAGAAGAAACAAATGGTTAGGTATTCTAACATTGCTTAGTATCTTTGGATGGATCTTAAAAGTAGAAAAAGGGAGGATGGGCCGAAAGAAAAGAAGAAATGGATTTTGAAAATAGCACTGCATTTGATGTAGATGTGTGCAAGATACTCTTTTCTTTTCCAGGGTAGCCTGGAGAATGGGGCTCTTCCAATCCACCCAGGGTTGGTAGCTGTAAGAAGTGACTTGAGCTCTGTGTATATCCTTTGGAACAGAATGTTGAGATACTGCATTTATTAGGTGTTAGGTTTAACATTGATGTCCGAAAGTACTTTCTCTAAGACTCTTCCTGGAGGTCTATAATAACTGCAATCAGAATTGCTATTTGTTCCATTAGAAGTGGTCCTCAGTAGAGTATGCAAGCATACTTGGTCCACCTCTAAATTGGCAAATATTCATATCATAGCGAAGAGTTAAACATTGAGGATACCTTACCCCTTACTGAGTTCTACTTCTTTCTGAATGATTATCATTTCAATTCCACTTCAAAGTGGCTATAATTCTCCTCTTTGTACAGATTCTGGGATGTGCACTAAGCATAACACTAGGTGCTGCAGATATAATAATGAGACAGCCAAGGAGCTTACAACATACAGGATAAGTAGGCATTTCAGTATCATAGGAGAAAGTCTGTAATGGGAGCACAAAGAGCTATATGAATGTATAGGAGAACCTTCTACTCCAATCTTATGAAGTATGTAGTCAAGAAAGGTTTCCCACTTCATTCTCAAAGTGTCTAATTTATCACAATAATTACCTGATTTTGCAACTTACATGTCTTTAGGATCTACCCAAACTTCATTTTTACTATGTTGTCCTGGCTAGGAAAAGCCATTGTGAATAATAATTGCCTGATCTACTTCAATATTCCCAAAGTCTCATAAATAGATGTTCTTCTTGAATCCATATTTGTCCTTTTGCAATCTGTGTCCCACATAGCAGCCATCACACTGTTTTGAAAATACATGTTTTATCATGTGATATGGTTTAGATGGTGTTTTAACATGCCCCTAAAGTTCATGTGCTGGAAACTTGATCCCCAGTGTGCCAGTGTTGAGGTGGTGGATCTTTAAGAGGTGTAGCCCAATATAAAGAAAGCATCTCTGGGGGTACCAGCCTTTGAAGGGATTAATGTTTGTCACACAGAGTGAGTCATTTCACAAGAAAGTGGGCTGTTGTAAAATGAAGCCACCCCATACACATGGTCCCTTTTGCATGCAGCTCGTTCTTTTTCCATTTTTCCACACAGCCAGTACAGCTCTTAGCAGAAGCTGACCAGATGGAGTCACCTGACCTTGGAATTTAAGCCTCCAAAACCGTGAGCTAAATAAACCACTTTTCTTCATAAAGTACCCAGTATCAGGTATTGTGTTATAGCTACAGAAAACAGACTAGGACATTATATTTAAAATATTTCAGCAGCCTCACATTGTCTCATTCTTTTTTTTTTAAATTTTTTAATTTTTTGATAGGCAGAGTGGACAGTGAGAGAGAGAGACAGAGAGAAAGGTCTTCCTTTGCCGTTGGTTCACCCTCCAATGGCCGCCATGGCCGGCGCACTGCGGCCGGCGCACCACGCTGATCCGATGGCAGGAGCCAGGTACTTCTCCAAGCACTTGGGCCATCCTCCACTGCACTCCCTGGCCACAGCAGAGAGCTGGCCTGGAAGAGGGGCAACCGGGACAGAATCCGGCGCCCCGACTGGGACTAGAACCCGGTGTGCTGGCGCCACAAGGCGGAGGATTAGCCTAGTGAGGCGCGGCGCTGGCCTGTCTCATTCATTTTTATCTTTATTAGATAAATTCCCGAACATGACTCATCCCATACATATCTTTCTACTTACATCTGAAGCAAAGCACCTCTATCACTCACTTTACACAAGCCACACAGGTATTTTGTGTGCTTTATTCTGTACTCTTTGTACAGATTTTGGAATATGTTTCCTTCTGACTTCAACATTTCCCCTGCCTTTCTTTGCTTTATGAGTATTATCTCCATCTTTTCAGTCAGACATCAATTTAAACATTTCCTCAGAGAAGATTGTCTCAACTTCCCTTACTTCCTTGTTAAAATGAAATACACTGTTGAAATCTTTACTTAATGTATACTAAACTGATCTTCTGTAAAAAAAAAAAAAAAAAAAAAGAAGAAGAAGATATTATCAATTCCCAACTTGACTCTCACTGGGATTAAACATGACAATAGGTCTGATCTGATTTCATCATCATTTAAAAATCATCTATTATTTTTCATTTTATGTTTCTGTGTGGGAGCAAACTGTTGAAATCTTACTTAATGTATGCTAAACTGATCTTCTGTATATAAAGAGAATCGGAAATGAAAAAAATGAAATACATCTCGTATTCTTTTAGTAACATGCTTTTCTCCTTTGTTTTAGCTATGGTATAACTTTTTTTTTTTTTGACAGGCAGAGTGGACAGTGAGAGAGAGAGACAGAGAGAAAGGTCTTCCTTTGCCGTTGGTTCACCCTCCAATGGCCGCCATGGCCGGCGCGCTGCGGCCGGCGCACCACACTGATCGGATGGAAGGAGCCAGGTGCTTATCCTGGTCTTCCATGGGGTGCAAGGCCCAAGCACTTGGGCCATCCTCCACCGCACTCCCTGGCCACAGCAGAGAGCTGGCCTGGAAGAGGGGCAACTGGGACAGAATCCGGCACCCCGACCGGGACTAGAACCAGTGTGCAGGCGCCGCTAGGAGGAGGACTGGCCTATTGAGCCGCGGCGCCGGCCAATAACTTGTTTTATAGCTTGAATAAGGTCTATATTCCCCACTAGACTTCATGTACCCTATGATCAGAAGGTCTATTACAAGCAGAATATTGGGAGAGACAAGGCTTGGAAGTTAAACAAAAGCTATATCACGGACTTGTAGGTTGGCCTAGGAAACTTGATTTTTTTTAACTTTTATTTAATAATTATAAATTTCCAAAGTACAACTTTTGGATTACAGTGGTTTTTTTCCCCCATAACCTCCCTCCCACCCACAACCCTCCCATCTCCCGCTCCCTCTCCCATTCCATTCACATCAAGATTCATTTTTTTTTTTTGACAGGCAGAGTGGACAGTGTGAGAGAGAGAGACAGAGAGAAAGGTCTTCCTTTTACCGTTGATTCACTCTCCTATGGCCACTGAGGCCGGCGCACCACGCTGACCCAAAGCCAGGAGCCAGGTGCTTATCCTGGTCTCCCATGCGGGTGCAGGGCCCAAGGACTTGGGCCATCCTCCACTGCACTCCTGGGCCATAGCAGAGAGCTGGACTGGAAGAGGGGCAACTGGGACAGAATCCGGCACCCCGACCGGGACTACAACCTGGGGTGCCGGCGCCACAGGCGGAGGATCAGCCTATTGAGCTGTGGCGCCGGCAAAGATTCATTTTTCAATTATATTTATATACAGAAGGTCAATTTCATATATACTAAGTAAAGATTTCAACAGATTGCACCCACACAGAAACACAAAGTATAAAGTACTGTTTGAGTACTAGTTATACCGTTAATTCACATAGTACAACACATTAAGGACAGAGATCCTACATGGGGAGTAAGTGCACAGTGACTCCTGTTATTGATTTAACAATTGTCCCTCTTGTTTATGGTGCCAGCCATCACCCAAGGCTCTTGTCATGAGTTGCCAAGGCTATGGAAGCCTTTTTAGTTCGCCAACTCCGATCTTATTTAGACAAGGTCATAGTCAAAGTGGAAGTTCTCTCCTCCCTTCAGAGAAAGGTACCTCCTTCTTTGATGGCCATTCTTTCTGCTGGGAACTCACTCACAGAGATCTTTCTCATTTAGTTTTTTGTTTTGTTTTGTTTTGTTTTTTTGCCAGAGTGTCTTGGCTTTCCATGCTTGAAATACTCTCGTGGGCTTTTTAGCTGAATCCAAACACCTTAACGGCTGACTCTGAGGCCAGAGTGCTGGGAAACTTGAATTTAATGCTAAAGTCAGCAGTTGCCTTATAGTCATGGATATCATATTTTAAGTAATTTCAAAATTTTGCCATTATCTTATTTTTTGAAACAGAAATTAACTTACGGTTATCAGATTATTCATGAGCTCAGCAAATTGTCACTGAACAACTAAAAAGGAGAAAATATGAATTTTCTTCCTGAACACAAGAAAATCTGAATTCGCTCCCAAATGGAAAAGAACTTAAATTATTAGACACATGGGTTCCGGGCAAGATGGCGGAATAGGAAGGGAGCACACTGATAGTCCGGGGAGAGATAGTTTAATAAAAGTGGAGATACTGCAGGTTCAAGGAAGAGTAGGGGAGGAAACAGCAGAAGAAACTCTTCCGGAACGAGTGATTCACAGCGGACCTGCGTGGAGAGCGTGGGAGCCCACAGTTCGGGACACCAGCGGCAGACTCAACACACCAGTACTGGAACGCGAGGTGAGCCGAACCTCAATATCCCGAGACACCGGCAGGCAAGCGGAGAGAGGAGACTAGAGGGAACGACCCCCGGGGGGGGGGGAGGTCACCAGGCTAACTGGAAGAGAGAGAGAGAAAAAAAAAAGGTGACTGGTACGGACACGGGTTTCTCTCTCTCAGCTCACCTCTCAAGGGCGAGCAAGACAAAGAGCAGGCGCCATCTTGGACATACGTCATAAGCAGAGCGACCTCAGGTCTGTACCGGCCCTGAGCCTAGCAGAAAAACCTGACTCTGGGCGGGGCGAATTAACAGGAGATTAGGACCTAGTAAATTTGTGGTGCTACTGAACTGAGACTGTGAAAAAAGAGACAGTGGGGGAGAGAACTCACGGAATTCACGTGAGCACTCTCCAGAGATGCTACAATTCCATAACTTTGGCAACCCAGTGGGAGACTGAAGGAGAATCTGAGCCCACTCTGAGGGCCGAACAGATTCCCTGTGTGGCCCTTGGGAAAGAGCTTCCAATCTCTGGCTCCTGTGGGTATATCATTTGCCTGCTAACTACCTCCAACTTCGTTCAGCTGTGCGGAATTACTTCCCTTTTGAATCAAAAAAAGAAAGAGAGAAGAGAGAGAGATTTACCACGCCTAACCTGGGAGTGTCACCTTTGGCACACCAAACAGAGCTCTCAGGCCACACCCATCTCAAGCCCTAAGGCTACATCAAAAACAGATAGTCCACTTAATCTAGAGTCATAGTAAAACAAGAAAAAGCACCACAGTGAAGAAACCAAATATCTCCAATATGCCAAATAACAAACGCAAAAACCGAGGTAATAAAAACAAGGAAGTCACCATGACGCCCTCAAATGAAAAAGACACCCCAATTCAAGATTATGAGGATGATGACATAGAAGAAATGCAAGAAGCAGATCTCAAAAAATTGATAAGAACATTAAGAAGTTCTCAAAAACAAATTCTTGAACTACAGAAATCCTTAATGGACAAGATAGAAAATCTCTCTCGTGAAAATGAAATATTAAGGAAGAATCAAAATGAAACGAAACAACTAGTACAACAGGAAACTGTGATAGTGACTGAAGTGAAGTATTCAATAGATCAAATGAAAAACACAATAGAGAGCCTTACAAACAGAATGGGTGAAGCAGAAGAGAGAATATCGGACTTAGAAGACAGAGAACAGGAAAGGATACAGTCAGACCAAAGAAAAGAAGAGGAAATTAGAAATCTAAAACATATTGTCGGGAATCTGCAGGATACTATTAAAAAAACCAACATTCGGGTTCTAGGAGTTCCTGAAGGCATGGAGAGGGAGAAAGGATTAGAAGGCCTTTTTAGTGAGATATTAGCAGAAAATTTTCCAGGTTTGGAGAAGGACAGAGACATTCTAGTACAGGAAGCTCACAGAACCCCTAATAAATACGACCAAAAGAGATCCTCACCATGACACGTTGTAATTAAACTCTCCACAGTGAAACATAAAGAAAAGATCCTAAAATGTGCAAGAGAGAAACGTCAGATTACTCTCAGAGGATTTCCAATCAGACTCACAGCTGACTTCTCATCAGAAACTCTACAAGCTAGCAGGGAATGGCGAGATATAGCCCAGGTACTAAGAGAGAACAACTGCCAGCCCAGAATATTATATCCTGCAAAGCTATCATTTGTGAATGAAGGTGAAATAAAGACTTTTCATAGCAAACAGAAATTGAAAGAATTTGTCGCCACTCGTCCAGCCCTGCAACAGATGCTTAAAGATGTGTTGCACACAGAAACACAGAAACACGGTCATCAATATGAAAGAAGGTAAAGGAAGGAAACCTCACAGCCAAAGATCACAGGGAATTCAAAGCATATATTAGAACTTATCTTTGGCAAATGGAAGGGCAAAGTTACCACTTTTCATTAGTCACATTGAACGTTAATGGCCTGAACTGTCCAGTTAAAAGACACCGATTGGCTGATTGGGTTAAGGAACAAAACCCATCTATTTGCTGCTTACAAGAAACACATCTTTCCAACAAAGATCCATACAGACTGAAAGTGAAAGGCTGGAAAAAGATATACCATGCCAACAGAAATGAAAAAAGAGCGGGCGTAGCCATCTTAATATCGGACAACATAAACTTTACCACAAAAACTGTTAAGAGAGACAAAGAGGGGCACTACATAATGATTAAGGGATCAATTCAACAGGAAGATATAACAATTATCAATGTATATGCACCTAACTACAGGGCACCAGTTTATCTAAAAGATTTGTTAACGGACTTAAAGGGAGACTTAGACCCCAATACAATAGTACTGGGGGACTTCAATACTCCACTCTCAGAAATAGACAGATCAATAGGACAGAAGATCAACAAGGATACAGTAGATTTAAACGACACTATAGCCCAAATGGATCTAACAGATATATACAGAACTTTCAATCCTACAGCTAAAGATTTTACATTCTTCTCAGCAATACATGGAACCTTCTCTAGGATTGACCACATACTAGGCCATAAAGCAAGTCTCAGCAAATTCAAAAGAATTAGAATCATACCATGCAGCTTCTCAGACCATAAAGGAATGAAGTTGGAAATTAGCAACTCAGGAATCCCTAGAGCATACGCAAACACATGGAGATTGAACAACATGCTCCTGAATGAACAATGGGTCATAGAAGAAATTAAAAGAGAAATCAAAAGTTTTCTGGAAGTAAATGTGGATAACAGCACAACATACAAAAACTTCTGGGACACAGCAAAAGCAGTGTTAAGAGGAAAGTTTATATCAATAGGTGCCTACATCAAGAAATTGGAAAGGCACCAAATAGATGAGCTTTCAATTCACCTCAAGGATCTAGAAAACCTACAGCAAACCAGACCCAAATCTAGTAGGAAAAGAGAAATCATTAAAATCAGAGAAGAAATCAACAGGATTGAATCAAGAAAAACATTACAAAAAATCAGCCAAACGAGGAGCTGTTTATTTTTTTGAAAAAATAAACAAAATTGACACCCCATTGGCCCAACTAACTAAAAAAAGAAGAGAAAAGACCCAAATCAATAAAATCAGAGATGAAAAAGGAAATGTAACAACAGACACCACAGAAATAAAAAGAATCATCAGAAATTACTACAAGGACTTGTATGCCAGAAATTACTACAAGGACTTGTATGATAGGGAAACCTATCAGAAATGGATAGATTCCTGGACACATGCAACCTACCTAAATTGAACCAGGAAGACATCGAAAACCTAAACAGACCCATAACTGAGACAGAAATTGAAACAGTAATAAAGGCCCTCCCAACAAAGAAAAGCCCAGGACCAGATGGATTCACTGCTGAATTCTACCAGACATTTAAAGAAGAACTAACTCCAATTCTTCTCAAACTATTCAGAACAATCGAAGAAGAGGGAATCCTCCCAAATTCTTTCTATGAAGCCAGCATCACCTTAATCCCTAAGCCGGAAAAAGATGCAGCACTGAAAGAGAATTACAGACCAATATCCCTGATGAACATAGATGCAAAAATCCTCAATAAAATTCTCGCCAATAGAATGCAACAACACATCAGAAAGATCATCCACCCAGACCAAGTGGGATTTATCCCGGGTATGCAGGGATGTTTTAATGTGTGCAAGACAATCAATGTGATACACCACATTAACATACTGCAGAAGAAAAACCATATTATTATCTCAATAGATGCCGAGAAAGCATTTGATAAAATACAACACCCGTTCATGATGAAAACTCTAAGAAAACTGGGTTTGGAAGGAACATTCCTCAATACAATCAAAGCAATCTATGAAAAACCCACAGCCAACATCCTATTGAATGGGGAAAAGTTGGAAGCATTTCCACTGAGATCTGGGACCAGACAGGGATGTCCACTCTCACCACTGCTATTCAATATAGTTCTGGAGGTTCTAGCCAGAGCTATTAGGCAAGAAAAAGAAATTAAAGGGATACAAATTGGGAAGGAAGAACTCAAACTATCCCTCTTTGCAGATGACATGATTCTTTATTTAGGGCACCCAAAGAACTCTACTAAGAGGCTATTGGAACTCATAGAAGAGTTTGGAAAAGTAGCAGGGTATAAAATCAATGCACAAAAATCAACAGCCTTTGTATACACAGACAATGCCATGGCTGAGGAAGAACTTCTAAGATCAATCCCATTCACAATAGCTACAAAAACAATCAAATACCTTGGAATAAACTTAACCAAGGACGTTAAAGATCTCTACGATGAAAATTACAAAACCTTAAAGAAAGAAATAGAAGAGGATACCAAGAAATGGAAAAATCTTCCATGCTCATGGATTGGAAGAATCAATATCATCAAAATGTCCATAAAAGCAATTTATAGATTCAATGCAATACCAATCAAGATACCGAAGACCTTCTTCTCAGATCTGGAAAAAATGGTGCTGAAATTTATATGGAGGCACAAGAGACCTCGAATAGCTAAAGCAATCTTGTACAACAAAAACAAAGCCGGAGGCATCACAATACCAGATTTCAGGACATACTACAGGGCAGTTGTAATCAAAACAGCATGGTACTGGTACAGAAACAGATGGATAGACCAATGGAACAGAATTGAAACACCAGAAATCAACCCAAACATCTACAGCCAACTTAT
Source organism: Oryctolagus cuniculus (assembly GCF_051225735.1). Taxonomy (NCBI): domain Eukaryota; kingdom Metazoa; phylum Chordata; class Mammalia; order Lagomorpha; family Leporidae; genus Oryctolagus; species Oryctolagus cuniculus. Next base: position 59,365,506 of record NC_142867.1, read on the forward strand.
ATTTGATCAAGGATCTAAAACTAATTCCTGGAGCAAGGACAGTCTATTCAATAAATGGTGCTGGGAAAATTGGATTTCCACGTGCAGAATCATGAAGCAAGACCCCTACCTTACACCTTACACAAAAATCCACTCAACATGGATTAAAGACCTAAATCTACGACCTGACACCATCAAGTTACTAGAGAACATTGGAGAAACCCTTCCAGATATTGGCACAGGCAAAGAATTTCTGGAAAAGACCCGGGAGGCACAGGCAGTCAAAGCTAAAATCAACTATTGGGATTGCATCAAATTGAGAAGTTTCTGTACTGCAAAAGAAACAGTCAGGAGAGTGAAGAGACAACCGACAGAATGGGAAAAAATATTTGCAAACTATGCAACAGATAAAGGGTTAATAACCAGAATCTACAAAGAGATCAAGAAACTCCACAAAAACAAAACCAACAACCCACTTAAGAGATGGGCCAAGGACCTCAATAGACATTTTTCAAAAGAGGAAATCCAAATGGCCAACAGGCACATGAAAAAATGTTCAAGGTCATTAGCAATCAGGGAAATGCAAATCAAAACCACAATGAGGTTTCACCTCACCCCGGTTAGAATGGCTCACATGCAGAAATCTACCAACAACAGATGCTGGCGAGGATGTGGGGAAAAAGGGACACTAACCCACTGTTGGTGGGAATGCAAACTGGTCAAGCCACTATGGAAGTCAGTCTGGAGATTCCCCAGAAACCTGAAGATAACCCTACCGTTCGACCCAGCCATCCCACTCCTTGGAATTTACCCAAAGGAATTTAAATTGGCAAACAAAAAAGCGGTCTGCACCCTAATGTTTATTGCAGCTCAATTCACAATAGCTAAGACCTGGAACCAACCTAAATGCCCATCAGCGGTAGACTGGATAAAGAAATTATGGGATATGTACTCTTTAGAATACTATACCGCAGTAAGAAACAACGAAATCCAGTCATTTGCAACAAAATGGAGGAATCTGGAACACATCATGCTGAGTGAAATAAGTCAGTCCCAAAGGGACAAATACCATATGTTCTCCCTGATCGGTGACAACTGACTGAACACCAAAAAGGAAACCTGTTGAATTGAAATGGACACTATGGGAAACGGTGACTTGATCAGCATAGCCCTGACTGTTAATGAACAAATTAATACATTATCCCTCTTAGTAGTTTTTTTGTCTGTTCTACTTAATATGACTGGTTTAATTCTGTAATTAATACACAGTTATTCTTAAGTGTTGAAATTTAACTGAAATGTGATCCCTGTTAAACATAAGAGTGGGAATAAGAGAGGGAAGAGATGTATAATTTGGGACATGCTCAAGCTGACTTGCCCCAAATGGTAGAGTTAGAAACATACCAGGGGACTCCAATTTAATCCCATCAAGGTGGCATGTACCAATGCCATCTCACCAGTCCAAGTGATCAATTTCAGTCACAATTGATCATAATGAAAGGACTAAGAGTCAAAGGGAGCACATAAACAAGTCTAGTACCTGCTAATACTAACCGATAGAATAAATAAAGGGGAGAGTGATCCAACATGGGAAGCGAGATACTCAGCAGACTCATAGAATGGCGGATGTCCTAAACAGCACTCTGGCCTCAGAATCAGCCCTAAAGGCATTCCGATCTGGCTGAAAAGCCCATGAGAGTATTTCAGGCATGGAAAGCCAAGACACTCTGGAAAAAAGATCTCTGTGAGTGAGATCCCAGTGGAAAGAACAGGTCTTCAAAGAAGGAGGTACCTTTCTTTGAAGGGAGGGGAGAACCTCCACTTTGACTATGACCTTGTCTAAACAAGATAAGAGTCGGAGAACTCAAAAGGCTTCCATAGCCTTGGAAACTCATAACTGGTGCATAGGGAGATTACTGATGCCATAAACAGGAGTGTCAATTGGTAAAGTCAACAACAGGAGTCACTGTGCACTTACTCCTCATGTAGGATCTCTGTCCTTAATGTGCTGTACATTGAGACTTAATGCTATAATGAGTACTCAAACAGTATATTTCGCTTTGTGTTTCTATGGGGGTGCAAACTGTTGAAATCTTTACTTAATGTATACTAAATTGATCTTCTGTAAAAAAAAAAAGAAGAAGAAATTATTAATTCCCAACTTGACTCTCACTGGGATTAAACATGACAATAGGTCTGACCTGATTTCATCATCATTTAAAAAATCATCTATTATTTTTCACTTTATGTTTGTGTGGGAGCTAACTGTTGAAATCTTTACTTAATGTATGCTAAACTGATCCTCTGTATATAAAGAGAATCGAAAATGAATCCTCATGTGAATGGAAGGGGAGAGGGAGTGGGAAAGGGGAGGGATGCGGGTGGGAGAGATGTTATGGGGGGGAAGCCATTGTAATCCATAAGCCGTACTTTGGAAATTTATATTCATTAAATAAAAGTTAAAAAAAGAGTAATACTGTCAGACTAACAACACAAATAGTTTGCATGTCAAGTAACAGAAAATTGATTATGTATATCATTGTCAATGAATAAAATGCAATGTTCTGTGGTCACTAAAATGCTATAAAAGGTATTTAATGGCATGGAAATATGCTTACTCTTTAATTAAATAATTAATAGTGTTTCTGTTTTTATTGTTAAATCTATAACAATCTATTATAACAACCTGTGTAACAGAGATTTTACAACAAATTGGCAACTATAATTATTTTTAGAAAAAGGGCAAAATTTATTTTTACTTCTTTTTGCTTGTCTATATTGTTTGATTTGGTCATATTCTCATTGTAAACAATGAAAATGTATTTTAAAATACAATCAATGTTAATGATAAAAAAAATTATTAGACACATGATAAAAAAGGCAATCCACAATTCTCCAAAGAGAGAACCTTCAGGACAATGCTCACATAGCCTTATATAGCCCAACTTCTTCCCCATTGAATCATTCTCTCCCCAATGTCCCTAAAATCAGAAATTCAGGCATGGAATTAATCTGAATCTCTCCTTCTTTTTAGGATCTCTAACTTCTCTTTCTATTTCTTAAAACTGACATTATAAAGGAGACAAGCTCTTATAAGCTGTGACTCCCTTAAAAGGGAGAAGATTTTGCTGAGGAAATGAAAGGGTCAGGACTCACTTGGTCTCTGTTGTCAAATAATGTTTCTAATTTTAGCAGGTAATTTACAGAGAAAACAATGATTCCCTTCATAAACTTGAGAAGGCTTCAGACTGAGTTTTAAACTTCTTTAAATGAAGGTCTGAATTTAAGATATGTAAAGTCACATAACAGAGAGAGTAAGCTCTGACCACGATTGAGCAAAACTATATTATATATACTAACACAAACGGTAAAAATTGATAATTTTAAGACATTAAGTCAGTAAAGATTTATAAGAGGAAAAGTGAAACATTGGTAGTGTTTAATTTAATGGTCAGAATATAGAGTACCCTGGCCTAGGGTGATAAGCAACCAGGTGACATGGTAGCTGTGATCCTGTGATGGAGAAGCACTTAAAATTTTCAGAGTTCTAGGACACCAAACATTAAAATTTCCACCTAACTTTTTTTCTGGTTGCAAATTCACTAATCAGCATTCTAGTTATTATTATGGCTTCCCATTTTCATTTACACATAGAGAAAGCATTTATATCCATCTATTGATTAAACCTCTTGTTTCGAATTAATTGGCATTGTAAGTTTTGGTCACCAGCATCCACGAGCTTATTCAATGTGAGTCTACTTCGAGAATTAGATCTAGCGGCCAGCGCCGCGGCTCAATAGGCTAATCCTCCACCTAGCGGCGCTGGCACACTGGGTTCTAGTCCCGGTTGGGGCACCAGATTCTTTCCCGGTTGCCCCTCTTCCAGGCCAGCTCTCTGCTGTGGCCAGGGAGTGCAGTGGAGGATGGCCCAAGTACTTGGGCCCTGCACCCTATGGGAGACCAGAAGAAGCACCTGGCTCCTGCCATCGGATCAGTGTGGTGCGCCGGCCACAGCGCGCCAGCCGTGGCGGCCATTGGAGGGTGAACCAACGGCAAAGGAAGACCTTTCTCTCTGTCTCTCTCTCACTATCTACTCTGCCTGTCAAAAAAAAAAAAAAAAAAAAAAAAAAGAAAGAAAGAAAAGAAAAGGAAAAAAAATGAGAATCAGATCTAGCTCTCATGCTGACAATCATGTCTCCCTTTAAGCTGATGATATGAGGGTTATATTCAGACCTGCCATGAATTTTCCAGGGAAACACGAACCTAAAAGGATCTGTCTAGATGGCCAGCTAACTCACCAAGGGCATTTCAGGCATTTTCCCAAGTGTATTTTGTATTAATGCTATAACAATTCATGTGTGGAGTCTGGACTTCTTCTTCCCATACCTGACACTTAAAAGTTGTCTCTGTTTCTCCTTCCTGGAAAGGACAGGAAAGAATCAGCGACTTAAAGAAGTAACAATAGAAATAATCCAATTGGAACAGTAGAGAAAATAGATTAAACTAACCAAGACTGAGAATCTCAGAGATTGTGAGATAACAAAAAATTTTACATTTGTGTCATCAGTGTTCCAGCAAGAGAGGAGAAAGAAAGAGAAAATTGATGAATACCATATTACCCTGCCATCCACTCCCAGGAATTTACCCAAACAAAATGAAAGCAGCATCTGAAAGAGTTATCTGTACTCCCATGCTTATAGCAGCTCAACTCATATTAGCTAAGATATGGAATCCACCCAGATGTCTACCAACTGATGACTGGATAAAGAAATCATGCTCAGTTAGTTGTCATCGATCAGGGAGAACATATGATATTTGTCCCTTTGGGACTGGCTTATTTCACTCAGCATAATTTTATAGCATAATACTTTCCAAGTGCTAAAAGAACTCCCAAACCCAGAATCCTATTCCCTATGAAAATATTCTTTCTCAGATAGAAGAAAACAAAGAATTTGTTACCAACAGACCTAGTTAAAACAATGGCCAAGAGAAGTTCCCTAAACAGAAATCAAATGATAACATAAGGACTTTGGGATCATTAGGAAGAAAGAGCATGGTGTGCAAAATATGGATAAAATACAATAGGTTTTCCATCTCCTCTAGAGTTTTCTGTTATGTTTCATATTCAAGGCAAAATACCATAGTAATGCCTGATATTGCTACAAATGTACATTGAACAAATGTTCAGACACTTACATGGAGGATGGTAAAGGGAGATAATGAAAGATAAGTTTTGAATACTTCATTCAAACTAGTAAAAGGAAACACAGACTAGGATCAGTGTTACTGGCATAAACATAAACATAGCAAATTTAAAAATCAGTGAAATGGAAAACAGAGCAATAGAGGAAATCAATGAAACAAAATGAAAAGATCAACAAAAATGAGACATCTTTAGCAAGACTGGGGGAGGGGGAATACACAATACCAAAATAAAGAATGAAACAGGGATATCACTTCAGACCACGCAAACATCAAAAGGAAAATAAGAGAATACTATGAAGAAATCTGCACCAATAAATTTGATAACATGAATGAAATAAGTCAATCCCCTGAAAAAACACCAACAACCAAAACTCACTCAATATAAAGGTGATAATTTGAATAACTTTATAACTATTTTTAAAAAGTTTTATTTATTTTATTTGATAGGCAGAGTTAGAGAGAGAGAGAGAGAGATCAACCGTCTACTGGTTCACTCTCCAAATGGCTGCAATGGCCAGAGCTGGGCAAGGCCAAAGCCAGGAGCCAGGAGCTTCTTCCAGGTCTCCTTTGTAGATGCAGGGGCCCAAATACTTGGGTCATTTTCTGCTGCTTTCACAAATGCCTTAGCAGAGAGCTGGATCCAAAGTGGAGCAGCTGGGCCTCAAACTGGTATGCAAATGGGATGCCAGTGCTGCTGGCAGCTGCTTAACCTGCTATACCACAGCGCTGGCACCAACTGTGTAACTATTAAGAAAATTAAATTCATAATTTTGAAAATTCCAACAAAACAAACCTCTAGATTCAGTTTGCTTTATCAGGGTATTGTACCAAATGAATAATTAACCTCAAGTCTACATACTCTCTTCCAGAAAATAGATGAGGGTTCATTTCTCAATGCATTTTTAAAAGATGTATTTATTTATTTAAAATACAGAGGGAGGGAGTGAGAAAGAGCATAGAGAGAGAGATGGTGAGAGAGATCTTTCCTCTGCTGGTTCATTCCCCCAAATGGCTGCAATGCCTGGGGCTGGGCCAGGCCAAAACCAGGAGGTCAGAACTCCATCCTGATCTCCCAAGTTGATGACACATGTGCTACCTTCCTAGGTGCATTATCAAAAACTGAATTGGAAGCAGAGTAGCTGGGACTTGAACTGGCACTTCAAGATGGGATTAAGAGGAATGCTGGATCAGAAGCAAAGCAGCCAGGACTCCAACAGGTACTCTAATGCAGAATGCCAGTGTTGCAAGTGGCAATTTAACCCACTGTGCCACAAAGCTGACCATGCTCAATAGGTTTGATGACACTAATATTACCACAGTACTAAAACAAGACAGGCAGTATATTTTAAAAGAAGCTAAAGAATTAAATCACATGAACACAGCAATCAATTGCAGAAAAGGCATTTGATAAAATTCATCACTGATTCATGACAAAAAGTCTCAGAATCATAGGAGTAGATAAGAACTTCCTCCAGTTGATAGAACAATTACAAAATAAATAAAAAACCTGTGACACTATCCTTGATAGAGAAAAGACTACACTCTCCCCCTTAAATTGCAAACACAGCATTCACCACTCTTATTCAACACAGTGGTATACATTTCATCCAGTGCAGTAAGCTCCCCCCTCCCCCAAATAAACAACAGAAGAAAAGGGAAGAGAAGGGAAGAGACACTAAAATAAAACTCCCTATTTGCAGATGAAATGACTGCCACTACAAAAAATACCAAGGAATCTAACAAGAACAACAACAAACACAAACCTCCTAGAACTAATAAGTGGGTTCAGCAAGATAACCAGACACAAAGTAAATGTCTAAATATTATTCACTAGCAATTATCTGATAGACAATGAAATGCAAAATAAAGTGCTATCTACAACCATTTGAAAAATGACAGATTTAAATATAAATCTGTCATGTATGAGGTTAAATGCTGGAAAGGTGAAGTGCTGAAAACAGACACTTAGAAGGTTAATTTAAGACACAACCAAATAACAAAATAAGTGGGAAGACATACTGAGTTCATGGATTGGAAGCCTTAACACAGTTAAAGTGTCGATATTCCCCAAATTGACATGTAGATTTAACACAACTCCCAGCACGATGAAATTTTTCTAAACTTTATATGGATAGACAGGAACTAGAAAAGCTAAAACCATTTTAAAAAAAAAACAATATTAGTGGAATCAGTCTACATGATTTCAAGAGTTATAGTATGGTTATAGTAAATAAGACTCTGTGGTACTGGCAAAAGAATGGAACAATGCAACAAAATAAAGAATCCAGAAATTTAACCAAATATGCTCAATAGGTTTTTGACAAAAGTTCACAGGTAATAAAGGTAATTCAATAGAAGGAATATTGCCTTTTCAATAAATGGGACTGGCAAAACTTGAATATACACAGGTTATATATATTTGTGTGTATATATTCACACATAATACAAAATTAACTAAAATGCATCATGGGCTTAAAAGTAAAGTGTAATACTTAAAAACAATTTTAGAAAAAACCCAGGGAATCATAGCTAAACAATATTTCTTAGGCTTGATATTATGACTTATAAAAGAAAAAAACTGGTAAATTAGACAATAAAAATTGAAACTTTTTTCTCTGTGAAAGACTATTAAGAGGATGAAGAGGTAAGCTATGATTGGGCGAAAATACTTGCAAACCAAATATCTCACAAAGTACTAGTATTTAGAATATATAATTTCTCAAACCTCATCGGTACAATTAGAAAATGAAAAGACATGAAGACACATTTACCAAAGAGGATATATGCAAATGGCAAACAAGAACATGAAATGGCACAGTGGGCTAAGCCTCTGCCTGCAGTGCCGGCATCCCATATGGCCAGTGATTTGTGTCCCAGCTGCTCCTCTTCCTATCTAGCTCTCTTCTATGGCCTGGAAAAGCAGTAGAAGATGGCCCAAGTGCTTGGGCCTCTGCACCCATATGGGAGACCCAGTAGAAGCTCCTGGCTTCTGGCTTTGGAGAGTCTTAGCTGCAGCCATTGCAGCCATCTGGGGAGTGAACTAGCAGATGACAGACCTTTCTCTCTGTCTCCCTCTCTCTCTTTAACTCTACCTCTCAAACAAATAATAAAATAAAATCTTTCCAAAAAAGAACATGAAATGATGCTCAACATCATTAGCCATTTGGGAAATGCAAATTAAAATCACAAATGAGGTACTATTACACACCTAATTTATTGGCTAAAATTAAAAATAGAGACAACAAAGGCTGGCAAACTTCTGCAGAAACTGAATCAATCTTAAATTGATGGTGTGAATGTAAAATGGTACAGCCTCTAAGGAAAAGAATTTTGCTTATTTTTTTAGATTTACTTATTTATTTGAAAAGCAGGGTTACAGAGAAACAGAGACAGAGAGAGAGCTAAGTCCTCCATCCACTTGTTCATTACCCAAATGGCTGCAACGGCCGGAGCTGGGCTGATCTGATGCTAGGAGCCAGGAGCTTCTTCCGGGTCTCCCATGCAGGTGCAGGGGCCCAAGTACTTGGGCCATCTTCTACTGCTTTCTCAGGCCATAGCAGAGAGCTGGATCAGAAGTGGAGTAGCCAGGACTTAAACCGGTACCCATATGGAATGCTGATGCCACAGGCAGCGGATTCACCCACTATGCCACAAGACCAGTCCCTAGCAGTGGTTTTAAAAACTGTACATGCAACTACCGTATGATCCAGCAATTCAACTACTGGGCATTTATCCCAGAAAAATGAAGAGTTATACTCATACAAAAACTTGCGAACAAGTATTTATAGCTGATTTATTCACAATAACCAAAAATCAGCATAAAGATCAGAAGTCCTTTGACAGATGATTGGTTAAGCAAACTGTGGTATAAACATTATCTTGTAATAATGTTTAGCAAAAAAAAAGGGAACAAACTATTTAAATATCCAAAAGCCTGAATGAATCCCAAGAGAGTTGAGTTTTAAAACATCTACTTCTGGGGGCTGGCGCTGTGGCACAGCGGGTTAAAGACCTGGCCTGAAGTGCCGGCATCCCATATGGGTGCCGGTTCTAGTCCCGACTGCTCCACTTCTGACCCAGCTCTCTACTGTGGCCTGGGAAAGCAGTAGAAGATGGCCCAAGTCCTTGGGCCCCTGCACCCGAGTGGGAGACCCAGAAGAAGCTCCTGGCTTTGGCCTGGCCCAGCTCACCATTGCAGCCATTTGGAGAGTAAACCAGCAGATGGAAGACCTGTCTGTCTCTACCTCTCTCTGTAACTCTTTCAAATAAATAAAATAAATCTTAAAAAAAAAATCTAGGTCTGGGGCCGGTGCTGTGGCGTAGCGGTTAAAGCTGACACCTGCAGTGCCGGCATCCCATATGGGCGCCCATTCGAGTCCCGACTGCTCCACTTCCAATCCAATTCTTTGCTATGGCTTGGGAAAGTAAAAGATGGCCCAAGTCCTTTGGCCCCTGCAACTGCATGGGAGACCCAAAAGAAACTCCTGGCTTCTTGTTTCGGATCAGCGCAGCTCCTGCCATTGCGGCCAATTGGGGAATGAACCACCAGATGCAAGTCTTCTCTCTCTCTCTCTCTCTCTCTGCCTCTCCTTCTCTCTCTCTCTCTAACTTTCAAATAAATAATTAAAAAATTAAAAATAAATAAATAAAACATCTAGTTCTAAATGGCTACATACTATATGTTTCCATTTATATAACATCCTTGTTTTTAACTTTTAAAATTGATAATAATTATAGACATTCATGGACTGCAAGTGTGACATTTCAACGTGTACTGATAAAATCAGGGTAATCAACATTTCCCCTTCTTTGACATAACCTTATGGTTGGAGTTTTTGAGCTCCTTTCTTCTATTTGCTAATAAAATAGTACAAAGTTATTGTGAACTATAGTCATGCCACTATTATGTATGATACTAGGAGCTTACTCTTCCTGTGATTTGATTTCATTATACAAACTTCCTTTATATCCCCTTGCCTCCCATTTCTAATAACTATTATTCTTCATTCAGATTAAGTTTGTGTTGTTAGCTTTCACATATGAGGGAGAACTTGTGATATTTGTCTTTCTCTGTTTGGCTTATTTCACTTGATATAATATCCTCCAATTCCATCTGGGTTGCTCCAAATGACAGGATTTTATTCAGTTTTTATGGCTGAATGATATTATGCTATTTTTAATTTTTTTACATAAAGGGAACAAATTTCATGTATTCCATATATATAGTTTTTTTTTTTTTTTGACAGGCAGAGTGGACAGAGAGAGAGACAGAGAGAAAGGTCTTCCTTTTGCCGTTGGTTCACCCTCCAATGGCTGCCACGGCTGGTGCGCTGCGGCCGGAGCACCGCGCTGATCCGATGGCAGGAGCCAGGTACTTATCCTGGTCTCCCATGGGGTGCAGGGCCCAAGCACTTGGGCCATCCTCCACTGCACTCCCTGGCCACAGCAGAGAGCTGGCTTGGCAGAGGGGCAACCGGGACAGAATCCGGCGCCCCGACCGGGACTAGAACCCGGTGTGCCAGCACCGCAAGGCGGAGGATTAGCCTAGTGAGCCGCGGCGCCGGCTCATATATATAGTTTTAAGAACATAATGATACTCCTCACCCTCCCCTCCCACCCCCTTCCTTTCTTATTTTTCTTTTAATTTTTTCAGTGAAATACTTTCAATTTACTTTATGATCACAAGCTTAATCCTCTACTAAATAAAGAATTCAACATCTAGGCTGAATAACACTCTATTATGCATGTATACCACATTTTCTTTATCCATTCATCTGATGATGGACACCTTAGTTGATTTCCTATCTTGGCTATTGGGTATAGCACTGCAATAAACATGATGAATCAGGTTATATCTTTGACATAATGACTTCATATCTTTTGGAAATACGCTTTGTAGTGGGATTGCTGGATCATTTAAGAGTTCTATTTCTAGTTTGCTTTTTTTTTTTTTTAAAGAATCCCTATTCTGTTTCCCCATAAAGGCTTTTCTAAATTACATTCCTATCAACAGTGTATAAGAATTCCCTTTTCTTCACATTCTTAAAAATATAAATTATGGAAATGCAGAACACATTAGAATTGCTAGAAGTTATGGAGAAGGTGCTTCTAAACTGAGAAAATTCAGTAAAGGTGGTGTAAACTGTGCTTTCTCCATACTATTTCTTACAATTACATGTATATTTACAATTATTTACAAATAAGAAGAACTCAAAACTAAAAAAGACAGCAAAAATATAAACTTAGGAGCCAGCATTGTGGTGTAGCGGGTAAAGCCGCTGCCTGCAGTGCCAGCATCCCATATGGGCACTCATTTGAGTCCTGGCTGCTCCACTTCCAGTCCTCCTAATGTGCCTGGGAATGCAATGGAGTATGACCCAAGTCCTTGGGCCCCTACTCTTGTGTGGGAGACCAAGAAGAAGCTCCTGGCTCTTGGTTTTGAATCTGCTCAGCTCAGGCTCTTGCTGCCATTTGGGGAATGAACCAGCAGATTAATAACTCTCTACCTCTGTAACTCTGCCTTTCAAATAAATAAATAAATATTTTTAAAAAAGAATATAAACTTAATCTTCAAAGAAGAAAAGAAATGCCTCTCAATTTTGTCTTTATTTTGTTGTCTTATGCTTCTGATTAGAATAAAAACAAAAACAATGAATATTTACTGAACACATGTGCTGGGCTTTTTACTATTTCATTTGATGCTCACATAACACCTTGAGGCAAAGTAATACCATCCCCATTTTCTACTTGAGATTTTTAAGGCTTAGAGAGATCACAGAAAAACTTATCCAAGATCACACAGTTGGTTATCAAGTGAGAAAGTTAAGATGCACATGCAGACATGCCTGGCTCTGAAACTAGTGCTCTTGACTGCCATAATATCCTTCAAAGACAATTATGTGGAGCATCACTTGGGCAGTACTTTATTTTAGACTGAGAGCTAGAAGCATAAGATTTTAATTGTGGTTTTCCCTCATCCAGTTGTTTCCTTGTATCTCCTTTCCCACACTGTTCCACTTGCTCTAGTGCAGATACATTTCTTGTATTCCAGAAGCATCATAGGCAAGCTGAGCTTTTTCTGCTTCACTGACTGACCTGATAAAACTCAATACTTCTTAAAATAAGTTTCTAAATAGCTCATGGAAACATTGTCAGGCATTGCCTGCAGTGTCCAGGGTTTGTTCTGTTCTTCTGAATCTCAATAAAAATAGCTGTCTCACTCTTCCCCCCATCCTAAATATTCTATTTGAATTCTGGGCAGTGGAGTTAAGTGATTTTTATGTTAATTTAAAAATTTCTTTTATCATTAATCAAAATCCTCACAGAGACATGATTCCTTGATCTGCCATATCAAAAATCTTACATTTTCATGGCTTGGAGACAGGAATTAATATTGCATGGGCACAAAAGGAACTTAGAATTTTCAGCCACTCAGGGCTCTACAGAGATTCCAATAAACAAAATGCTTTGCTTTAGCAGTAATCCCTCTCAATAGGTCCTTTGGAAAATTTAGGTATTTACCATGTGCTGGGCACTGTACTTAATGCTGTAAATATGTTATATGACCTAATCCTCTCCAAACAGTTATGAAATGAGCATTTTTATCACTCTAAGCACTTTTGTCATTCTCATTTTACAGATGAGAAAACAGACATGGGAAGCATAAATGATCTGCCTTCAAACCACACATGAATTGTATTTTGAACTCAGGCTGTTTGATTCAAGAGCAAAGAAATTCGTATTTTATTACTACTCATTTAATGAACTAACGTCTATATTTTACAAATTTACTTTCACATGCCTTGGGGGTACATTAGAAGGTAGGCCACATCAGGATTTATATATTTATAAAAGTTTAAAAAGTAGCAGAGAAATAGTGATTTTTTTAAAAAAAGGGAAATCTTATAATAATTTCAAAATTGTAGAAAGGCTTGCAAGGATAGTAAAAAGAACTCAATATGGCTTCAGTCATTTTTCCCAGTTGTTAACATTTGACACAATTTATTTATTAGTCTCTTTGCTCCTTCTACCCTCAAACACACAATACACACACACCCATACACACCCATACCACTTTCCCCCAAAGCCACATGGGAGTAAGGTGCAGGCATGAAGATCCATTACTCCTATTCTGTAAATCAAAGGACACTCTTACATAAATATAAAATTTAAAAAAATGATATTTTAATTCACAAACCTCATTCAAATTTCACAAATATTTTCCATTCTTCATAACAATGGAAAGTCTTTTGGTTCACAATCCATCTGAGATCAAGTGTTACAGATCATTGTCATCTCTTCTTATTCTTTCTCAGTGTCAAACAGTTCCTTAGTCTTTCCTTATTTGTGATATTGACATTTTAGAAGAGTACAAGCTAGTTATTTTATAGAATCCCCTCAGTTTGAATTTCTGTTTCCTCAATATCAGGTTCAGTTTATACTTTTTGGCAGGAATCCCCAGCAGTGATTCTGTGGTTTTCTCAGCAGATCATATTAAAATGAACACAATGTTTATTGAAGTGGTGTCTGTATAAATTGCAATCTTCCCTTTGTAGTTAGTACATATCTTATAAAAATATCAGAGAGAGAGAATTTTTCTTCTGCTGGTTCACGTCCCAAATGCCCACAACAGCCAGGGCAGGGATAGGCAGAAGCCACAGCTCAGATCTCAATCCGGTCTCCCACAGAGAAGCCAGGAACTCAAGTACGTGAGCCATCCACTGCTGCCTCCCAGGTTGTGCACTAACCCTGAAGAAATTCTTAGAGGTTACATTAATGTGCTATTCCTCATGACAATTTACCTGCCTTTTATTGATTAAATAATTACGATGTTTGCTAGTGATGGTTTCCTAGCTTTCTATCATTTCTTCTAGACTTTATTAGTTGGTAGTTCTTTTTCATTAACATCACTATAGATTCATTGATCTTTAATGAATAATTATAGTCCATAACCATCATTCTTTATTTTAATGCTTAACCTGTCCCAGTAACCTTCAAGCTGGCTACTGTGTCCTTTTAACAAGTTCTCATCATTTTTAAAATCACTTACTCTATGACCAGTCAAGACATTCTGGGTTCATTTTGTATTTTCTTTGACCCATCCTGCAATTATACTTTTCTCTAGGAAGCGCTGGTTTCTCTTATTGGTGAAAGAAATTTAGAAGCCAAGATCTGGGTGTGCTCTTTGCTACTAGGGCTCAATTGCTTTAAGGTTCTTTTTTTTTTTTTTTTTTTTTTTTTTTTTTTTTTTTTTGACAGGCAGAGTGGACAGTGAGAGAGAGAGACAGAGAGAGAAAGGTCTTCCTTTGCCGTTGGATCACCCTCCAATGGCCGCCGCTGCAGCCGGCGCACCGCGCTGATCCTGGCAGGAGCCAGGAGCCAGGTGCTTTTCCTGGTCTCCCATGGGGTGCAGGGCCCAAGCACCTGGGCCATCCTCCACTGCACTCCCTGGCCATAGCAGAGAGCTGGCCTGGAAGAGGGGCAACCGGGACAGAATCCGGCGCCCCAACCGGGACTAGAACCCGGTGTGCCGGCGCCGCAAGGTGGAGGATTAGCCTATTGAGCCACGGCGCCGGCTCGCTTTAAGGTTCTATTAGTAGATAGCACACACTTCTATCTAAATACCTATGTATCTATTCATATACTAATACACAGAGCTATGCCCATTTCTTTAATACACACATACATATATATATATAAAATCAATGAGTTAATCATACTGATACCTCTAGTCACTATCTACCACCACTATGTTCATTCTAACTTTCAGCATTTCAATTTTTTTTTCTTACCCAGAAAACTTTTATTTAAGGTGTATAAATTTCATGCATTTTGTAAACACAAATTTAGGAACACAGTGATTCTTCCCACCCTACCTGCACTTCCACCTTTCTTCCTCTTCCCTTTCCTGTTCCCTTTCTTATTTTTAACTATGATATATTTTCTACTAACTATATACACTTAAGATTAACCCTATACTAAGAAGAGAGTTCAACAAATAGCATGAAAAAAGAAAAGATAAAACTGTTTCTCCACTGACAAGGGCTGTTCAAAGGCATCACATCTCAAAGTGTCAATTTCACCTCTATAGATTTTTTTTTTGACAGGCAGAGTGGACAGTGAGAGAGAGAGACAGAGAGAAAGGTCTTCCTTTGCCGTTGGTTCATCCTCCAATGGCCGCCATGGCCGGCGCGCTGTGGCCGGGGCACCGCGCTGATCCGAAGGCAGGAGCCAGGTGCTTCTCCTGGTCTCCCAATATCCTTTTGCTGTCAGTGAGAAACCTGGCTCCTATTACTCTTGATATATTTTCTAAAGTCACATCCCCTATTTACAAAGTCTCTTTAGGCCCAGCCCTGTAGACACCATCATCCCAATGTCCTCCTATGTCCTGACTCTCTTCAGTGCAGGCCCAACAGTACCCATAGGAATAGATTTTTTTAATGAAGCATTGAAAGACTAAATATAATAATATAAATACAACAGGGTCTTAGAACTACATGTTGGTAGAATCTGAGAGCAATGGTCCAGGATTATAAAGTTTGGTATGCATATAAAAAATGGAGGACAAGAAAAATGTTATGTGTAAGATGACCACAGATTAGCCCTCAATATTATATCTGGCAGAAAGGAGAGAGAGAAAAGGGGTAGGTAGAGTGTGTGATATGAGAAATTATATTTTTCTATTCAGGAAATTATAAGAAGAAGATAATGTCTGAAGAGAGTTGCAAAGGGATATAAATCTGAATAGGTAGGCAGGACACAAATACTTCACATGATCTACAAAGAAGTTTAAAAATTGCTCAGTATAGAATAGGGAGTTGTTGTCTAATTTTAACATGAGAGATATCCTAGATCTGTATGCTAACATTTTAGAAAAGCTGCTCTGCCTGTAACACTGAGAATAAAATTGAAGTGGGGATAGACTGAAGCTGGTAGACAGCGAAGAGATTACTGCAATATTCCAGTTAAGAGACCAAGAAGGCATTGAATCAAGAAGAGACCAAATCAACATATTTTCATGGTAATTAGAGTTGGGGAGTGTGGGAAAGCTGGAATGTAGAAGGCCTTCTATGATCTTTGCCTAGGGGACTGAATTCATGGTAGTGACATCCAATGAGCATACAGAAGAGACTGTTTCTCTGAGCACAGATAAAAGACAACTAATGTAGTTTGTGACCTGTTGAATTTGTGTCTTAGCTTGGGCTGCCAGTACAAATGACCTGTGTGCTTTTGATGCCCTTCTCAAAGTTTAATGAGCATTCAAATCATTTGGGGATCTTCTTATATGGAGATTCTAATTATAGACTGAGTCTGGGATGCCGATTTCTAACTAGTTCTAGGTGATAAATTGCTGGTGTTCTGAGAACCACACATTTAGTAGCAAGGATTTAAAGTATTCTGTGGCTTCTTGAGAAAAACACAGTACATTAATTTTAAGAAGTTACAAAAGTAAAAACATACTCTGTGCCTTCTCTCATTTCTCTACCTGTGTATACCATAACTCCCTTGTACTTTCCCTCAATGATTGGCCTTTTGTTTCTCTTTTGATACCTCTTTCACCCTGTGTTCTCATCTTGTTTCTTCTGACTCACTATGCTTCTACCACCTTTATTCTGACATTTAAAAATTTAATTGTGTCCCTCATTTTATTCTTATCTAGTGCCTTAGATCAAAAAAAATTCCTATTGCTAGTTCAGTTGGGCAGCTCAGCTTTGCATGCTGATTAATCAAGCCACAGAGAACGAAGGTATTAGGATACTGAGGCTGTTCTAAGATGGCAGAGTAAGGAGGGAGCTTACTGCTCTAGCCCAGGAGAAGACAGTTTAAAAAAAGTGGAGAGTGTAGTCTCAGGGAAGAGTTAGGAAGAAAACAGCAGAGGAAACTTTCCTAAAATTAGAGGGACACAGTAGACCTATGTGGAGGGAGCAGGCACCCACGGCTCAGGATTCCATCAGCCAAGAGCCTATGCACCAGCACTGGAAAGTGAGGTGGGACCAGATCCCAGTACCCCAAGCTACTGGTGAAAAAGTTGCAGCAAGAGCCTAGAGGGAACTCGGCTGAGAGCCCCTTGGGGGAAAGCGTATCAGCCAAACTAGAGGAGGAAAAAAAAAGGCTGACAGACACATTTCTCTCTCCCCAATCACATTACAATAGTGTCCTGTAACAAGCCAATAGAGTGGGTGCCATTTTGGATATATGTAACAGCTGCGCAAGCTGGTGTCTGTGCCTAGCAACCAGCCGAGTGGAGACTCCTGACCCTGGTGGAGAGAACTAACAGGGGGGTAGCAGCTTGTGACTGTGTGAGGCTTCTGTACTGGGACTGTGAAAAAAACAGGGTGTGTGGGAGGACTCACAGTGTGGCTGGGACTTTGAGCAGTCACAGTGGGAAACTCCACATGCTCAGGGTTTCCTGGTTACTCGGTGAGACATTGCTGGGGAAACTGATCTTACACTGAGGACTGTACAAATTCTCTGTTGATCCTTGGGACAGAGTGGATGAATATTATACCCACTGGGGCTAGCACTCAGGCACTGGTCTCCATTGAGGAGAGGAGCTCAGCTGAGCACAATAAATTTCCCTTCTGATTTAAAAAAAAGAAAGTATATTTACCACGCCAAACCTGGGTGTGTAGCCTTAGGTACACCCTTAACCCTGGAGAACTGAACAGAGTTCTCTGGCCATACCCACTACAAGCTTCTAGATGTTCTCTGAAAGGAGACATTCCACTTATCTACACAATCAGAGTACATAGATAAAAGCCACTACAGTAATAAAAAAAAAAGGAAAAACTAACGAGTATCTCCACAAATGCCAAACAACAAACACACAAATTCAAGAAGCAAAAATAAGGAAGACAACATGACACCCCCAAAAGAATATGACACTTCAATACAGGTTTGTGAGATAGAAGAATGCAAGAAATGGAATTCAAAAAGTTGATTATAAGATTACATAGAGGTAATCAGAAGCAAATGCATCAACTACTGAAATCCGTACAGGACATAAAGAAAATTTCTCCCATGAAATTGAGACCTTAAAGAGAAATCAAAATGAAATAAAGAATTCAATAGAACATGAAATTGAGATCTTAAAGAAAAATCAAAATGAAATAAAGAATTCAATAGAACAAATTAAAAAAGCAGTGGAAAGCCTTAACAACAGAATCAGTGAAGCAGAAGAAAGAATATTGGACTCGGAAGATAAAGCACAGGAACGTATATAATAAACCACCAAAGATAAGAAGAGGAAATTAGAAAACTAAAAACACTGTTTGCAATCTACAGGAAACTATAAAAAGACCCAATATTCTGGTTCTAGGAGTTCCTGAAGGTATGGAAAGAAAGGATTAGAAGGCCTTTTTACTGAAATAATAATTTTAAAAAAATCTTCCCTAGTTTGGAGAAAGAAAGGGACATTCAAGTCCAGGAAGTACATAGAACTCCTAATAGACATGACCAGAAAAGATCCTCACCATGACACATTGTAATCAAACTCATTGCAGTAAAATATAAGAGAAAATTCTAAAATGTGCATGACAGAAACACCAGATTACTTTCAGAGGATCTCTAATTAGAGTCACAGCTGACTTTTCATCAGAAACCATACAGCCTAGGAGGGAATGGCAAGATAAAGTCCAAGTCTTAAGAGAAAAAAACTGTCATCCCAGAATATTATATCCTGTAAATCTCGCATTTATGAATGAAGGTGAAATAAAGATCTTCCATAACAAACAGAAATTGAAAGAATTTGTCACCAACCATACAGCAATACAAAAGATGCTTAAGGATGTGTTACACACAGAAACATGGTCATCACTATGAAAGAAGGTAAAGGAAGAAAAACTCTCAGTAAAAGTTCAAAGGAAATTCAAAGTAAAAAATAGGAATATTTTTGGAAAAATGGCAGGGCAAACAGGTTACTTATCAGTAGTCACCTTGAATGTAAATGGCCTCAACTCTCCAGTTAAAAGACACAGACTGGCTGAATGGATTAAAAAACAAAATTCATCTATTTGCTGCCTACAAGAAACACATCTCACCAATAAAGATGACAGTGAAAGGATGGAAAAAAATATTCCATGCCAACAGAAACCAAAAAAGAGCTGCCATAGCCATCTTAACAGCAGTCAAAATACTTTAACACAAAAACTGTTAAAAGAGACAAACAAGGGCATTATATGATGATTAAGGAATCAATTCAACAGGAAGAGGTAACTATTATAAATGTATATGCATCTAATTACAGATCACCTGGCTATTTAAAAGAAATGTTAAGGGACTTAAAGGGAGACTTAGACTCCAATACAGTAGTATTGGGGGACTTCAATACTCCACTCTCAGCAATGGACAGATCAACCAGACAGAAAATCAACAAGGAAACAGCGGATTTAATTGACACCACAGACCAAACGGACCTAACTGATATCTGCAGAAGTTTTCATCCTACTCTTGAAGAATACACAGTCTTCTCAGCAGTGCGTGGAACTTTCTCTAGGATTGACCAACATTAGGTCATAAAGCAAGTCTCAGCAAATTCAAAAAAATCTAAATCATACCATGAATCTTCCTGGAGCACAATGCAATGAAGCTGGAAATCAGTAACTCAGGAATGTCTAAAGAATATGCAAAAACATGGAGACGGAACAACATGTTCCTGAATGAACAGTAGGTCATAGAAGAAATCAAAAGAGAAGTCAAAAACTTTCTGGAAACAAATGACGATGACAACACAGCATATCAAAACTTATGGGATACAGAAAAAGCAGTGTTAAGATGAAAATTTATAGCAATAGGTGCCTGCATCAAGAAATTGGAAAAGCACCAAATAAATGAGCTATCAATGCACCTCAAGGATCTAGAAAAACAACAGCAAACCAACCCCAAAACCAGTAGAAGAGAGGAAGTAATTAAAATTAGAGAAGAAATCACCAAAATTGAATAAAAAATCTATGAAAAATCAGCAAAACGAGCAGCTGGTTTTTTGAAAAAACAAACAAAATTGACACTCCATTGGTCCAACTAACTAAAAAAGGAGAGAGAAGACCCAAATAAATAAAATCAGAGATGAAAAAGGAAATATTACAACAGACACCACAGAAATAATAAGAATAATCAGAAATTACAATAAAGAGGGGCTGGCACCATGGCACACTAGGCTTAATCTTCTGCCTGCAGCGCCGGCATCCCATATGGGTGCCGGTTCTAGTCCCGGTTGCTCCTCTTCCAGTCCAGCTCTCTGCTGTGGCCCAGGAGGGCAGAGGAAGATGGCCCAAGTGCTTGGGCCCCTGCACCCACGTGGGAAACCAGGAATAAGCACCTGGTTCCTGGCTTCGGATCAATGAAGCTCCAGCCATTGCAGCCATTTAAGGAGTGAACCAATGGAAGGAAGACCTTTCTCTTTCTCTCTCACTGTCTTTAACTCCAATAGCTAAAGCAATCTTGTACAAAAAAACAGAGTCAAAGGCATCACAAAAACAGATTTCAAGACATACTATAGGGCAGTTATAATCAAAACACCATGGTACTGGTACAGAAACTGATGGATAGACCAATGGAACAGAAGAGAAACACTAGAAATCAATCCAAACATCTACAACCAACTTATATTTGATCAAGGAACTAAAACCAATTCCTGGAGCAAGGACAGTCTATTCAATAAATGGTGCTGGGAAAACTGGATTTTTACATGGACAAGTATGAAGCAAGACCCCTACCTTACACCTTATACAAAAATCCACTCAACATGGATTAAAGATCTAAATCTATGACCCAACACCACCAAATTATTATAGAACATTGGAGAAACCCTGCAAGAGATAGGCACAGGCAAAGACTTCTCAGAAAAGACCTCAGAGGCACAGGTGGTCAAAACCAAAATTAACAAATGGGATTACATCAAACTGAGAAGTTTCTGTCCAGCAAAAGAAGCATTCAGGAAAGTGAAGAGGTAACCAACTGTGGGGAGCAACTGGGAGCAACTCGGACTAGACTAAGTTACTGGAATTAAGACTTATTCTATGCATCTGCTCTCCCACAATATGGCGCTGAGAGAGGAGGAAACAGCTTCTACACAGCTGCCTCCAGTTCAACCAATAAACAGCAGGACCTGCTCCTGATTGGAGGAGAGCAGCGTACTCGGCGTGTGGGCAGCCGAGTTGGGATTGGTGGAAGAGGACTATAAAGGAGGAGAGAGACAATATGCACCGGGGAACATCTATCCGAATAACACCTGAGCAGCCCCCGAGAGAGCCGGCCGGCGGTGTGCTGCTCCCCCGCGGAAGTGGGGAAAGTGGCAGGGGGAACCGCCCTTCCACGGAGGTGGAAGGGACGGTAGCCAACCCGGGAAGAACCAGCAGCAAACCCGGGGAGGGCCGAGCAGACAAAAGAACAGCGCAGGGTCCTGTGTCGTTCCTCCACGAAGAGGGGGAGCGACACCAACAGATGGGGGAATTATTTGCAAACCAAACAAGTGATAAAGGATTAACAACCAGAATCTACAAAGAGATCAAGAAACTCCACCACAACAAAACAAATAACCCGCTTAAGAGATGGGCCAAGAACTTAAACAGACATTTTTCAAAAGAGAAAATCCAAATGGCCAACAGACACATGAAAAAATGTTCAGGATAACTAGCCATCAGGGAAATGCAAATAAAACCACAATGAAGTTTCACCTCACCCCAATTAGAATGGCTTTCATAGAGAAATCAACGAAGAACAAATGCTGGAGAGGATGTGGGGGAAAAGGTACCCTAATTCACTGTTGGTAGGAAAGCAAACTGGTAAAGCCACTATGGAAGAGTTTGGAGATACCTCAGAAATCTGAATATAGCTCTACTACATGACCCAGCCATCCCACTCCTCTTAATTTACCCAAGGCAAATGAAATCAGCAAAGAAAAGAGCTATCTGAACCTCCATGTTCATTGCAGCTCAATTCACAATAGCTAAGACATAAGAATCAAGCTAAATTTCCCATCAATAGAAGATTGGATAAAGAAATTATGGGATATGTATTCTATGGAATACTACACAGTGGTTATAAAAAAAAAAAAAACGAAATCCAGTCATTTGCAACAAAATGGAGGAATCTGGAAAACATGATACTTAGTGAAATAAGCCAGTCCCAAAGGGACAAATATCATAGGTTCTCCCTTATCTGTGACAACTAACAGAACACCTAAAAGGAAACCTGTAAAAGTGAATCAGGCACTATGAGAAGCAATGACTTTAACAGCCCTTGTCTTGACTATCAAGGAACAGTTTTATTTTACTTTTTTACTATTTTATTTTTCTACTGAATACCATTGGTTGAACTCTACTTAGCACAGAATTATTCATAGGTGTTTAAATACAATTGAAGATAGATCCCAGTTAAAAAATAAGAGTGAGAACTGAGTGGGAGGAGACGTACAGTATGGCACACATTCCCTCGGACTTATCCCTAAGGGTAAAGCAAAACTCTTGCCATGGGACTCCAAATCCCATTAAGATGGGTTGTACTAATGTCATGTTACATGTTAAAGTGATCATATTAAGTGTGTAACTGATCATATAGATAGGAATAAGTGTTAAATAGCATCAAGTGTTTGGTAATAACAATTGACCAAATAAAAAAGGAGGGAATGTCCAACGTGGGAACCAGTCCACACAGCAGACTCATAGAATGACAAACAGCCTAAACAGAACTCTGACCTCAGAATCAGCCCTTAAGGCATTTGGATCTGGCTAAAAAGCCCATGAGAGCATTTTAGGCATGGAAAGCCAAGACACTGTGGTAAAAAATGATCTCTGTGAGATCCCAGTGGAAAGAAGGGGCCATCAAAGAAGGTATACTTTTCTCTGAAGGGAGGAAAGAGCTCCACTTTGCTTATGGCCCTGTCTAAATACAGAGGGAGTTTGTGGACTCAAAAGGCTTCCATAGTCTTGGCAGCTCATGAAAATAGCCTCAGGTGATCACTGATGTCATAAAATAAGAGTGAATTGTTAAATCAACAACAGGAGTCACTGTGCACTTATTCCCCAGGTAGGACCTCTGTCCTTAATGAGTTGTACTACGAGAATTAATGGTAAAACTTGTCTTCAAACAGTACTTTATACCTCATGTGCCTGTGTGGGTGCAAACTGTTGACATTTTTACTTAGTATAGAGTTGGTCTTCTGTATATAATTAAAAATGAATCTTAAGAATGGGATGAGAGAGGGAGTAGGATGTGGGACAGGAGTGAGGGTGGGAGGGTGGGTATGGGGGGAAGAACCGCTATATTTCTAAAGCTATACCTGTGAAATTTTGTATTCATTAAATAAAAGCTTTCTAAAAAAATCAAGTCATACAAAGATGTTTATTTTTTTGATAAGTTTACTTTAAAAAAAAAGGCAGAATTACAGAAAGGTAGAGGCAGAGAGAGGGAGAGAGGTCTTCCATCTGCTAATTCACTCCCCAAATGGCTGTGGTCCAAGGATTTAGACCATCCTTCGCAGCTTTCCCAGTTGCATTAGGAGGGAGCTGCACTGGCAGTGGAGCAGCCAGGACCTGAAGTGGTGCCCATATGGGATGCAGGCACTGCAGGTGGCAGGTTTACTTGCTAAGCCACAGTGCTGGCCCAGGATGTTCATTTCTAAGAGTCCGTGTTTGGGACCTGTGCACTGAATTTATCAGGAAAGAAATTTGATGCCTGGGCTGTTTTCTTTAAATCACATCAAGTGGCATCATTGTGCAAGGCCAGACCTATGAACTCAAGAGAAGATGTAAGAATTTGATCTTCAAAAATCTCAGAAATTTCCCTGATACAGGAAGTAATGGCTTTTTTCTCAAATTTCTCTTTTTAAAATCATTTTCTGGGGCTTGAATCTTGGAAATCCCAGTCATTTAAAACAGGCAATGAGGACTATGGAGATTTTATTTTACATACTGAAAATTGGGACACTATCTCATGATGACCCAGAATACCTAAAATGTGACTCTCTTACAAAATTTGATAACCCTGTTCACAAGATGAAAATTAACCACATTCCAGTTCTGATATTACTGGTGGATTCTTTAAAAAGTTACTCATTTTTTTAAAAACTTGGTTTTCTTATCACTAAATAGGCAAATAAAATCTATTCCAAGGGTGATTACAAGCATTAATTCCTGAATTTCTATGTAATATGAGAATCCAGAAGCAGCTCTCCCATACTTTTTTCTTAAAAGATTTATTTATTTATTTATTTGAAAGGCACAGTTTATGGGATGGGGGGAAGAGAAAGGTACAGAGAGAAGGGGGGTAGTGAGAGAGAGAGAAAGAGAGACTATCTTCCATCCAGTGGTTCACTCCCCAAATGGCTACAATAGTCAGGACTGGGCCAGACCAAAACCAACAGCCAGGAGTTTTATCTGGGTCTCCATATGGGTGCAGGAGCCCAAGGACTTAGGCTATCTTCCATGATTTCCCAGTCTATTAGGAGGATAGAAGTGCAGCAATCAGGCCTCCAAATGGTGTCCATAAGGGGAGGCAGGTACTTCAGGTAGCACTATGCCACAGTGCTGGTCCCTCTCCCATCCTTTAACAAACAGTATTGTACTAACTTACCAAAATCTAAATATGTAGTAATTTTTACTATAACTTTACAGATAAGAAAATAGGCAGGAAGGTTCAGTAACTTGTCCAAGGCCATCCAACTATTAAATTCCAGAGCTCATTTTAACTCAGTCTGACTCCAGATCCTGCAAATTTAACAAGAATATTACCCCATTTCAAGAAAAGAATGACAGTATTCCTTTTAGGCTTTTTATACAAACGGCCAGCAGTTTCTGGCACAGTAAGCAGCAGATTTATGAGGGCACAGTCTACATTCAATTTACCTTTGTATCTTTCCACAATCTTGCGTTGTGTTTTGGAAGTTGGTCGGCATACAGCAGTTAAATAAGAAGACAGGAATTCTGTTGAAAGTGACAAGTAAAAATTCCGAGTGGAGAAATGTGGACCTAAGTCACCAAAAGAATCATTAAAGGCAAACAATTTTATTTGAGGAATAAATGACCAATATTTTCAAGTAAATTATTCAATTCAACCCGTGTGTTAAAATCTCAGACAGAATTCATTCATCTTAAAATCCCTAGTAAAACTAGATTTCAAACTAAAGAAATCTACAGTTCACTCTAATTATTCCTTAAAAGCATATAGCCTATTATCATAAAATATTTTCTCTTGGCCTTATTCTGTCTTACTACTCACTTTTTATATCTAAAAATATCCAAGGATAATATAATGCAAAAATAATAAAGAAAGTATCCTGTCATCAAACCCTGTCTTAGGCCTGTACATCCTGATGTTTCTCTACAAGAACAATGCACAGCACCAATATCGTGGTATTTCTCTTAAGAATTAAATTTGTTAACATTCTGTCAGCCACCTGAGCACTCTGTGGTGGAATGGTGACATTTATCTCACTCATATTTTGCAGACAGTAGAGAGATACAGTATGGAAGGTCAGAAGTAACTAATCCATGGAACTAGCGCTGTGGTGCACTGGTTTGAGTTACCACCTGCAGCACCAGCATTCCGTATGGGTGTCGGTTCAAGTCCCGGGGTACTCCACTTCTGATCCAGCTCCCTGATAATGCATCTGGGAAAGCAGCAGAAGATGGCCCAAGTACTTGGGCCACTGCATCCACATGGGAGACCCAGATGAAGCACCTGACTCTTAGTTTTGACCTAGGGAGTGCACAAGCAGATGGAAGCTTGTGCTTGTGCTCGCTCTCTCTCTCCCTGCCTCTCCATCTCTGTAACTCTGCCTTTCAAATAAATAAACCCTTTTTTTAACCAATTCATGAATACAACAGGATTTTGCAATGTGAATTATTCTAGGGTAAATATACCATTACCCATAAATCCAGGGAGCCAATAAGGACACTTAAATATGACCTTCTAAAATGAAGTACAGGGACTCAGAAATAGCTATTAGACTTAGAAATATTACTCTTTATGGTAGTCTTCTCTTCTGGAGACTTGTCCAGAATTATCTCTGTTTCCCAAGGGAATGGGCTTTTTCAGTATAACTAACTTAAGTCATGATGCAGGCACTCCTTAAATATCTGATGATTCATAGTTGCCCATTCATATTTAAGAATAAGGGATTAAGACTGACTAGAAACTCTATGTGTTTGCCCATGTATTTATTTATTTTATTAAAGATTTTTTATTTATTTATTTGACAGGTAGAGTTACAGACAGTGAGAGGGAGAGACAGAGAGAAAGGTCTTCCTTCCATTGGTTCACCCCCCCAAATGGCTGCTACGGCCGGCACTGCGCCAATCCAAAATCAGGAGCCAGGTGCTTCTTCCTGGTCTCCCGCAAGGGTGCAGGCACTTGGGCCATCCTCCACTGCCCTCCCAGGCCACAGCAGAGAGTTGGACTGGAAGAGGAGCAACCAGGACTAGAACCGGCGCCCATATGGGATTTTGGTACCGCAGGCAGAGGATTAGCCAAGTGAGCCATAGCACCGGCCCCTTGCCCATGAATTTAATCAGGATTCACATAGTGATATAAATTTTATAAATGATACTGCAAATAATCTAAAATTGGAAGACAACATAAAATGATATTTTTGGCTTCTTTAGGAGGAAAAAAAGAGGACTAGATAGCAACATTAGGATCACACAAATGACTATTGGGCAAAAGTCAGTGGTTTCTGTGCTTGCAACCCATTTTATACATATGTATATGTGTGACCTATCTGGTTCCTATTGACAACAGAACTCAAAATATCAATTTGAGAGTAGGAAGGCAGGAGGCTGGATTTTTTGCTGAAGGATTCTTATATACTAGGATGAAAAGCACTTTATTTTAAGTGCCATACCAGACTAGTTGTGCTTGCTGTCTCTAGACAGATCATTTGTCTGTTTCTTTTTCTTTTTTTTAACTATAAAAAATAAATCTCAGGTGCAGGGAATTGAGATCTGGTTCTACAGTTCACTATCAGTATGCTTAAGGCATTTACCTCATTGTAATTTTTTAAATTTTATTTATTTATTTTTTGACAGGCAGAGTTAGTGAGAGAGAGAGACAGAGAGAAAGGTCTTCTTTCTGTTGGTTCACTTCCCTAATGGCCGCCACGGCCGGCGCTGCGCCGATCCAAAGCCAGGAGCTGGGTGCTTCCTCCTGGTCTCCCATGCGAGTGCAGGGGCCCAAGCACTTGGGCCATCCTCCACTGCCTTCCCTGGCCACAGCAGAGAGCTGGACTGGAAGAGGAGCAACCGGGACAGAACCGGCGCCCCAACCAGGCCTAGAACCTGGGGTGCCAGTGCCCCAGGCGGAGGATTAACCTAGTGAGCCACGGCACTGGCCAACCTCATTGTAATTTATTCTACTATTTTTTCTTAATTTCCTATCCACTCCATTTTATTTCCCCCTCTGGGCAACCAGTTAAGTATATTTCATAGATCTTAAGCATGAATGTATTCATGAAAAATTAGAAATACCGTACATAGACTTTAGTGTTATTTTGCAGTATGTGTCTAATTTGCTTAAATTACATTTTACTGAACACCTTATACTCAGTTTTTTCAATTAATATTTTAAAAGTATCTATCCATGTTGCTCTGTGTACAACACATACATTGAGTGCGAAGATGAAGAGATTGATGACACATGCTTGCTGGCAGCACAATCTATTTGAGATGGAGGATGATAAATTTAAAGTGATGCCAGCCAGCATGATTTTGAGATTTTTCACTGTCCATATTCAGCTCCCTTCATTATAGTTGTGAAAGTGTGCAAAGTTAGATCAAATAGGGTTGGAGTTTTGCCAGGTGAGAATATGAGAGCAAGAGGGGGATATGATAGTTAAAGGAGGATTAAGTGTTGGAGCATGGAATGTAAGCTCTGTATGAAGGAAATGAGGACATGAATGAAAGTAGGTTTTGTTAGAAATATTAAGGTCAAATGTATTTCCAGTTGTAGTAAGGATGAAGAAAAGAGGTAGGAATTGAGAGTATGGAAAGAGTACATGACTAGATTAAAGGTATGATGATGCATTTACAATTTCATCTGTTCCAAAGGCAGTGATGCATAATCTTGTACAGGTCCCCTTATTATATCCATGGGAGGGTTTCTTCAGTTTACTCCCAGAATCAGATTTATTACAGAATATCATTTCAATTTCCCTGAACACTGCCAGATTTCTCTCTAGGATAACTATACTATTTTATATTCCCACCAGCAGCACATAAAGGTCCCCTATTACCACATCTAATCTTTTTTTGTTAGACTAATAATGAGGATAAGGTAGTATCTTATGGTTTTAATTTTCATTTTTCTGTTTATAAGTGGACTTCAGCATCTCATCCGATGAACATTACCTAATCAGGGTGCTGTTCTATAAACTGCTGTTCTTTACTTATTTTCTATTTGTTTTTACTACTATTAAATTCTGTTTATACCACAGACATTAATCCTTTGTCCATCAACTTTCTAATTTCATTTTTGCATGTGAGTCTTCAGCTTACCTGGTCTTAAATTTACCTTCGTTCATGAAATAAAGATATTGATATGATTTTATTTCTCTCAAGAGAATCAGCCCATTTCTGTAATAATATCTACTGAACAATTCTTTCCCCTACTGCTACTTTATGTGAAGTTACATATGAGAAGTTACAGAAAAAATAAAAAAGTTACTTCTGGGCTTTCTGCTTTGTACCATTTTTCTTTTGCCATTCACCCCTTATATGGCTATATAGTTGGTCTTAAAGTCTGGGAGGGTGAGCTTCCTCCCCTTTTGTTCTTTTTCAAAAATGTCTTACCTAGTTGTGTATCTTTATTAACTTACATATATTTTCTTTACTCTCTCATATACATTTTATCTTCTAATAGAAGAAAATGTAGAATATTTTTGTAGCTTTGAGGTGGAAAAATAATTTGTAAGTCAGACAAAAGCACTGCTTTTTTTTTAAATTAGAGGAAAAAAATTAACTACCTTTTCTTTGCTAATTAAACAATGTCTGCATGTTTCCAGATGAGAAGATTGCTTTATTTTTTATTTTATTTTATTTTTAAGATTTATTTATTTGAGAGTCAGAGTTACAGAAAGAGAGAGGCAGAGACAGAGACAGAGCTCACCCATCTGCTAGTTCCATCCCCAAATGGCCACAATGGCTAGAGCTGAGCCAGACTGAAGCCAGGAGCCAGGAGCTTCTTCCAGGTCTCCCGCATGGGTGCAAAGGCCCAATGACTTGGGCCATCTTCCACTGCTTTCCCAAGTAATAGCAGAGAGCTAGACCGAATGTGCAGCAGCTGGGACAGGAACCAGAACTCAAATGAGATACCGGCACTGCAGGGGGTGGCTTTACTCACTTACACCACAGCACTGGCCCCAAAAGCACTACTTTTAATTATTTTTTAGTGAAGGTTGTCACAAACAAAGGAAACAGATGAATTATCATCTGGAATTAGGTATTTGCATCATGTGAAAATTAAAAATGTTTTAATACGTATACACTATATATTGTGGGTCCCTCAAAAATCTGCTAGAATTTATATGTTAACTTGAAATGAATTTGAACCTTCACAATGTTACTTCAGTCCACCTTTAAGCATGGCACAAGACGTTTTCCTTAGATTCTAATATATTTTTAAGTACTTTCCTATTTAAAAGTCTTGGGAAAACTTTGTTAGGTTAATTTCCATGTAATTTATGCTTCTTGCCATCACTGTAACATAATAATGTTTTCTATTTCCCACAACTAGTAATTGCCCATGTAGAAGAATAGGAGATATATTTGTAAATTAATTTTCATAAATTTTAATTAATTCTCTTATTAGTTCTATTGAATCTTTGAGGTATTGTATGGAAAATCATCATCTCATCTACAATTAATGCATAAACTTAAATATAGTAGTTTTACACCAGGCACCCTAACCATAATACCTAAACTAGAAAACCAAAAACATAAACACATACTATAGACTAGTCTCACTTGTGAACATAGTTGAAAAAATTATAATATTAGAAAACTGAATTCACCAGCATATTAAAATAATACATCATGACTCTCTAGGACTTATCGTAAGACATTTCTACATTATCAGTTTAAAAGGAAAACATATGACCCGATCAAGATATCCCAATCATATTCAACAACCATTCCTGATGGTTGAAACACACAAAAATTCTACCACTTTTAGCAAAAGTAAAGTAAAACTCCTTTAGAAAATCCCACAGTAAATACTATGTCTCAAATTAAATACTAGAAGCGATCTCATTAAACAGCTGCAGTAAAGTTAATGAAGATTCTTATTATCAACATTACAAGTAATTTTGAGAGTTGTACTCATTCCAATCAGGAAAATACAGAAATACAACTTTTAGGGAAGAAAAGAGACAAAACATGCTATTTTACAAAAAAGACAGAAAATGTGCTATTTTACAAAATATGATCACCTCTTAGAATACACAATAAAATCAACCTAAAATTATTATGACTATTGAGTAGGCTGTTCTACGTAAGAAAAGTCTATGATGACCAACAGCCTCCAATATCAACCAGCATTAATAATTAGAAAAGACCGAGAGGGAAGAAATATTCACTACAGGAATGAAAATTATTAAAGACCTAAAAATAAACCTCACAAGAATCATGCAAAATCTATATAAACAAAATGACTGCTTTAGTCTACAGACACCACAGAAACTCGATAGAGAAACAAATTATATTCTTAGATGGGAAAATTTAATATTTTAAATACCACTTATACAAAATTTATCTCTAATTTTGGTATGTTCCCAATCAAAATCTAAAACAGTTTAAAGGATGTGACATATTGATTTTCAATTTTATGACAGATGAAAACCCGACAAGACTTAGGAGTAAGGAAACAAAGTTGATTGTGAAGGGGAAGTCATAGTGTGATCGCTCGAGAGGGTCTGGGGGTCAAGAGATTTTTTTTTAAAGATATGAACATATTTAAGTGTTGATGGGAAAAATTCGGTAGAAAAGAAGAAGTTATAGTTAAAAAAATAAAATAATAGCAAATTTCCTTAAGAGGTTAAGGCAATGGTACATTACCCAATAAAGTTATATAAAAATGAACACCTACTGAACAACACTATCTCAGAATATACAAAACAGATTTTTTTGCTCAGGGTGCCATCATGATCACATTAGTTTAATTCCTATTTTGAGTATCTTCCAAATTTTCACTGAACGATTCAAAGAGATTTAATGAAGAGGGAAAAATCTATCAGTGGGGGAACTGATATGGTTGTATTTTATCTGTCAGTTACATTAAGATGCAATGGATAGAAAATAGTTAAAAGGAATACCAAACCATAATTCCTTGCAAGAAAAGAAGTCTTGTTTGGAAGTAAGTGGAAAGTAATGCTAAAGTAACTCCTAATTAATAAAAGCTAGTTCCCAGCCGGTGCTGAGGCTCAATAGGCTAATCCTCTGCCTGCAGCGCCGGCACACTGGGTTCTACTCCCGGTCGGGGCGCTGAATTCTGTCCTGGTTGCTCCTCTTCCAGTCCAGCTCTCTGCTGTGGCCTGGGAGGGCAGTGGAGGATGGCCCAAGTGCTTGGGCCTTGTATCCGCACGGGAGACCAGGAGGAAACACCTGGCTCCTGCCATCGGATCAGTGCAGTGCGCCGGCCGCGGCGACCATTGGAGGGTGAACCAGCAGCAAAGGAAGACCTTTCTCTCTCTCTCTCTCTCACTGTTCACTCTGCCTGTCCAAAAAAAAAAAAAAAAAAAAAAAAAAACCACAGATTTATTTATTTGAAAGTCAGAATTGCACACAGAGAGAGGAGAGACAGAGAGGGAGAAGTCTTCCTCCATCCAATGGTTCACTCCCCAATTGACCGCAAAGACTGGAGCTGTGCCGATCCGAAGCCAGGAGCCAGGAGCTTCTTCTGGGTCTCCCACGTGGGTGCAGGGGCCCAAGGACTTGGGCCATCCTCCATTGCTATCCCAGGCCACAGCAGAGAGCTGGATTGGAAGAGGAACAGCTGTGACTAGAACCGGCGCCCATATGGGATGCGGTGCTTCAGGCCAGAAACAAACAAACACCAGAAAACAAACAAACAAAAAAACTAGTTCCCTAGTCACCTTCAATATTTACTTAATGTTTAAAGAGGACAGACTGGGGCACTTATAGGAAAAGAAATACATTTAAATCCTACTGGAAATTAAGGAGAAATGGCATTATCCAAAAAAGTGTAGGATTTGGATCAATCAAATCTGCTCTAGGGACATTTTAAAAAACAATTTTTGAACAAAACATGTATCAAAACTAAATTCATTTAAATAAACCAAGGTACTAAGAAATTATCAGGTCAACAAGAAAGTGAAGGAATTTTTGCTGCAAATGTATTTGATAAATTCTCTGAACTTTAACAGTAGTTTCCAAGGCTTGCTAGGGCTTCAGAAACAGGAAATTCAGTTTATCTAGGTGAGGATTTTTAAAATGAGACTCCTTTCATAGAGCTGTGTCCTCAGTGTAGGACCAAGATAAATAATTTGCCTCTTTACCTGACATACCTACCTAAGGGATTGCTTTGATACTGAGCTGAACACTCACCAAACTGATGAGTAAATGAATATATGACTATAAGAGAGCTGGAAAGGAGGTGAAAAAACAGGTATTCATAAACATAGGTAGGTAAACTATATACCAACTACAACATTTAGAAAGCAGTTCCTACTGTTTAGAAATCACTCTAGGTACAGATACCAGAATGTTCAGAGTGGAATTGTTCAAAAGTGGCCCTTACCTGAAATAATCTGATCTATATACACATATAAAATGAGTGAACAGATTATGGTATACTTATACATTGGAATACTACACAGCAATAAAAATTAACTACTAACTAAATCAAAAACATGGATAAATATCACAAATTTTGATCAAAGGAACAGGCATTATGATGCAGCAGGTTAAGCTATCACCTGGGACACCTGCGTCCCATAATGGATGGGATTGAGTTCTGCCTCTGTTTCTTATACACCTTCTTTCTGATGTGTATTGGAGGCAGTGTATGATGATGGGCCAAGAAATTGGGTTCTTGTTACCCACATGGGAAGCCCATTGGAGTTCCTGGCTCCTAGTTTCAGCCTGGTCTAGCCCTGGCTATCAATAGCATATGAGAAGTGAACCAGTGGATGGAAACTCACTCACTCAGCTTTCTCTATCCATCTCTATCTCTCTCACTACGCTTTCAAAAAATATTAATAATAAACATCACCAGAAAATGTACACTTCATTTCATATAAAATTGTCGCTCCCCCTCTTCGTGGAGGAACGACACTGGACCCTGCGCTGTTCTTTTGTCTGCTCGGCCCTCCCCGGGTTTGCTGCTGGTTCTTCCCGGGTTGGCTGCCGTCCCTTCCACCTCCGTGGAAGGGCGGTTCCCCCTGGCCACTTTCCCCACTTCCGCAGGGGAGCAGCACACCGCCGGCCGGCTCTCTCGGGGGATGCACAGGTGTTCCTTCAGATAGATGTTCCTGGTGCATGTTGTCTCTCTCCTCCTTTATAGTCCTCTTCCACCAATCCCAACTCGGCTACCCACACGTCAAGTACGCTGCTCTCCTCCAATCAGGAGCAGGTCCTACAGTTTATTGCTTGAACTGGAGGCAGCTAAGTAGAAGCTGTTTCTCCCTTCTCAGCGCCATATTGTGGGAGAGCAGATGCATAGAATAAGTCTTAATTCCAGTAACTTAGTCTAGTCCGAGTTGCTCCCCACAAAAATAATAAAATCCAACAAAAATAACATAATATTTAAGAATATAGCTATTAAAATATAAGGAATATAATGTGATTTTACGAAATTCAGGAAAATGGCATTCTTCAGGAAGTGTACATTTCAGGAAAGCTAATGGGAGACTTCTTATGTTGCTGTTTGTTTAATCTAGTTAGTGATAATATCTGTGTTCAATTTACAACCTAAATAAGTATGATAAATTCTTAAGAAAAATTAAAAAGGAAATCAGTAATATTTATTTTAATATTACTAAGAGGTAGAGGAGACAAAGATGACAATGGAGAGGGAAGAAAGATGAAGCTACAGAGATTCCTAAGGTGAATTGTCAAATTGAACATGGAAATCTAGCTTTTGAGCACCAAGACAATGCTAAGTAAACACATTCTTAAGAAAAACTCAGAAAAGAAAAGCTCAGTTATAGCCCAATACAGACAAAACTGATGAGAGAAAATATTAGAGATGTGGAGGACAAACCAAGAAAATTAAATATGCAAGTAAAAATGCATTCCTAGCGCCCTGTGCTGTGGGCTTAACCTCTGCCTGCGGTGCCGGCATCTCATATGGGCACCGGTACATGTCCCAGCTGCTCCGTCTTCCAATCCAGCTCTCTGCTATGGCTTGGGAAAACAATGGAGGATGGCCCAAGTGCTTGGGCCCCTGCACCCGAATGGGAGACGCGAAAGAAGCTTCTGACATCTGGCTTCAGAGAGTCTCAGCTGCAGCCGTTGCAGTCATTTGGGGAGTGAACTAGTGAATGGAAGATGTTACTCTCTGTCTCTCCCTCTTTCTGTCTGTAACTCTCTCTCAAATAAATAAATCTTTAAAAAAAAATGCATTCTCAAAGGAAAACCAACAGAAGGAAAGTAAAATTAAAAAAATATGCCTAAGACTGAACTGTTTGACTTTTCAGGGAAAAAAATCTTATTAACTCAGAAGAAAACATAATTTTATAATGGCATATATTCATAAAACATGCATATTATAAGGATTAAAAAGTAAATTCTACCAGCATCTGAGTAGAAAGGCAAAGATGGGCCGGCGCCGCAGCTCACTAGGCTAATCCTCCACCTTGCAGCGCCGGTACACCAGGTTCTAGTCCCTGTCGGGGCGCCGGATTCTGTCCCGGTTGCCCCTCTTCCAGGCCAGCTCTCTGCTGCAGCCAGGGAGTGCAGCGGAGGATGGCCCAAGTGCTTGGGCCCTGCACCCCATGGGAGACCAGGATAAGTACCTGGCTCCTGCCATCGGATCAGCGTGGTGCACCGGCTGCAGTGCACCAGCCACGGCGGCCATCGGATGGTGAAACAACAGCAAAGGAAGACCTTTCTCTCTGTCTCTCTCGCTCACTGTCCACTCTGCCTGTCCAAAAAAAAAAAAAAAAAAAAAAAAGGCAAAGATGAACTACAAAGGAAAAATAGTCCCATTGACCTCAGATTTTAGCCCATCACAAAAAAATGAAGGAAAACAATTTAGCATTGTCTACAGAATCTTGAAAATGATGCATATATTAAGTTTCCATTTGGTCAAAGAAGCATTTTTTGAGAAACTACAGGATATTACCATGTAAGAACTTTAAAATCTACAAAATGCATTTCCTTTCTTAAAAATTATTAGCTCTCCTTTAACTAACCACAAAACAAATTTTACAAAACTACAAGTGAATAAAAGTGATGATGACATTTAAAAAAGCTAGTAAATGCTGAAAAAACCTAGTCTACATAAGTCAAAATATCCTAAAATGAAACTGAATATAATTATAACTATTTTTGATAGAGCAGCTATATAGTAATAAACTGTGAAAGTTTAAAATCCCAATGATTGCATTCAAAACTAGAAAGGGAAAACAGAGAAAACTCAGAAGTATAAACATTCTAGTTGTCTTTTAAATGAGGAAGAGGTTAAAAATATCGTTTCATACTTGAAATCCAAAGTGTAGAACTATTTCATTGTTAAACAGTTAACTACTCTGACCTCAGAATCAGCCCCTAAGGCATTCAGATCTGACTGAAAATACCATGAGAGCATTTCAGGCACAGAAAGCCAAGACATACTGGCAAAAACAGTTCTGCATGAAGGATCTCTGTGAGTGAGACCCCAGTGGAAAGAAGGGGCCATCAAAGAAGGTGTACTTTTCTCTGAATGGAGGAGAGAACTTCCACTTTGCATATGGTCCTGTCTAAAAACAGCTGGAGTTTGTGGACTCAAAAGGCTTCCATAGCCTTAGCAGTTTATGTCAAGAGCCTCGGGTGATCACTGACATAAATAAGAGTGTCAGTTGCTAAATCAACAACGGGAGTCACTGTGCACTTGCTCCCCATGTTGGACTTCTGTCCTTAATGAGATGGACTATGAGAATTAATGGTAAAACTTGTCTTCAAACTGTACTTTATACTTTGTGTGTCTATGTGGGTGCAAATAGTTGAAATCTTTACTTAGTACAGAGTTGGTCTTTTGTATATAAAGCCAATTAAAAATGAATTTTAATGGAAAATGGAATGAGAAAGGGAGTAAGAAGTGGGATGGGAGTGGGTTAGGAGAGCGGGAATGGGGGTGGGAGGAAAGAAACACTATATCCCTAAAAGCTGTACATATGAAAATTGTATTCATTAAATAAAAACCTTAAAAGTTAACTGTCAACAGTCAAATTCTCAACAAAAATGACATTTTAGCTCTTCCTTTGACTCTTTTTTTTTAGCTTGCCTTTTTTCATTTGCTGACATTCTAGAATCAAAATATCTTATTTCTTTCCTCACTTGGGTTACTTATGCTTTGCTATTAGGAATGCTGTCAGCTGATACTTTGTGATGGAATTGTGACATATTCTATTTTGATTTTACTGAGTGTGTATCAAAATTGATTATCATTTTATTAATGTTTTCTTGGAGTCTATGGAGCTGCTCATGTGACTTTTCTTTTGGTCTATTGATTTAATAGATTTTTATTACATTACTTTCCTATTTTTTAAGGTATATTATTCTTGAAATATGCTATGTGGTTCGATGAACTATTACTGAGAATATATTTCAATCTATATTCAGGAGTAGAAATATCTATAATTTTCTTGTTTTTTTACACTTTTGGACAGTTTTTATAACAAGTTTATATTGGCTTGTAAAATGAACATAGATATTGACTTTTAAAATATTCCTCAATGATTCTTACAGCATGGGAATTATTCATTTAAAATAAAAATAAGTGTGCGTTTAGAGATTTTAAATTGCTTCTATAATTATCACTCTACTTATATATCCTACTTATTCTTCAAGCTACTATAGAAATTGAATTTAAAATTTCCTGAGATACTTTTACTGAAAGCAGGGAAGAGGAACCCAAGCAGACTTGAAGATTCAGAGAATAGTGCATGTAGGCAGGCCAGAGGACCAGAGAGAAGAGGCTGTACAAGACAGAACTCCAAACATCTCCATTCAACCAAGCACTGACACATACATATATGTGAGGAAACTATCTCAGGCTGGGGAAAGAGTCATCCAAAATGATTAGGAGGAATACAATGCTTCCTGCCACAGTACTGAGTTAGCCCTAGTTAAGCACTGTTCCACTGCTAGTTTAAATTTTGCAGTTATTGTTCTTGTTAGCCAGCAATTACACCCTTAGGGAGCTGAGGCCTGAATAATTCTCTGTCTCCTAGGTATAATTTTGGGCTATGACTATGCTTGTTTAGAAACATGAATAAAATTAACTGAGTGTTCCAGTTATGAATACCCTTCCCCCAAGGTTCATAAATCTAGCTTTGTTGCTAATCCTTCTCTAAACAAATGAGCACAGATATTTAATCCAAATATATTAGTTACATGTGGCTTGCTTACTTCACTGGAAATAAAAAAATTTTGAAAAGCAGCATTATTACTGAGGCCATAAAATCCATTTGGTACAAACTAATCTTCTTATTTTGCAATTTTGTGTATATCAAAACATTTATAATATTTATGACTTCCTTAAATCAGAGAAGTGGTATTTATTTCTTTAAAGCTTCTAAAAAGCAAATTTTCAATTCACTTTTATGTTTCTGGAGATCTTTGTCAAAAATATATCATTAGACATAAAAAAAAATACACAACAGCTTTATCCAGATCCTACTAAACTTCTTTCTTTTTGGGTTCATTTCTAGTCTTTAATTTTCCTTCTATTCTAAACTAAAAGCTTATTTTTTGTGGCCAGGTATATATTTTTATGTTTATATAAATATCTATAAATATTTATACACATAAATATATATTTATAAATATATACATATATTTATGCCTCTGCCTTTGTAACTCTGCTTTAAAATAAGATCTTTAAAAAACAAAAACAAAACAGCCATCAGGGTTGAGGGATAATATGCTAACATCAAAGAAGTTAATGGCAAAATTAAGTATAGGTAGTAGCCAGCAAAGAATGCCTCATCAACAACCCAAGATATCCTCCTTTCCTATCCATGTATCTTTTCCACAGAGGAAGTAGACAGTGTGAGTTACAAAAAGATAGTAACAGTTGGGATTAAAGTAGGTATTGTGTGGGCTTTACCTTCATTAAGCAATCTACATACTAATTTTTAACATATTTCTCCTATTCTCATTAGATATTTCCTATAATTGTAGGATATGAATGCCTATTAAATAGGGGGAGAACACCCCCTATTTAGCCATTTTTCTAACATTTCAAAGTGAGAACTGTTTGGTACCATAAAACAGAGATCTGGCTTGCCTGGCACAAGCTTTAGAGAGCAGTTAGTAAGATTACTCCAATGAATCTCTATTTTTAAAACATGAGCAATACTCACCTTTTCTAGGCCTCAGTTTCCTTATCTCTGATATGGATAATAAAAATGACATCTACTTCATATGGTTGTTGTGAAGATTCAATGAGGTAAATTCTCTCATTGCTCACTCAGAAGAATCACTCAAAAATACTATTTAAATTACTATTGTTAGAACCAGAAAAGAAAGTAGAAATTAGATAAGTCAATATTATCTTAACCTTTCTCAACCTAATTCTAAATCTGAATAATATTAAATAGATTAAATAACCGCATAATTTCTAACATTCTGTTATTTAACTAAGTACATAAACCTATAAAGCCTCTTTAAATCAGTATGTTCCAATGTGAATTTATACTCCTCCTCCTCCTCATTAAAATTACGATCTATATATTTCAAAACTTGATATAACCTCTATTCTTACCCAATATTTTAACTCATCTTAAAACTCTTATCTCATGTTTCCTCCATGTGATAAATACATATGAAAGTATACCCTGATTAGGTTACATTATATGCAAGAGTGATTATGTTGGTATTGTATAGTATGTTATGGAATGGTATGACATGGTATAGAATAGTATGATATATAAGACTCTACAATTGCAAAGTAGAGTGAGGATTCTCTTCTTGGCTTCAAAGAGATAATGTGGCACATTGTGAAAAGGCCTGCAAGAAGACCACATGAGCAAGAAACTGAGAGCAGCCCTGGGCTGGTAGTTAGCAAGCAAACAGGGAACACAGTCCCATAACTACATGAAGAGGAATATGTGGTAAATTATTAATATAAATGATCAATCAGTAAACTTTGAGGCTTATTTAGATATAAATAGTATTTTGATCTTAATGTAATCAAACATATCAATATGTAATTTTTGATATTTTGTTGTTGGGCTTAGAAAAATCTTCCTGGATTCAAGATTATATAACATCACATGTATGTCTGCTTAGCTATTTGTTAATCCACACTTTTGTAAAATCGTGAAGTGAGAAGTTTTATGGATGGATCTTGGAGATGACAACATGACACTACAAATGCACTTAATGTCAATGTACACTTCAAAATGGTTAGGATGGTAATATCACCACAATTAAAAAACAGAATTTAAATCTAAGAGTTAACTCACTTAAAACTCATTTTGATACAATATTAAAAGATATTGTGTGTTTGTGCTTCTGTTTGTGTATATACATATATTTTTCCCAAAAGTTAGCTATTGAATTCTATGATTCATACTGTATATACTTTTACAGCATATACTTGTCTTTCCAACTGTACAATATGCTCAGTAACTTATCAGATGATTTCCAGTTGCCTTTATTTAATTCTCATTATTTCATAAGGAAGGCATAGGCACTACACAGACATAAGGCTCCAAGCCCTTCAAATTCTAGCAACAGGTACATGGAAGGAACACTTGAAACCCCAATCCTTAAGCTTTTGGTGACATCTAGTGGACTGTTTTTATAGGTTACATCTGTTCAATCTCAGAAGCACTCTTAGTTCCACCTAGCCACCCAGCTCCTTAATCCACTGGGACAATATTAAATATTAAAAAATGTAAGATTTATTACATATAGAATGGCCCTCTGCCTTCCATTTTTCTCTCCATCCATCTTTCAAGTGCCAGTGATATAAAAGTGAAATGCAGCACAGTTCACCATTCCTGTCTTCAAAGAGTTCAAGGTCTTCTAACTAGCAATGGAATAAAACACATGAAAAATACCAGAGATGGGAAATAAAGATAAAAACATTCCTAAAATTAACTACAAATGTAAACAAATAACCTAGCTGTATTTAAAATTAAAAACATAAACACACTAAAGAGTCATTTCCTTATTTCAGGGAAAATCTCAAAATACACATTCCCTGGAAAGTCTTCCCCTCATCAGATAATTTTTTTTTTAATTTTTTGACAGGCAGAGTGGACAGTGAGAGAAAGACAGAGAGAAAGGTCTTCCTTTGCCGTTGGTTCACCCTCCAATGGCCGCCACGGCCGGGGCGCTGCGGCCTGTGCACTGCGCTGATCCAATGGCAGGAGCCAGGTACTTATCCTGGTCTCCCATGGGGTGCAGGGCCCAAGCACTTGGGCCATCCTCCACTGTACTCCCTGGCCACAGCAGAGAGCTGGCCTGGAAGAGGGGCAACCGGGACAGAATCCGGCGCCCTGACCAGGACTAGAACCTGGTGTGCCGGCGCCACAAGGCGGAGGATTATCCTAGTGAGCTGCGGCACCGGCCCAGATAATTTGTTAACATACAGTCCACACCTATCTCATAGCATCTCTCTTTCTAAAAAAAAATTTATGTATTCATTTGAAAGGCAGAGAGAGAGAGAGAGAGAGAGAGAAATATGAATTTACCTGCTGGTTCATTTCCCAAACAGCTAGGGCTAGGCAGGATCAAAGCCAGGAGCCAGGAACTCCACTCTGGTCTCCAACACAGATGACAGGAACCCAGATACTTGGGTCATCTTCCACTGTCTTCTCAGCACATTAGCAGGAAGTTGGATTGGAAGTGGAACAGCCAGGCCTAGAACTGGCACTCCAGCATGGGATGCCTGTGTCACAAGATAGCTTAACACACTGTGCCACAATGCTAGTTCATTTTTCATCTAAAGAGTTTGATCATTAACCACACTGAACTGTGAATGTCTTAAGGAATAAAGGCTGTATCTGGCTTGTCACAGACTCAAATAGCTCTGATACCTATACAGCGACTTTCATATGAAGTTGGTTTGAAACTCTACAGGGAGCATAAGTGCACACAGTTTATTCCATGCCACGAATCCAGCCAATTCATGCCTGTTTCCTAGCTTCTATATTTCACTGTTCATTTTTCCTTATTAGTTTGATGGTAGATTGATCTCATATTCTTTGCCTTATTTGCTGATTTGGTGTTTGCTCATTTCTGAGTTCCTGGCAATCAATCTGAAGGTATGCCATCTTAAATTAATATATGTTAATGATTCTTCTGTGCTCCTTTACCCTTATCTATATATCTGAACATCCTAGCAAAAACTATCTTGATACTCTGATCACTGAGTTTATTCTATGTCCATGCTTTTGGTGTATTATCTCACTTAACCATTATAGCAACCTAGCCCTTATTCACACTTCACTTCTAGTTCAATTATTGCTACCTTAGGATTGTACTCTTATTCCTATACTATATTAATATGCCTGTAGTACCATATACAATGTTTTATAATGCTTATAATGCTAAAAACTTTACAATTTTTGTATGATAACTTAACAAAATTCTATTTTACTCTGTATCTACTTTCAGGGTTAATAATGTCTACTTTTGCTCATCAATGTGTCCTCATTGCTTATCTAAAAGATAATGGTTAACTTGCCTAAAACTAATCCCCAGCAGACTGGCTTCCCAGAAAAGGACTGGACTTCTGCAAGTTCACTGGAAACTAGTTATTGCCCATTTTTCAAAGCAACCAATCATGGGCAGCTGCACTGCTTGGACTAGAGTTACCCCTACAGTTATGTTAGTATGTTCCCAATAACGAATGTTGATACAGCAAATCCTATGAATAGCCTGATAGAGAAACAGATTCAATGGAAAGACTTTGACCCCAGTCTCCCAAAAATCTAAGACAAGTTGTTATTCATGGAAACGCCTTCAAAGCCTCCATATATATTCCATTGCCTCTGCCTTGCCCAGCTCTTGACATCTGGACTGGCCAAAAACCACCACCAGGAGGCTCAGTGTCTTGTTTTTAACTGTTCCGGAGTAAGGCAGATAAATATTATCAAGGCCTCAACACATTCAATTCTCAGCCATAAGCACTGAGTAACAAGAAGGTTGAATCTGGCCGGCGCCGTGGCTCAATAGGCTAATCCTCCACCTTGCGGCGCCGGCACACCGGGTTCTAGTCCCGGTTGGGGCGCCGGATTCTGTCCCGGTCGCCCCTCTTCCAGGCCAGCTCTCTGCTATGGCCAGGGAGTGCAGTGGAGGATGGCCCAGGTGCTTGGGCCCTGCACCCCATGGGAGACCAGGAAAAGCACCTGGCTCCTGGCTCCTGCCAGGATCAGCGCGGTGCGCCGGCTGCAGCGGCGGCCATTGGAGGGTGAACCAACGGCAAAAGGAAGACCTTTCTCTCTGTCTCTCTCTCTCACTGTCCACTCTGCCTGTCAAAAAAAAAAAAAAAAAAAAAAAAAAAAAAAAAAAAAAAGAAGGTTGAATCTGAGGTCCTGCCATTACATAATGCTATTGTATTCTAACCAATAATTATTCCCAGTAGGGGCCAGCACTTACTATATTATCAAACTCAAAAGCCCTAAGGCCCAGATAAATTACTCTTCTAGAGCTGAGGTGCAATTTGCAAAATCTCTGTGCACTCCATAGGATGCATCTGGGCAACTAGCAACTGCTACCCCTCTGTCTCTTTGAAATCTTTAATATACATGAATCTAGCAGCCAAGTATATGTGCTGCTTTGTTGGTTGCCTTTTAAGCATGTAAGTAGTGTTTGACATTTGGTAAGTCTGACATAAATATTTGATCAACATTAGATCCAAAGGTTATAGATGGACAAATAACCTCATGAAGTGAGTATTTCTCTTCCTATTTTATAAGTAAGAGATATAAAGCAAAAAATGATTAAACAACCAGGCCAAAATCACAGTGAATGGAGGATACAGGATTGGAATTTAGGCCTACCAGATCCCATATTACTTATTCTAAATCATTATACTTCATTACAACTAAGGGTTTTTCCATGATACATCAAGTTCTGGGCTAATTCTAAATAAAAATAACAGCTACATTTAAAAAAAAAATCCAGACAATTATACTAGTTATCTTGCTTATAGGGTAAAATTAAGTCTATGTTAATTATGCCAGAAATTAATAATTCTCAACTCTAGATTTAAAAGAATAAAGACCCTGGTAATAATATTTGTCTTTTTTACTTCAGACTGGTTAGGAATGGAGCACTGAGCCTGTTGATGAAGTTTATGGTCCCTCTTGCTGTTAAGTAGTGAAGACAGAAGAAGTAGAAAATAAATAATGGATGTAGATAATCAAAAATGTCTCCAAGAACTCAAGCTGAGTGACTGCAAATAGAATAAATACAATAAAGTCAGTGCAGAAACAAATATACGAGGAATTGAAGGGATAAAGTCCAAAGCAAAGTCCACGCTATTTCGTTGTGCTCAATGTTGTGGTGCTATCATTTAATAAATTCCTTTGCATTCCAGACACATGCTGTATATGCAGCATTTTTTGTTTATTTAAAGATTATATTTATTTACTTGAGAGGTAGAGTCACAGAGAGAGAGAGAGATGGAGAGAAAGGTCCTCCATCCGCTGGTTCACTCCCCAAATGGCCACAACAGCCGGAGCTGGGTCAGTCTAAAGCCAGGAGCCAGGAGCTTCTTCTGAGTCTCCCACAGGGGTGCAGGGGCCCAACCACTTGGGTCATCTTCTACTGCTTTCCTGGGGCATAGCAAAGAGCTGGATCAGAAGACATGCAGCCAGGAAACAAACTGGTGCCACATTGGATGCCGGCACCACAGGCGGAGGCTTAGTCCACAATGACACAGCACCAACCCCACACATCATCTTTTTAAAAACTTTCACAAATTATGGGGTGAGTGTTTGGTCCTGCAGTTAAGATGCCCACATCCTACATCAGAGCATCTCTGTTTTATTTCTGGTTCCAGCTCCTAATTCCCCCTCCCTGCTAATGCAGACCCT
Source organism: Oryctolagus cuniculus (assembly GCF_051225735.1). NCBI lineage: Eukaryota > Metazoa > Chordata > Mammalia > Lagomorpha > Leporidae > Oryctolagus > Oryctolagus cuniculus. The sequence goes on from NC_142867.1 coordinate 59,409,895, forward strand.
GGGAAGAATTTGTGGTGGTTCAAATAGTTGGGTTCCTGCCACCCAGGTGGGAGACCTAGATTGAGTTCCAGGCCCCAATTGCAGTCCCCTGGCTGTTGCAAGCATGTGGGGAGTGAACCAGCAGATGGAAGCTCTTCTGTCTCTCAAAGAAATTAAAATTTTAAAAAAATTCACAAATGTTCATAAAACATTATCACTACTGGTGTATGAAAAAAAACCTGAAAGTCAAAAAGTTTAAGAAGGAGCTGGCACTGTGGCATAGCAGGTTAAAGCCCTGGCTTGTGGCTGGTGCCGCGACTCAATAGGCTAATCCTCCACCTTGCGGCGCAGGCACACCAGGTTCTAGTCCCTGTCAGGGCACCGGATTCTATCCCAGTTGCCCCTCTTCCAGGCCAGCTCTCTGCTGTGGCCAGGGAGTGCAGCGGAGGATGGCCCAAGTGCTTGGGCCCTGCACCCCATGGGAGACCAGGAGAAGCACCTGGCTCCTGCCTTCGGATCAGCGCGGTGCGCTGGCTGCAGCACGCAGGTGGCGGCAGCCATTGGAGGGTGAACCGACGGCAAAGGAAGACCTTTCTCTCTGTCTCTCTCTCTCTTCCTGTCCACTCTGCCTGTCAAAAAAAAAAAAAAAAAATCCCTGGTTTGCAGCACTGGCATTCCATATGGGTGCTAGTTCGAGTATCGGCTGCTTCACTTCCAATCCAGCTCCCTGCTAATGTGCCTGGGAAAGCAGTAGAGGATGGCCCAAGTCCCTGGATCCCTGCAACTACGTGGGAGACACAGAAGGAGCTCCTGGCTTCAGCTCAGCTCAGCTCCAGTCATTGTCTTTGTAGCCATTTGGGAAGTGAACAAGCAGATGAAGACCTCTCTCTCTCTCTCTCTGTCTCTACCTCTCTCTGTAACAGTCTGTCAAATAAATAAATATTTAAAGAAAAAAGTTTAAGAAAATTGTCTAAGCTACGTAAGTAACAGAATGAGGGTTTACATGCATAACCAAAAAATTCCCTACTATATTAAGGAGCCTTTACACATTACAGGGAAGCTTCTTTATTTCTTGTTTTCTCTAAAAATTTCATAATAGAGCTCCTAGTTTTTCATTCTCCATGAGCATTTTAACAAATACAATAGCAAGATGCATTCAATAAGGTCATCATTGCTATGATTCCCCTAGAGTTAATTTTCTGCATTTGATAACCATATTCAAAGACATCTACAAAATATTTACTCAGAATCATTTTAAATGGTTCTTTGAAGTGCTACACTGTGAGAGAAATTAGCTTTGGAATCACCTTATTCACAAATAGACCATGCAGATTCTGAAAGGAATTCCCACTATTACTAGATTCCACACGTGCACAGTAAAAACACCATGTGATTCTGTTGAGTTCTTAAAAATGCCCCACAGAGGAAAATATTTATGAGATCATAGTAACTGTACCAAATAAAATTTCTGTGGAGGAAGAGGAGTCATACCTTTAACATAAGGCAAACAAGTAGGCAACTTGGGAACCACATAAGCCTAAAGACTAAAAACTGATAAAAAGGGTCCACTTAGATAGGATACAGGCAGAAAAGTCTTCCCCATCTCACCTGGCCTAAGGCAGGGGAAGGAGGTGAAGGAATTTCCCTATTAGGAAAAAGGAATTATACCTCCAGCTCTGGATATCCTCCGCAGCTACAGCAGTAAAACAGGTTGTGATTAGAAATGGCAGATGGTCAGGCCTCACCTGGTAGGGGAATATTCAGTGACGCTGTCAGTTGCCCTGCGGAGAGTTTGGATGGTCCTGGAACCCTCTGGACATAAGAAATGTGAAGGATATGGGTTCTCAGGAGCAGGCTGAGAAAGTCTCAAGATCGAACATACAAAGATTTTGGTTAAGATGCTCATTGCTGGCCAGCGCCGCGGCTTGATAGGCTAATCCTCCACCTTGCGGCGCCCGCACACCGGGTTCTAGTCCCGGTTGGGGCACCAGATTCTGTCCTGGTTGCCCCTCTTCCAGGCCAGCTCTCTGCTGTGGCCCGGGAGTGCAGCGGAGGATGGCCCAAGTGCTTGGGCCCTGCACCCCATGGGAGACCAGGAGAAGCACCTGGCTCCTGGCTCCTGCCTTCGGATAGGTGCGGTGCGCCGGCCGTGGTGGCCATTGGAGGGTGAACCAACGGCAAAGGAAGACCTTTCTCTATGTCTCTCTCTCACTATCCACTCTGTCAAAAAAAAAAAAAAAAAAAAAAAAAAAGATGCTCATTGCTTAAATTTTACCCAAATGATAAGTCCTGAGAAATGTGATATGCCTTCTCTCTCATCATTATGAAAGTAATTACAAAGAGTTGCCAATTGACTAGACTTCTTGCATACAAAGATAGCTTTAATACATTAATTCGCAGTAAAGAAATGTTGGGGCTGTTGTATTATATATGTCTAAGAAATATATAGCCTTTGCATCCTATAATCTCTCAAACTCATCTAAACTGCATATGTCTTTATTTCTAAATATTTATACGTCATTTGTTCTTTTAAAATTACTAATAGTTTTGGGGCTGGTGCTGTGGCACAGTGGGTTAAAGCCGTAGCATGCAGTGCCAGCATCCCATATGGGCGCCGGTTTGAGTCCCAGCTGCTCCACTTGGGAAAGCCGTAGAAGATGGCCAAAGTCCTTGGGCCCCTGCACCCGGCTGGGAAACCCGGAAGAAGCTCTTGGCTTCTGGCTTTGAATTAGCTCAGCTCTGGTCATTGGGGTCATTTGGGGAATGACCCAATGGATGAAAGACCTCTCTCTCTCTCTCTCGCTCTCAAAAAAAAAAAAAAAAAAAAAATTTTTACTAACAATTTCAAGATTCAGGAGGTTGCTACTCAGAAACAGCTTTTCTGTTATTTGGAGATTTTTCACCATTATTATGCTTCAAAATGAATATAAAGGGAAAAACTGCAATTTCCTCTAAGATTTGCTGCTCCAATATGCAAGTTCTACCCCTGAGGTTAAGGTGAGCTAGCTGTGAACACAGTCTAAAAAAAGGAAGGTTCTAGAAACTCAAACAGAACGAGAAGTCACCCATATTGATGAGAGAACAAAGCAGGGAGGGAAGACCACTTTAATTGTGTTGCAAATTAAAGTTTCATAATAAGTACTAGTATTTTTTCAGTACTTATTATATCCTGGGTGCTATGCCAAACTTTTTAATATTAAAATTTGTATTAAATATTTTGAACTAATAGTAAGAAATGTCAATGTCCAAACCACAGAAATTTAAGTGCGAAATGTCAATGTCCAAACCACAGAAATTTAAGCGCTTGGCCTTTTTGCTTAAGATGACACTTTTAAAGAAATAAAACATCAAATTCAGCTAAAGCCCACTTATCCCAGCTCCTTCATTTCCTCCTTAGGCTAAATATCCTGATTTTTTAATGTCTCACTCCACTTATATTTAGTTATTTTTAAAGTATAACTGTATTAATGCAATTTATATTTTTCACCAAATATTTTGATATTTACCCATGCTGACACATGTGGATCTGGTTGATTCACATTAGCTTCTACATTGAACTTCATTTTAAGGATAAGTCTCAGTTGATCAATTGCAGGTAGGCTGTTTCTATTTTTTTTTTTTTTTTTGCTTTTTAACATTGAGTGTTAAGAACCAATCTCATGCTTCTTGTGCACATGTGCAACTTTTTCTATTTTCTTTCCTTTAAATGTAATTTTCGGGTCAGAAGGTATGCACCCTCCAACTTCACTAGGTAGTGTCAAAATTTTCAAATGATTGTATCAATTTATATATCTACCAGAAAGGTCTAATTTCTTTTGCCCATTTTTTTCCTTGTTATTTTTCTTATTGATATTTCCTAACATTCTTTTGGATGGTCTTCCAATACAAGTATATCCTTCCAATTTATCACTTGATGTTTCACTTTGTTTACTGTGTTTTTTTGTCATAAAAATTATCTTAATGATGTGAAGAATTTTACCAGTATTTTCCTTCAAGGCTTGTGCCTTTTGTGTCTTGAAAAGGCATTTTCTACCCCATGTTGTAAACACATTTCTTCTGTATTTTCTTCTAAGTGTTAAAACACTTTCCACTTCACATTTATGCCTTCAAACCATCTAGAATATTTTTTTGTGTATGCTGTTAAGAGAATCTTATTTTCTTTTTGCAAAGAGACAGTCATTAAAAAAAAAAAGTTCATTCTGCCACCAATGACTTTTAAAGCTCTCTCTGCCACACAACATGCTTTCATATACAAGTGGTCCTACTTCTAGGCTCTTAATTTTGGTCTACTGGTCTATCCTTGTCTGTTGATACCAAATAGCTTAAATCATTTGTGCTTTGTATTTAAGCCTCAGTATCAGATAGGGTCCTTCCTAATTACTGTTTTTCATAATTGCTTTGGCTCTTCTTGCTCTTTAATCCATGTAAATTTTAAGATTAGCTACATCTCCCATGTGTCTTTTAAAAAGCATAGCCCTTTCTTAATTTGTTGACTGATGAAGCTACTGACATTTCTCAGTTTTGTGGTCAAATCTTTTAGTATTCCATCGCTGATCATACAAGTAAGTGGTTATTAGCAAAGAGGGGAGGGGAGCTGTGTGAAAAAAAATTAGGATTTGTAGTTATTTGCTTTTCCAAATTAATTTGATGAGGCTGAGAATAGTTTAAGACTTCCCAACCATGAGCATATGATTCTCCATTTTTCTTTTATGTTAATAGATAACAATTTTTCCAAGAAAGGTCTTAACATATTTTTGCCAATTCCTTTTTTTTTTTAAGCTATTTCTTGCATTTATTCTTCTGGGCCACTAGTGTGGCTTATCCTTTAATTTACCTATGCTAATAAATGTTTTTAGAGCTGTATATGTGGGTGTGTTGCATTCAAGCCTCTTTACTTTTTGTTGTTCTTCAGGTGACCATCTGTTTCCTCCAGTAATTATTATACTGAACATGGGGGCAATACTTTTCTTGAGATAAACAGGGGAAATCCACAGATGCTGGATGGAAATGGTATTTTCTCACCCTAAGGTTGGGGCGAGAAAAGGAGACTATTACACCCTCCCGAAGCTTTCGGAAGAAGCCTCTCTGATGGATCCTTTTTTTTCTGCTCAAGCCCTTCCCCCACCTTCAAAGCAGGGAACACTCAACCCATCCCCTTCACACCAGTCAGAAATTCATAGATACTGAAATGCTAATTCTCTGACCTCTGTTGCTGAGCTCTGAAGGTGCTCAAGTTTGCTTCTTCCACCCCTAGGGGAAGAAGTCCAATTCTCTGAGAGCTAGTAGTAGATTTAAAAACAAGGGCAAGTAAGTACATTAAAGCTAAGGATGGAAGCCATTATCATCCCCAAGTCTCTACTTTTCAATTGGTCGGTGGTAAAAATGAACGCTATCTATGGGTTTTGGGTTTTGTTTCTGTAGCTTTGTGGTTGGCTGGCCAAATCTCCACTGTTGTTCAAAACATACGAATGACATTTTGGGGAGCCAGAGGATAGGAGATTCTGCAGAGTCCCAAAAAGAGAGGCCAGCACTATCCATTTGCTTTTTTAGATTTACCAAGTGAGCAGAGCATTCTTTACATAACCAACTGATCTATGTGTTTTCCTCTTGTTGGTTGTTGGATTTTTAACACTGGGAACGCTGAGATTGTTTGAAAGACACCCTGATACCTTAAGAATAGTATAAGCCAATCCCTCCCATTCTCCCTCCAAAAATCTAGTTGGTTCAAAATGGGCAGAATGATCCATTTTTCCACTTTAGGTGGGCAGATGTTTGTGAAAGAGCCTAGAACTGTTTGCCTCATTTATCAGAAAATTTACAAGGAAAGAAGCCTTTGGGAGAATTTCTACTTTTAAATATAAGAAGACTAGTACGCAGGTTCAAGTTATACTTTTAACATGAGCTTGTTGAAAGAAACGTTAACAATTCCAAAACGCAATTAAACGAGTTTTAACTTTTTCCTCCCAAAAGCATGAAAAAGTAATGGAGAGGAAGTCAACAATAAATTCTTAAAAGGCAAAAAATAATAATAATAACTCTTCCTCGTACTAGTCCTTGGGACAGGTTCTTCTTTTCGTTGGCTTCTTTGAGAACAAATTTTGGTCCCAAGTCTGTACGTCCTTAGTATCTGCTCCGGCCTTCCCCTCTCTCACTTCCAAGGCGGCCTCCGCCCCTGGGGGCCCTACGGCCCGAACGGCTATAGGAATCACGCGGAGGCGGGCACCCCCTCTCCATGGACGGAGGCAGCCCGCGATCTGGCCGGCCCACCCGGTCTCGGCCTCGCGAGTAGCGGTCGCTCCGGCTGCTGCCATAGCTGTCGCGCCCGCCGCCGTAGGCGTCGGGGGAGCAGCCCCGGTACTCCTCGTAGCGGCCTCCTCCGCCGTAAGATGGCGGTGGGCCCCGAGCCGAGGCGGCGCCGCGCGGATCCCCGTAGCTCTCGAAGGGGTCTCGGTAGGAGCCTCCGCTTGAATGATCCGCGTAGTCACGGTCGCGACCCCCGTAGCCGTCTCGGTCGCCGTAGCCTCTCGACGGGCAGTCGTCGCGGGCACTGGAGTGGCCGTAGTCGCGGTAGGTGTACTCTCTGGGCGAGGGGGCGAAGTCGCGGGCGCTCGGGTAGTCGCGGCTCGAGTAGCTGTCGCGGGGCGAGTAGCCCTCCTCCCGGGGGCCCAGATAGGGGTCGCGGCGCGGGGCTGGCGGCTCCCGGCGCGGCGGGCCCCCGTAGCCATCGCGCCCACGCGCGGTTGGAGCCCGCCCGCGCATCCCGCCGCCGCTGCGGCCCAGGCCCGACGGCGCGGCCCTCTTCGGGGGCGGGCCGGCCCTGCGCGGCGGCGGCCCGCGCTTCATGGGCAGCGGGGCCCTCGAGGGCCGCAGGTCGAAGTCCCCCGCGTAGCCGCCGTCGTCGGCGGGCCCACCCCGGGAGGGAGGTCGCCGCGGGCCGCCGCCGCGGGTCCCGCGCAGGCCTCTCGGGCGACCGCGGCTGCGGGGCAGCGGCGGCCCGCGCCGGCTGCTCTCGTACGCCGGCTTGGTGGCCTGGGCCACCTTGATGGCCTTACCATCTAGGGACTTGCCATTCATATCTCGGGCGGCGGCCTTGGCGTCTGCGGGGCTCTCGAAGGTGACGAACGCGAAGCCCCTGGACTTGCTGGTCTCTCGGTCTTTCATGAGGAGCACCTCGATGATGCGGCCATACTTCCCAAACGCGGCCTCGAGGGCTTTCTCGTCGGTTTCGGGGTTGAGGCCCCCGATGAAAAGCTTCCCCGGGCGGTCGGCCTCGACCATGTCTGCGCGTCGAGCGGTCTGTGGCGGCGGGAGGCGAAGCCGCGGCGCGCCCGTCGCGCCCTGCGAAGCCGCTCGCCCGCTCGCCGACGGCGGCTCCTACCGGTCGGGCGGCGCGCTGTCGCCGAGTCCCGGAACCGCAGGCGCAGGCGGAACGCTCCGGTCTGAGCCCCTCGGAGCCGGTTCCCGCCGCCCGGCCTGGCTCCTGCTCCTTGTGATTGGCTGGTTGTCTCCGGGGGGCGGTTCCGCCGTCGGGCAGGTGCGGTTTTGTGCCTCCGTCCGTCCGCGACTTCCGGCTCTGTGACCCTGAGCCTAGGCCTGCCGTCCTTGCTGGGCCGCCGAAGGGGAGAGCCGTTAAGTGGGAGACGACTTTTCCCAGCACTCTTAAGAGTATGATGCGTTCTAAGTCAAGTTACCCAAACCGCTTTCAAACAAACAAAAAGTAATGTAAAAATTGAACACGCCGTTTGTACGTGAAATGTGAGAAAAGTAAGAGTTCCTTCTTGGAAGGTGCCTTGGCAGTGGGCTGGCTACCGAGGGGTGCGGGACCCGGAAGGCGAGGGGCTCGTTCTTCCGAGGTACCGGGTATTTTCTCGTCCCTTCACCATTTTCTTCACATTACAACCTGCGAAAGCAGTACCTGGGCTTGCGCAGCACACCTCAGCAAAGCATAACGTTTTCAGTTCATGGAAATAAATTTACACCCATATATTTCTTCCTTATGATGCTCTCTGGAAACAAGTGTGGAAAGTACAACTGGTAAGTTTCTTTGCTTGAAACAGCGAATCTAAAATTGATTTGTTTGTTTAGTGTGTTTTGGAGCCGTTTGTTAAAAAAAAAAAAAAAAAACGGTAAAATTTCCCCGGGGGCCGGCGCCCTGGCTCACTTGGTTAATCCTCTGACTGCGGCACCAGCATCCCGTATGGGCGCCGGGTTCTGTCCCAGTTGCCCCTCTTCCAGTCCAGCTCTCTGCTGTGGCCAGGGAGTGCAGTGGAGGATGGCCCAAGTGCTTGGGCCCTGCACCCCATGGGAGACAAGGAGAAGTACCTGGCTCCTGCCTTCGGATCAGCACAGCTCCGGCCGTAGCAGCCACTTGGCGGGTGAACCAAGGGAAGAAAGACCTTTCTCTTTGTTTCTGTCTCTCTTTCTCAATGTCTGTAACTCTACCTGTCAAATAAATAAATAAAAAACCTTTTAAAAAAATGGTAAAATTTTCCAAAGGCTGTAGTGAATAGTTCAGTTATGAGATGTCTGTCTGTATGTACGTATAAATATATTCATGAGGCCTCCAAAAATTCATGGAAAATGTCTATTAGGAAAAACCTATGCATGGATTTCAAAAATTTTTCTTAACCAGATTAACATTTTTTATTCCATCTTTCCACAAAGTTTTTGAAGTGCCTCATGTGAATATGTATGTGTTACATTGGTTTATTGCACCAGGTTTATATAGTTGAGTTGAAGCAGGCGTTTTTATGTTTCCAACTTAAACAGGAACACTTTTTTTTTTTTTTTTGACAGGCAGAGTGGAGAGTGGACGGTGTGAGGAGAGAGAGACAGAGAGAAAGGTCTTCCTTTTGCCATTGGTTCACCCTCCAATGGCTGCCGCGCGGCGCTGATCCGAAGGCAGGAGCCAGGTGCTTCTCCTGGTCTCCCATGGGGTGTAGGGCCCAAGCACTTGGGCCATCCTCCACTGCACTCCCTGGCCACAGCAGAGAGCTGGCCTGGAAGAGGGGCAACCGGGACAGAATCCGGCGCCCCGACCAGGACTAGAACCCGGTGTGCCGGCGCCGCAAGGCAGAGGATTAGCCTAGTGAGCCGCGGCGCCGGCCCAAACAGGAACACTTTTAAGGCTTTATGATTTAACATGCATGCGTGGAAGTTTAAATGCATCATATTCATGTGATGAATTATGGTAACAGATTTTAATTAATAATATGTTTAGTATTAAAACATTGTGCTTCTAAGGTAAATCCATCTGGGATGTATTGATTTTCTAAAAAACTCTTAAGTACTTCACTTAGAAATGTTATCTTTCTGAGCATGAATTGTATTCATTTCTCTTTATTTTTCCCCCTACTGAAGTGGGGAGATTTTTCCTAAGAGACCCCCTGGCCTGGTGCTTTGAGTGTATTTTAGGTAACCAATAATTTTTTTAGTTTTGAGTCCATGTAGATTTTTAAAAATTTCCTGTTATGTTTTGTAAGATATACTTTTCTAAGAAGTTAATCAAGTTTTGATTAAATTTTCAAATTTATATATAGCTGTGCCTTGATTTTTCTTTAAAAAAATGTTTGCTTGTTTTAAGGGGGGCAGGGTGGAGATCTTTCCTCTGCTGGTTCTCTTCCTAAATGTGTGTAACAGCCAATGCTTGCCCAGGCAGAAGCCAGGAGACTAGAACTAAATCTGGGTATCCTTTTTGGGTGCCAGAGCCCCAAGTTAGTTTAGCCTTCACTTGCTGCCTCCCAGGGAGCACATTAACAGGCAGCTGGAATCAGGCAGTCTGATGTGGGCATCTCAAGTGGCATCTTAATGCTGTGCCATGTGTCTGCCGCTTTTTTTTTTTTTTTGTGACCAGCATGGCTAGAAGTTTGTTGCTTTTCTCTGACTGTTCTTTCAAAAAGACCAGCTTTTAGCCTTCCCTATCCTGCTTTGATTTTCTTCGATGATACTTTGTTTTTTTCCTATATCCTTTAAATTTATAGTTGATATTATTTTTGCTCTGATTTTTTAGGTATGACACTTAGCACATTAAGAATTTTAAATAAATGACTATTCTAATTATTATATCTAAAGTTAAAATTTATTCTCTCTATAGAAGTTAACATGCCCTGAACTGTGATACTTGGTGTTTTCATTGTTATTCAATTGCTAACATTTTTATCATTTTCATTATTTCTCCTTGACCCATGAATTATGCATCTTAATAATAATAATTTGGATTATTTATAATTATCATAATAATTTGGATTATTTAACATGCTGTATTATGATAATTGGTTTTTGTTGAGATTTGCTTCGTGAGCTATTATTCTAAGTATGTGTGTGTGTGTAATGTTCATGTTGAGAAAAAAGTGTATTCTCTAAATATTAGAGTAAAATTATTTATGTATATTGTGATTTTCAAATCTTCCTAGTCCTTTTTATTTAACAGATTTGGCAATCATTGAGAAGTTTAAAAATTTCCCATAATTATGGTTTTGTCAATTTCCTGTTTTTATGTCTATTTTTGCTTTGTGTAATTTAAGGTTGTATTGTGGGATATGTAAAAATTGGGAATTTCTATGTATTTCTGGTGAATGCCTTTTATTCTGTAATGATCCTCATTATTCAAAAGGATCTTTTTTACCATAATCTGTTTAGACTAATACTTGTATCTTTCAGATTTCTTCCTGCCATTCTATTGTGCTTTCTGTTAACCATGCCTTTTTTGCCTTACCTCCTTATTTCTTGCCTTTTCTTACAGAAGATGGTTTATCTTTATTCTTCTTTTTCCTCTATTGCACAAAAAATTATGCCTTCCATTTATTTTATGTGAACATTTTTTTTTTTTGACAGGAAGAGTTAGAGAGAGAGAGAGAGAGAAAGGGAGAAAGGTCTTCCTTCTGTTGGTTCACCCCCCAAATGGCCGCTATGACTAGTGCTGCGCCGATCCGAAGCCAGGAGCCAGCTGCTTCTTCCTGGTCTCCCATTCAGGTGCAGGGTCCAAGCACTTGGGCCATCCTCCACTGCACTCCCGGGCCACAGCAGAGAGCTGGACTGGAAGAGGAGCAACCGGGACAGAATCCAGTGCCCCAACCAGGACTAGAACCCAAGGTGCTGGCACCACAGGCAGAGGATTAGCCAAGTGAGCTGTGGTGCCGGCCATGTAAACATTTTTAGTGAGGACTAATTTACTTATTTTTTAAAGATAGATTTATTTATTTATTTATTTTATTTTATTTTAAAGGCAGATGTTACAGAGAGGCAGATGTTACAGAGAGGCAGGTGGAGAGAGACACAGAGAGACAGAGAGAGAGAGATTGAGAGAGATCTTCCATCAGCTGGCTCACTCTCCAAATAGCCAGGAGCCAGGAGCCAGGAGCTTCTTCTGAGTCTCCCACGTGGGTGCAGGGACCCAAGGACTTGGGCCAACCTCTGCTGCTTTCCCAGGCCATAGCAGAGAGCTGGATCACAAGTGCAGCAGCTGGGACTTGAACCAGTGCCCACATGGGATGCCAGCACTGCAGGCAGCGGCTTCACCCCCTAAGTCACAGGGCTGGCCCCTAATTTACTTAAAACATCTTATGTTTATTGCTTAATTTTTGCATAGGTGTATATCCATGTAACCATGACCCACATAAGATCTGTAACATTTCCACCACCCCAGAGGGTTTCTTTGAGCCTCTTTGAGAACAATATCTCCCTCCCAGAGGCAACTTGGTCTCACCTGCATCAACCATAAATCAGTTTTGCCTGTTCTTGAACTCTATATAAATGGAATAATATAGAAGGAATTCTGTGCTTTATTTCACTCAGCATATATATTTTAAGATTCATCCATGTATTGTACCAGTACGTTGCTCTTTTTATTTTTCTTTTCTTTTATTCCACTTTGAGGAGTGATTCTTGTTTCCTCTATTTGCTATAGTGCCTCTCCCCTCCTCTAAGAATGTCCTTTTGGCTCCAGTCCCCAAATACATTTGCAGTCCATTCACTTATCTACTTCTGCATTGCTACTTTCTTCATACAAACTGTCATCCCTTGCAATATAATAAAAATATACATTATATATTGATATAGAATTCCTAAAAACACTTGGAATTTCCTGACTGATAGGAGTGTCTTTTCTAAGGCATAGTGAATCCCTGAGAACTATACCAGAGTTCAGGCTAATGGAGTGCCTGCCAGTAGAGTTCTTAATAGGTTCAGGATGGGATCTGGTCACCTGAGGAGGGTTAGCCCTTTTGGCACCTCTTCTGCCCCCACATCCCTGGGGAGGAGAGACTAGAAACTGAACCATTTCTGGATGTCTTCATACCAAAGTAAGGGGACAATTGTGTGTGCTCCCTTTTGTCCCAGGGTTCCTCTTGGGTGGACTAGTTTCACAAATGTCCAAGGAGCTCCAAAAGAACTATTACAATTCAATAGTATTTGTTATAAATTTTTTCTAGTAATTTAAAACAGACAGTATTAGACTGTAGGGGCAAAACAGGGGTTTGAGAGCTAAGGTATAGCTCTGTATTCTTAATTAGTAGTACTTTACATATGAGGGTACTTCAAAAAGTTTGTGGAAAAATGAATTTAAAAAGTTCATTTTGGTGCATAATTGTTTTAAATTGATGAATAGTTTTCATAATATATGTTTTTCCATGAGGTTTTGAAGACCTTTTGTATTTTTAACTACTGGTAGTTGCCAAAGAAGCCTGTGACTTTATCCCAAACTCAAGAGTATACTTAGAAAGATAAGAATCAAGACTTGTTCTCATGGTGCCTCCGGAGCACTGGGAACAATTCCAACTCACCGACAGATACTCAAATGGTCAAGAAAACTGGAGACAGAGGTTTTGTGGCTCTCTGAAATATTCAGTTGTCACATCCAAGAGTCTAGTTATGGTTCTGACTCACATCTGACATTATTAAAATGTCAAGATATAAAATATAAATGTAGTAACTGAGTCAACTCCAACTAAGACAAGGTAGCAGGTTTTTAAAGGCAGGACAGGAAGGGAACTATAGGGGGCCATGGGGATTGGAAAAGAGACAGTCAAAAGGTAATGGGGCTTTAGGGACTTGGGAACATACAGGAGGAAGGTAAGTGGGAAATTACTGAAAATGGTTTAACAGTGTGAATTGAGAACAGTGGGCATTTAGCAGTTTGGCAGCACTGCATTTTCTGGAGCAAACAGTAAAGGAGCTTGAGTTACCTTAAGGGATAAGGCTTAGTACAGGTGAAAGCCAGGCGAAAGTTGGTCAAGTCTGTTTGGATAGTGTTGAGGAAAGTCCTTTGTTCTCATGGAAGTTCACAGGGTGATAGAATAGTCTGAGCCTGTGAACTGTGTGCCTCCTTCACCCCCAACTGCCCCATTAAACTACTGGGAATTTGAACTAGAGAATTTCCATTTGAGGTGATTATCAGCTTACTCTCAGACATTAATTGAGGCTGCCCCTTGTCTGAAGGACATAAAATAGTCTTACCACTTTATACCCATTAGGATGATTATTGTGTGTGCACAGACACAAAAATATGGAGAAATTGGAGAAAGGAAGGGAATGTATTATGATGCAACTATTATGGAAAAGAAAATTGGTAATTCTTAAATATATCAGAAATAGAATTACCATGTGATCAAACAAATCCATTTTTGGGCATATGACCAATTGTATTAAAAGCAGAGTCTCAGCGCTGGCGCTGTGGTCCAGCGGGTTTAAAGCCTTGGCTTACAGTGCCGGCATCCCATCTGGGCTGGTTCAAATCCCTGCTGCACCACTTCCCATCCAGCTCCCTGCTAATGTGCCTGGGAAAGCAGCAGAGGATGGCCAAAGTCCTTGGACCCCTGCACTCATGTGGGAGACCCAGAAGAGGCTCCTGGCTTCGGATCAGCTCATCTCCAGCTGTTGTGGCCATTTCAGGAGTGAACCAGCAGATGAAAGATCTGTTCCTACCTCTCAGTAACTCTTTCAAATAAAAAAAATAAATTTTTTTAAATAGCAGTGTCTTAGATATTTGGATACCTATGTACATAGCAACATTACTCTTAATAGCCAGTAAGTGGAAGCATCATACATGTCCACTGACAGATGAACAGATTTTTTTTAAAAAATGTAATACATAGGGCTGGCACTGTGGCATAGTGGATTAGGCCTCCACCTGCTGCGCTAGATGCTGGTTCAAGTCCCTGCTGCACCACTTCCCATCCAGCTCTCTGCCAATGTGCCTGGGAAAGCAGCAGAGGATGGCCAAAGTTTTTGGGCCCCTGCATCCATGTGGGAGACCCTGAAGATGCTTCTGGCTCTGGCTTCAGACTGGCCCAGCTCCGGCTATTGTGGCCCTTTGGGGAGTGAACCAGTAGATGGAAGACCCCTCTCTCCATCTCTCCCTCTATCTGTAACTCTCTCAAATATTTTTTTAAATTTAATACATGCACAATGGAATGTTACTCAGCCTTAAGAAGGAAGAAAATCGTGATACATGCTAAAATGTGATTGACTCTTAATGATATTACAGTTAAGTGAAATAAGCCAGACAGAAAAAGACAAAGATTTTTAGTATAGTCAAATGTTTTTAGGATCCCCAGGGATTGAGTTTCCTGGTTCAGCTTCCAGATACATGGTGGGACCTCATGGCTCTGGACTCCAGCACATGGTTCCTTGACAGTGAGGAGGGAGCTTCCTTGTCAGTTTGCAGCGTGGAAACCCATTAATGTTTTGTAAAATTAACTTAATTCTTAAAAGTATGTAAAATCAAATAAAATTAACAATCTTAACCATTTTTAGATGTGTAGTTCAGTAGCATAAAGTACATTTATATTGTTAGGAAATCAAAGAACTCTTCACCTTGCAAAACTCTACTCATTAAACCACTCCTTATTCTCCCCTGCCCTGGCCACTACCTTCCTATTTCCTGTCTATAAATCTGACTACCACGCACCGCCTCCTGGGAACCCAAGGATTAATCATCCTCCATTTTTCCTGTAATTCAGAGGTATCTGTTATTCCAGTTAATAACAAGCGTCCAACTTTGGGGAATCCACTTCTGCCTCTCTTTAGGAGGGTGGCTTCAGAAATAGGGACTTCAGTTTTACTTATGAGTGGTGAGAGTGCCCCCACCACACAAAGAACTCAAAACTGAAAGGAGTGTGAGCAGTTGCTGCATCTAAGCGCTGTCCAGCGTCCTGCTTTCTCTGGAGAGGGAGACCAGGCTTGGGCTCACATCCTTTCCAGCCGCGTCCCCACTCCTACCAGGCGCCGCACACCGAACTTCAAGGCGCCCGGGTAAGGCGCACAAACCTGGGGAGCCCAGGAGTAGGCTCTGCCGGCAGCTGCTGTGGTACGGAGCCAAGGACAGGGCTGTCCCCATGCCCACACCCCAAAAGCCAAGCCCTTGGGCTGCGCAGAGCCCTGAGGGCGCCCCTAGTGGCTTCTTCTCCTTGAGAATCAGAACTGGGGACCACTCGACTCCAGCCTCCCTTTGAGCCTTGTCTGAAGACCTCAGCTGCACTCAATTAAAGCAATAAATCTCAAGAGCCAACTAGAAACACGAGGTGCCCTGCAGTAGAATCAGGGGACTCCAGCTGGATGTGGAGATTGCAACCTTGTCGTCTCCAGAGTCCATTCCAAGGCTGCAGGAGTTGGCAGGGTTTTCCGTGGTAAAAAAATCACCCACATAGAGTGCCTTTGCAATTAGAAAATAAAACACATATTCCCCAAAAAGAACAGCTTATTTTTGCTTATCGAATGACAGTCCCCAATTTACAGAGAGCCTTCAATGAACTTACACTGTGATGAGGGAGAAAGACAACATGAAATAAATAATTACACCTCTGGGAGAATGGGAGGAAAGAAAACAAAAAACCATGATGTCTTTTAAGGAAGAGGAGGTGATGCTAGTAAGAGACTGTACAATCTCTGGGAGGAGGTGGTATTTAAACTGCAATCTAAGGGATGGTCTAGAGCCAGCTCTAGGAGTGGAGAGATGATTGTGCTGAGAAGGTAAGCTATGCCAAGGTCTGAGTTATGAATTAAGAAGTGAGAGGGGATCGTGACACATTGGAAAGAACTACCTTATTCAGCCTTTTGAATAAGAAGAACTTGGTCCAGCTGTAATGTCACCTACTTACTCTTTCATTAGTTCAAAAAATACTGAGCATCTATTACAAGGCAGGCATTGTACTAGGTGTTGGAGATTCTAAAGACAAACAGTAAAAGCGATGGTTTAAACAACCAATTACATCTGAAGGAGGCAAAAGTACTAACTGTAGGAGAGTGTCATGTTTGTACTTTTCCCTGTTGTTATAAAGGAATCTGTTGTTACCCCTTTCTCTGCTCTTAAATAAGGATAGTATCCATGAAGAGCTACAGAAAACAAAATAAAAAACATAAATATTAGAGAGAATAGTATGTACAAAGGAAAACGGACAAAATGATGAGAACAAAGCAGTATGTTTGAAATTGGTGGTGTCCACTATTTACCTCATGTCTAGGGGGCCAAGATGAAGCTGAATATAACACAGTAGAGGTCAAAGGAGGGAGAGATTTGAATATAGGAGGAACCTTAAAGGTCATGTACAATGCATATGATGAAGAAACTATGCATGGATTTCAAAAACGTTTTGCACCAAAACTCATCTTTTAATTCCATTTTCCACAAGTTATTTAAACTATCTTCCTATACATTTCTGTCTTAAAAGAAAACCACTTTGACAGTGGTGTGGAGGATAGAGTAGAATGCAGTGAAATAATCCATGAGACTAGACAGAAAATGTAAAAAAAAATTGTGGTAAGGAGATTGGAAGAAAGCAAGCTTTTCCCCTAGGGTTTTCCTGTATAATCTGCTCTTTCACTTACAGTGTGCATTGATGGGAAGGTATGTATAGATGCTGCACATTCTCCTCTCTCTTCCTAAATTTACCCCAAGTTCATTTTCTTCAGGCTAAGAATTAAAGGTGTTATGAGACATAAGTAGCATTTTTAGCCTTACAGAGATAAGTTGGGTATGAAAATACTAATTATCACATCAAAGTTCATAACTTATTGTAACAGCACTAAGTGTCACATCTTTTTAGATTCAGAGGTCATTTTCTCTAATTCATTCCATATTCCCTTATTTTCTACCTTCTATAATTGTACTTACCAAACAATTCAGACCTCAACTCTTCAGTAACAGACTATGGAGAGGGCCATCTGTGACCCTGACCTCTTCCCCCAAGTTAAGCTTATAATAAAAAATCTCATCTCAGGTTTCTCATCCTTGACACTACTGACATTTGGGGTGGGATCCTTTGTTGTGGGAACTGTCTTGTGTACTGGACATGTAGCAGCATCTCTGGCCTCTACCCACTGGATGTCAAGAACTACCCTCAATTCTGACAACCAGAAATGACCCCTTGGTTTCCAAATCCACAACCCCAGGTTAGCACTGCAATTCCAAGAGGTGAGCATTGTTGAGGATTATCCAAAAACCTAAAAGCACATCAGAGACTACTGGGTATTCTTTTGTTGTATACTAGGTGCTGCCTAGCAGGCTGTGGATTATCTAAATTTCTAGGGGTGTGTATCTTTGACTCTGTCTTTGCTACTGATGTAGTTCTGTAAAGGTCAAGATTAATTTGAAGGAACTTAATACCTTTGAAAATAATTGTCAGCAGGCAGTACAAATTATTTCGAAGAGGTAATCCCATGGACTATTACTGTCTTGTAGAACATGAACCAGTTCCCTACCTAGTGATGTTTTCCTAACATCTTTTTAAAACGCCTTTTGTGATGGATATATAAACCTGTTCCTCAAATGCTTTTAAAAAATTGAGAGGCACAGAGACAGTGACAAGCAGAGAAACAGAGATCCCCCCCCCAGAGGTTCACTCCCCAGATGCCCACAACAGCTGGTGCTAGGCCAGGCTGAAGTGAGAACAGAAAAACCAATGCAGATCTTCTACATGGGTGACAGTGATCCAGCTACTTGAGTCATCACCACATGTCTCTGAGGGTACACATTAGCAGGAAGCTACAATCTTGAGAGCAAAGCTTGGACTCAAACCCAGATACTCTGAGATTCAGGTGTCCTAAGTGGCATCTTGCCTGCTGTGCCAAACCCTTACCCCAAATTCTTATTTTTTCAAAAAGTAATTCATCACTCAGGACAAGACAGGCATCAAGTCTGCTGATGATAGGGTGTGTGTATCCATCCTGTGGCAACCACAAGATCAGACCACCTCAGGAGTTACACCTACACAGCAAGAACAAAGACCTAGCAAGGACATTACCTAAATCCCAAGTCCACTCCTGAATCTCCCCTGTGTTTGCTTCTGTACTCATACATCACCACTTCCTTGATCCAGGAGGGAGGGTAGTTTGGATAAAGATCCCCTACTTCTATTGCTTGGCCATGCAAATAATAAATTCTCTTTAGCAAAAATTGATGTCTGCAAGTTTAGCTAAGAAGTACATCAGGCATGACTCCCTTAATCTGACTACACTGTGCACATCACCTATGCCAAAATGTCAGTTCCAGTAATATCTGTAAATTTTCAGTTGCCATTTGCCCTGCTTTAGTCCTGCCACACTCTGTACCAGTGTCAATGTGATACTGTCTTGTTTTCCACAGAGCTCCTCAAACATTTGGACTTGAAGTGATGTCTTTTCACATGCTAATGAGATGACTGGTAGTTCCTGGATAGCCTCTGGATGTGCACAGGCTCCCAGGGGAACCAATCAGTAATTAGGGGATAAAAATGTTACTCCCACCCTAACCTTTAGGGGGCTTCAAGGTGAGTTGATGGATCACCCAATGGCCAATGACTTATTAATCTTGTCTACCTAATGAAGCTTCCATAGAAACTGAAAAAGATGGGAGTTCAGAGTTTCCAGTTGCTGAATATATCTTATGTGCCAAGAGTGTGTGCACCCCAAATCCATGGGGACTTCAAAACCCTTCTGAACCTACCCTTGTTCTTCTGGCTCTTCATTTGTATCCTTTGTAGTATCCTTACAGTAAATGAGTAAAGATCAGTGTTTACTAGGATGCCTCAAAGAATTCAAGGAAACACCACCAGGGCATGGTTGGGAGAACTTCTATTTCTGGTTGGTTGGTCAGAAGCACAGGTCACAACATGGGACTGGCACCTGGAATCAGGGCAGTCCTGTGGGACCTGATGCTCTCTTGGTTGATAACATCAGAAGTGAATTGGATTATGGGACCCTCACCCCAGTGCTGGAAAACTGCTTGTTGTGGGAAAAGCCCACACATTTTGGTGGCCAGAATCGTTGAGTGACTGGGTGAGATAAAATGTTTTTCTTTAGCCAGTGCAGTGTAATCCTCTGCCTGCGGTGCTGGCATCCCATATGGGTACCTGTTCCGGTCCTGGTTGCTCCTCTTCTAGTCCTTCTCTCTGCTGTGGCCTGGGGTAGCAGTAGAAGATAGCCCAAGTGCTTGGACCCCTGCACCTGCATAGGAGACCAGGAAGAAGCACCTGGCTCCTGGCTTCGGATAGGTGTAAATGGCCGCAATGGCTGGAGCTAGAGTGAACCAACGGAAGGAAGACCTTTCTCTGTCTCACTGTCTGTAGCTCTGTCAAATGAATGAATAAAATCTAAAAAAAGTTTCTTTATAACCAATTAAAAAGCTGTCTTATTTCTGGTAGACAAGTAGAGAAAAATTGATGGTTTGTAGTAGACTAAAGGCCACACATTCTTTGACATTATTCCCATCAAGAACTGACCTTGAACTTGGGCTGGCCTGGACTATTTTTGCCAATGTACAATGATAGAAGTGACTTTATACCAATTCAGGCCTAGCTTTCAAGACAATCGGCACCTTTCCCTGACTCTTTTCAAACCCTTAACCTCCCACCCCAGAAATCCATCCTCCCTGCAGCAGAGACCACCATGTAGAGAGGCCCTGAGGTAGAGGGATAAGGGGCACAGCTACACACAGCCTTTCAGCCATCCTTGCCATGTGGGTCAAAGTTACTTTGGTGCCTCTAGAGCAACCTGGCTGCCAGCTGAATACCAAGGAACCCCAGAGGATACCATGTGAAGTAAGAGACACTCAGCGGAATCCTTTCTGAATTCTAGAAACACCAAGTTATGAGATTTCAATAAAATGGTTTCCATTTTAAGTGACATTTGGGATGGTTACAAAGCAATGAACAAGCAGAACGGTCTTTCACAGGTAAATTTATTGTGCCATGATTTTGTCAAATGGAAGAATCCATGTTTAGCTATAACCCACACTAACTTCATACCACCTTAAAGAAAATTAAACCTTCCCCCCTCCCCACAGAACTACAGAAATTGTTCATCATAAAAGTAGGCTCCCATTTCTAATGAAACTAGTGATTTTCAAATATTAGTGTGCATAAAGAATTGCCAGGGAAATTAAAAATGCTGGGTCCTAAAGACTATTACTTATATGTTCAGCTTCACTATATCTGGTATGCTAAGTAATCTGCATTTTAAGACAGCACCCATGTGACTTTGACACTGGTCATCAAGATCATACATGGAGAAGCATTCCAATAAAAAGAGCCAGAGATAGTGAGGCTGTGAATTAAGCCTAGGCAGTGGGAATTGAACAGAAAACAAGACACTTTAATCTTCTCTATTCCCATCTTGGAGCCTCAATTCTGGCCTTCTCTTATGAGTCCTTAACCTTTGTATTCAATTAAAAATATCTTACACTTTTCAGAAAGCTTTAAGTTTCATTTTATTTTAGCCTCTCCAACTATGTGTGATGTAGAATGAACATTTTACAGAAAAGTGACTACCTTATGTCTAACAGATGTCAAGTGTTATCTCTGTGGGACTACATTATCTAAAGCTAAGAAACAGACCCTGTTACTCTGAAGTTTTTCTGATTTTTTTATGGGATGTCAGATTCTTCACATGAGAAACACTGCTACCAGGACCCATCTTCTTCACTGCTATCATTGAACTGCCACCAAGACCCATCATCTTCATTGTGATCGTTATAGTCTGGCTTAATGACTAAATGTGGATTCTTAAGTGTCACAGTTTCCAGCAGCTTCTGGGCTTCCTCATCAAAGGCCTCTTTGCACAACCTGAGAAGACAAGGGAATGTCTCTTCTTGCATTCAGTTTCCTCACAGCCCTCCACTTTCTCTGAAAAAATTACAGGGGGTAAAACAAACCAAAAAACTACCCTGTAAAATAAAAGAGTATTAATATGGATGGGGAGTTGCAAGGGGAACAGAGATACAGTGATGGAGATAGAACAATTAAAGAAAAATTAAATATAGAACAGATTAAAATGAAAAATGATCCTCTAGGAGCTTTTTTTGTACAAACAAAATACTACCAGTACTACTAATGATAATGAAGACAACAGCTAACATAATCCATGTTTTTATTACTACGCTATGTACTGTTCTAAGTACTTGGTCTATATTGACTCAGTGATCATCACAATAACCTTATATGTAGATTTTTATCATTTTATCCATCTTACAGATAAGGAAACCAAATCACAGGTCAGGGAACTAGCTTAAATTAAACATTTGGGGGGCAGGTGTTATGGTACAGTGAGTTAAGCTGCTGCTGGGGATGCCTACCTACATCCCATTCTGTAGTGCCTGGGATTCAATCCTCATTTCTGATACAGCTTTCTGCTAGTGCATCTGCGAGGCAGCAGGTGATAGCTCAAGTAGATGGGTTCCTGCCACCCATGTGGGAGACCTGGATGGAGTTCCTGGCTTCTGCCCTGCCCAGCCTCAGTTGTTGCAGGCATTTGAGGAGTAAATGGAAGATCTCCCTCTACCTCACTCTGCCTTTCAAATAAATAAACTTTAAAAATATGTAATTTGTAAATACCACTCATTACCCTGTGTATTTTAAAAAAAGACACATATACTTAGTTGGTAGGGCCAGAATTCAAAAATCAGATCATGTGGCTCCAGAATGTTTAACTCTTCACTACTATGCTGTATTACATCTCTCAAAATCCAGTGTTCTATGAGACAAAGACAAGTGCCATGAAATACCAGAGGATCCACAATCAGGTTGATAATAAGGCCTGCAATAAACGAATGGCTCTTCATACTCCTTATTACAAGAAATTCTCCCTCTGAAAAGCCAGAAGACTTACCCTAGAGTTTGTAGTTTACATTGTGGAGACCTCAATACTTCACATAACTTCTTAATCCCTTCAGACCCTAAGGGATTCTGTGTCAGATTAATTTTTCTCAGTCTTTGGTTGCTGATAAGAGTAGAGGAGAGATCCCGACAACAGAGAGAAGTCAAACCACAGTATGCCAACCTACAGGGAAAAGACAAAAGATAAACATAATTCTATCACATTGCAGAGAACAAGCACATGGAGGATAATTCCAGAAACTTTAAAAAAAAATGAGCAGTTAGGGTCAATTCAAAGACCATAAATATTTATAATATTCATTTATAGGCAGAGAACGTCCTTCCCTGAATCATTAGTTACAAATTGATTATGGTCTAGGGAATAGATAAAATATACAGGTACACAACGTCCTATGAAGCAGTTGAATCCTTAAACATTAAAATTATAAAAATAAGATTTTATAAGCTTGCTATTAAGTATTTTAAAAGGAATAATGAGGTATCTAACACCACACTATTCGTGTCAATAAAAATGCATAGACCCAAACCAATATTACACCTTTCTGAAGGGCAGTCAGCTGTTTATAGGTGGGAAGGAAAATTGCCAACGGAGATCAATTAACAAATTAAACAGCCAGTCCACCAAGAGCCCTTGAACAAGCCTACAGTAGAGTAATACACAAATAAGCCTACTAAACTCAGCTTCCTGCATTTGATGTTCCCTAGACCAAATTTGAACTTACTATTCATCTTATAATTATCTAGTTATTGAACAACTGTATACCTATATAAGTAATGAACATATAAAACAGATTTTTTTTTAAGTCCTGCCTACTCATAACTCATATTAATGTGGTGGAGAGATAGTCCCACCAATTAAGATACAAAGTATGCAGATATTGCAGAAAATACACTTTAGGATAAAAGAATTATAAGACAAAGAATTATCAAGAATGTATCATAAAACATTTAGAGTTTTCAGTCACAAATAACAGTCTCAAAATACAGAAAACAAAAACCAAGTCAGACAGAAATCTAGAATTATAAGAGAGATTTTAATATTTCTCATAGTAATTGTTTTGTAAAAATACCACTAAAATATAATTAAGAAAACATTTAACAATCAACTGATACAGAATACTGCTAAAACAACTCGGCATAGACTTTTTAAGTACACTTTGGAACATATAAAAAATTGGGTCATGAAGTAAATGTCATCAAATCTAAAAAACTAAAATCATGTACAATATGTTCTCAAACAATGCTAGAGATTAAAAATATATAAAATAAGAACACCCTTATGTTTGAAAATTAAGTGGTACATTTTAAAATGATCCAGGTGTTAAGGTGTTAAATTTTTTAAGAGTATTTTAGACTGAAAAATAACAAACTGTATATAATAGTGAAACTTGTAGGATGAAGTTTTTTGCCATGATTTGAAGGGAAATCAAAGTGTGTTGGAAAAGAATGGTGATATACACAATAAGCATCCAACTTGAGACTTCAGAAAAATGAATAACAAAAACAAACCCCAGGGAAGTAACAGACATAAAACCAGAAATAAAGTTTTATAAACTATACGTAGAAAGGATTAATGTGTTTTTTTGAAGAGAAAAATAACATGAGAAAAGGCTCAAGTTGCCAATATCAAGAATGGAAAATGATACATCACTACAGATTATTTAAAATCTAGGCAGATAATATTAGACATTTGCCAGTAAGTTTTAAAATCTAGATGAATAAAATTTAACTTTACTTACCAAAAATTAGAGAAAACCAAAGTAAAACTGTTAAAAATTAAATAGAAGTCAAATAATCTACACATAAAACTCAGTTTAGATGGTTTCACCAGAAATTTTTACAAAATTAAAGGAAGAAATAATTTTAAGAACACACCTAAACTCATTTTGTGAAAATAATTTTGATACAAAAATTTGATGAGGCCTGCACAAGAAAATACACAGTATCCATTATGAATAAGGATGGTTAGATACTCATACTGTTTTGAAAAAAAATCACATGATGTATATAAGAAATACTGTGACAGTTTTAGCCCCACCAAAACCAAGGTTTATATAATCAATCAGTATCATTCACCACATGTGGCAAATTTCTTAGCTCAATATCTATTCATGATATAAAAGGGAAAAAAAACTAACTGGGTAAAAAAGAGAACTCCCTTATATTGATAAATGAGTAAGCCACTGAAATTTTTCTTTCAACACTGGGAACTTAAGGAAGCCTACTTTGACCAGATATATTAACATTTTGTCACATAGTAATACTTAAGACAATTCAAAAAAAGATATTAGGACAGAAAAGGAAAAAAAAAAAAAACACCATTATCCCAAATTATGTGACTGTATACTTGGAAAAATCCAAGAGTCTAATTAGAATCAATAAGAGAAAATAACTGGATATTATACATGAAATCGTTCAAAAACAAACTTTATTATATAAGGAATAAACAATCATTTACAGTAGCATCGAAACATAGCAAAGACTTTGGGATAAAAGTTAAAACAAATTACAAGGCCACTTAAGAAAATTACTAAGGTTTACTGATAGATCTAAATACATAAGGATAGGGGCCAGCACTGTGGTGTAGTGGGCTAAGCCTCTGCCTGTGGTGCTAGAATCCCATGTGGGTGCTAGTTCAAGTCCCGGCTGCTCCACTTCCGATCCAGCTCTCTGCTATGGCCTGGAAAAGCAGAAGATGGCCCAAGTGCTTCGGCCCCTGCTCCTGGTTCCCAGCTTCACAGCAGCTCAGCTCTGGCCATCACAGCCCTCTGGGGAGTGAACCAGCAGACGGAAGACCTTTCTGTCTCCCTCTCTAACTCCACCTCTCAAATAAAATTAAAAAAGGAATAAATACATAAGGATAAATACCATGTGGTATATCAGGAGACTCAATGGATAAGTCCAATGCAATTCTAATCAAGATGCCAGCATACTGGTAGGTTGAGAGTAATGCATATGCACTTCTGTGCAACTTGATAAGTTGATATTTAAAAATTTGAAAAGATAAAGAATAATGAACATTTTCATGCAAACTTTTGCTGGAAAAAAATGACTACCCATATAGGAAAAAATATTAAATTGGATTTGACCAATGAATACCCATGTAAGAAAACATTAAATTGAACTTGGTCTCCAACTGTAATTTTAAAGGGTAAATTTAAGACCCAAAAGCTTAATGATTTGCCTTTGAACTTTAGGAGATAATACAGAACATGGAATTTGAAGTGTGGAATATATTAGGTTTCTATATGTGTCATACAGATGCTTTTGTGTCTCTACCATCTGATCCCTCTGGACCAAAGGTCTAAGTAGAAATGGAGGATCACCAAAGAATAAGTGAAGTTTTAGCCTCCAGGATGTGACAGTGATTTTATGATCGTCAAAGAGCAACAGCAATATTTGGGGCAGGAACTAAGAAATGGGAGGTATAGGGCGGCGGGGGGGGGGGGGGGGGCAATTAATGCTGTTTTCCCCTAGATCCAATACTGCAGCCTAGCAAAATAGTCATGTGGTCAGTGTGAGTCAAGCAGCAGCTGCAGCTGTCAGACGACTGCCTGACCACCTGCTACAGAGAAAGAAAATGTCATGTGGACATTAGCAAATCCTGAACTATTCTATGCCTGATGCCATCAATGGCAGCCCCCTTCCCCAGTGGACCCTTACTATATGTACACAAACACAGCAACCAGTGTGAACTTATTTCAATCTGTCTGACATAAACTTATCTGGATGTCATAACAGTATTGAGTTATATTATGTATGGAGAACCAGGCAGGTACAACTACCAGTGATACTGTTCACCTAGCTCAATCAAACCAGTGTAATGGTGACCCAAATCAGATACGAAAAATCCCAAACTAATGACCTGGGTTATACAAGCTGCTTCAATTAATTCCATTTTCCATGAACCTTTTGAAGCCCAGGCTTATGCTTGCATGTGGTAAACTGTGAATCACTGAAGGTTTCTCTGTTGGTGATGACCCATCTTTTGCCTCCTATGTTGGCAGGGCATTCCAAACTTCCTTTCATGGGTCAAAATGAATAAAATGCCAATTAGTTCTTCCTGAGACTTACTCAAAGGCTGACTCTGAGTAGGGATGCAATTAGTATTGCAAAATGGGTTAAAGCTGTGCTTGGAATTTTATTGATCATGGCCTCAATTATATGGTTTATTAGATTAGCCAGATTGGCCAATGGAGCGCTATATTCATACAAAACCCACCAGAAGCCAAGATTATGGTGTAGAAACAAAGGGTGCATATTGTTGGGGGACATTCTTCCATGGGTCTTTCATTTTCTATGAATTGCTAACAGAAAATGCAAAGCCCTGATACCTCTTTACCTAGGCCACTTCCCAGAGTTGTATTTGTAATAAGCAACTTTGAGAGACAAAGTAACATCCCTCTCTAGGACAAAGAACATGTTTGCTTACTGCTTGCTATACAGAATGGATGAGTCCCTTAAACTCAGTGTTACTCATCTGGAGGTAGCCTCCTGTAGGTATAAGCATGTATCTGGGTTCACAGCAGCTGTGCAAGATGCAAGGTACAAGAAGAACTAACACACACATGCTAATATTCATGTTCTTCCTGTAAGTAATAAAGTCCTGTGTCTGACGGAAGTCTCATTCTTTCTGCCATCACACATGAAACAATGATAGGCTAAGTTATTAGGCTATAAATAGGATAAATTAGATCTCAGACCCAATAATTACATGATCAGTGTTATGATAAAAATGTATAAGTGGACCAGAAATAAAAGCAGCACTTTCTTGGAAGAGTCAAGAAAAATTTCTCTAGGAGAATACCAAATTCCTAAAGATCTATCATCACTTCTGGATTTCCCACATGAACACAATTCTTGACCCACAGGTCAATAACTCATGTTGTAAAGGTGAAAATGTACTAACCAATATCAGTCCAGTATTAACTAAAGTCTAAACAATACTGAACATAAGTAGTACCCAAAATAGGATGGAATTTTATTAGATTGTAAGATCCTTGACAACTTGGGTAGTAGTTTACTGATAGAAGATGATGATTAAAATCTTCAACTTAGCAAGAAAAAGGCACTAAGGGGTACAACGAAGAAATGTGAAATATGGCTTCTATACAGAAGAATATGTAATATATTGTTCCACGTATCTGAAGTCCAAATTCTTATTTCTGAGGGTAATGTACCTTCTAGTCCCATTTAATTTTACTCTCTCCATATACTACACTTCTTGATACATTATCAGTTTGGTATCATTTTCCTAATGGAAAACTGAACTCACCCAAGCTTCTGGATGTTACAGTTTGGATGTCTCAAAGCGTCACACAGAATTTTCACTCCACCATCCTGCAAGTTATTGTTCCCAAGGTCCATGCTCCAAATATTTGGGTTGTTCAAAATAGCAGAAGCCAGATCCAGACAACAAGCACTTGTAATAGCACAACCCACTAATCTGCAAGAAATACAAAAGACAAGTCAGCCACTAAGTTGTGAGGATTAAGTTCCTCTTAGAAGAGATGCTCAGGTAGTTGAACTCTTTTCTGACTCTATCTACAATCCAGTACACACTTGATCAGGTCTAATCTTACCAGTATAAATGAATGCAATTTTTTCTTTTTCCAGTTGTGAGGTAGAGGGACAGGGAAAGAAACAGTGTACTGTCTAATCACTGGTTCATGCCCCAGAGGCCTACAATGGCTGGATATGAGCCAGGCTGAAACCAGGAGCTGGGAACTCAATCTAGGACTCCTCTATGAGTAGCAAGGACCTACTATTTGAGCCATTACTGCTGCCACTCCGGGTCCACATCAGCAGGAAGCTGGAATTGAGGGTGGAGCCTGGATTCAAAATCAAGCACTCTGTCAAGATATGTGGACCTCTTAACTATTAGGCCACATGCCTACCACAGATGGGATTTGTTAACAAGAAAGTAGAGGTTAAAACCATTTTCTCCCACAAACAGATTACGTACAGATATTTCAAAATCAAGGGCATAAATAATGATTTACTAGTACTTAAAATTGATATAAAATTTATCTAGGAATCCACAGATCTGTTTTTAGTTTTTAATTTTTTTTTTTTTTTGACAGGCAGAGTGGATAGTGAGAGAGAGAGAGACAGAGAGAGAAAGGTCTTCCTTTGCCGTTGGTTCACCCTCCAATGGCCACCACGGCTGGCGCGCTGCGGCCAGAGCACCACGCTGATCCGAAGCCAGGAGCCAGGTGCTTTTCCTGGTCTCCCATGGGGTGCAGGGCCCAAGCACTTGGGCCATCCTCCACTGCACTCCCTGGCCACAGCAGAGAGCTGGCCTGGAAGAGGGGCAACCAGGACAGAATCCGGCGCCCCGACCGGGACTAGAACCCGGTGTGCCGGCACCGCTAGATGGAAGATTAGCCTATTGAGCCGCGGCCCTGGCCTAATGTATTTTTGAAATAAAAAAGCTTCCTAGCAATCGCAGAGTCTTAACTCCCAAGAACAAAGGAATCCACAGGTAAGATTTTTTTCAAGGTCTCTGCATGGCATTTAAGAGCATTCACAATCTGGCCTCAATCTTTCTCTTTCCGTACTTTCTTTTCCCCCGATTCTCTAACCATACAAATGGATTTCTCTCCAATTTTACTACATCTGCTGCTTTTCTTATTATTTCTCCATCCTCTTCATCCTTCAAACCTTAACTAGTTCTGCTCTACTATATGAAGGCCCACTCCTTGTAACATTTGGAATATATTGTAATTGGTTGTATATTTACTTTCTTGCAATCATTCTGTATTCCTTGAAGACCATGGCCTTGCCTTTGTGCCCTTAAGTTTCCTTAGCATCTATCTCATATTTGTTGCCTGTGTTGTTGAAAGAATTGGCATGGCTGCATAGAAGCTATTAAGGTAGTAAGAAAGTGCAAATTTGTCTATATGTTTACAGTAATGCTAAGAAGAGAAGGTGAACTGAGCAAAGACCTTGAATATTTAGGGCACTTAGAAATTTTCTGTATTTAAATGGAGGCTTTAGATTTCATATCATCAGTAAAATTTGTCTTCCAGTTGAAGAACAAAGAAATTGCATAGAATCACATACTGGCACACATCATATATTTCTTCAAAGAACTACAGGTGCTTATTGAACATGAGGGTTTAATCACCTTAGTGTTTACAGATGACATAAGAACTTCTGGGTATACCAAGGAGCTTAATTTTATGGTAAAAAAAAAATCTCTGCTTGGGTTAGATGCTCAGCAACTTACCCAAGCTGTTTGTCCTAACTGAGGCCCTAATGGGAAAGTAAGCCAAGATTGCTGTGACACCTCTCTAGCTTCACTGTAGCAATACTCACATGATGAAATGTTAAATATCAGTCATTAAAATAACCAATATTATGATTTAAAGCATTTAAATGTGTTTCTGAAATACTACTGAAAAGGAAGTCATTTCTATACACATATATACACAAACCATTCATATATATGTAGATATACTTAAATTAAGGAGTATGATAGGAATAAAACAGTCTGTTATTTAAAAATAGACTATAGGGTATTTTTATTTTATTTTATTTGTAGGGTATTTTTAAAATCCTCTTCCAGTTTGAAAGTTGGCCAAATTAGAAACCTGAGCTTAAATAAACTATACCTATGTAATCTATTCTCTTTATATTAATAAAAAATTAAGTTAAAAATATAACCTGAAACACAAACTAGTAAAGCACAATTTCAGCATCACAGACATAAAGACATAGTAGATTCACCTGGGTATGACCAACGAAAACATAAAATGACTACCATTCAGCTCGACACCTCAGGTCCTCTTTACCCAAGGAAAGCTAACTACAATAACTGCAATAATTCTAATATTTGTTTGAAAAAAAAATGGAGTCAGCATGAGAGAGAGAGAAAGAGAGAGAAAGGACACCATCTGCCAGTTTACTTCTCAAATGCCCACAATAGCCAGGGCTGGGGCCAGGACCAAGCAGAAGATGAGAACTCATTCTGCTCTTCCACATGAGTGACAGGGACCCAAGTATTTATTCAATCACCAGCTGATTCCCAGGGTGCACATTAGTATGAAGTTTGCGTGGGAAGTGGAACTAAAACTCAAATCCAGGCACTTCCATATGGGATATGGGTGTCACAAGCAGTGTTTTAACAACTGTGCCAAATGTTTATCCCATATAGTAATTCTTTATAAACATATGATGAACAAACTTCCCCAGTCTCAGGCAGAATGACAAAAAGAGTATACATAAGACAAATATTCTTTTCTCAGTTTTCAGCCTTTCTGTGTCTCCCCTGTCCTCACAAACATCTTATAGTTGGAACCACATGAAAGTCAAGTTACAGAAAACCTACTCCACATCCTGAAGACTGCAGCTTGGATGCCGAAAGACATCACACAGAAGCTTTGCTCCTTCATCTTGTAGGAAGTTTAATGCCAGGTCCAGATGTCTCAGGCTCTTATTGTAGAGAAGAGAAGTGGAAAGACATCTGCTGCTAAGTGAAGTCAAATGGCAGCGCCTCAGCCTATAGGAAGGACAATGTCAGGAGAGATGGATCATCGCTGTACTGCCCAAAGACATACTTTCAAAAAGGTTTCATGTTACAATCCCTTGTCTACTGCCAGCACTCCATCTCATATCATTCACCATCACTCCCAGCCTCTCTCATTTGGGACATGTAGGTTTACAACAATTTGGACTACAAACTAAATTCATGTTCCTTATCATAAATCAAGTATTATTTACATTGCACAAAAATACATAGCTGCATGGAATAGCTGAGGAGCCAGATGAAGTAGAATAGGCATAATCATAAAGTATGTACCCTTTGTTGTAATCAAAGTAGCACTCTGAGTTTGTAAGGAAAAGGAATATTATGGCATTAATATTTTTGTACAACGTATCTTCTATATGGGGGAAAGAAATTTAAGCTTTGTATCTAAACTTAGGATAATTGAACATGTAAAATGTTAAAAATTAAACCATATAGAATAGGGGATGACTTTAATAAAAGGAAAAGTGTGTGTAATTTTGATAAAACCTCTAGAAGTTATGAAGCAGAATCTGACTCCACAAAATTCTATATTCTAAAAAATGATAAAGTGGTAAATAAAGCAATAACAAAAAGTATTTGACTTAAATAAAACAGCAAATAATATTTTTAGCTGTATTTTATAACATGCAACAGAAAAACATCCACAAGAAAACAGCCTATGAAGAGGCAATTCCTAGAACTTAATAGGCCAAAACACTTGAAAAGATGCTCAACATCAAATTACTTCAAAAGTTATTTTTGAACTATGTAATTAATACTGATCAGAAAGATTTTGACTCCCTAGGGAGGGTTCTAAAACTCAGGGCCCTAAACTACCGCTGGGAATATAAGCCATCCACATGGCAGGTAATTTAACCATATCTGACAAAAACCATGCTTCATTAATTCCATGTCTAGGAAATTATCTGACAAAAATGAACAGATTAAACACACTGTGATCCAGCCACATAGTGGCTGTCGTATTTGTGTTTAGTGCTGTTTACGTATTTACATGGTCATCATAGCCCAGATTATGCAGTTGAACAGATCAGAGATGTTAGTTCTGTTTTTTTGTTTCGTTTTTGATAGGCAGAGAGAGAGAGAGAAAGGTCTTCCTTCCATTGGTTCACCCCCCAAATGGCCACTATGGCCGGCGCTCTGCGCCGATCCGAAGCCAGGAGCCAGGCGATTCCTCCTGGTCTCCCATGCAGATACAGGGCCCAAGCACTTGAGCCATCCTCCACTGCCTTCCCAGGCCACAGCAGGGAGCTGGACTGGAAGAGGAGCAACTGGGACAGAATTCGGTGCCCCAACTGGGACTAGGACCCGGGGTGCCAGCGCTGCGGGTAGAGGATTAGCCTAGTGAGCTGTGGCGCCGGCTGAGACTTTAGAATTCATCATTTTCTTGTGAAACATTAGGCAAGTCACATTATCTTTCTAAACCCCATTTTCCTCACCTATACAGCAAGGTACCTACAACTCAAATGGCCAACTTGACACCATTAGGTACCATTGTATATAGATAAAAAAGAAAAAATCGGGTACAGCGTCCAGAAATGACACAATAAATGGTCATTACTAATATCATCATCATCATCTTATCATTAAGGTAAATAGCAGGAAAAAGCAAACGACATAGGTTCCTATTATTTGCCCATTTTAAATACATTTTTAAATGTTTATTATACCAGAAGAACGAAAACTGGTAGTTACTTACACAAGGCTCTGTAGAGTACACTGTGGGTGCTGCAAAGCATCACTCATAAACTTTACTCCACCATCTCCTAAGACATTATCTGTCAAACATAAATGTGTCAGCCTTGTATTGGTGATGAGAGCCAAAGAAAGATCCTCACAACCAGCTTCTGTGAGGCCACAGCTTTCTAAGCTGCAAACACAAGATAGGAAGGGATCTGTCAATTCCAAGTTCATGCTTCTCTTCTTCAGGGGGAAATTATCTGTCGCCCACAACCCTATACCTGTACTAAGAATCAACCTGAACACATTTCCTTAGATTCCATTGCAGCTGTGTATAGGGTATGCTGAAACAAGGCACAGAAGGGGAGAGGAGAAGCCTAGATGAGAATGAAAGTAAGAGGTCAATCAGAAAGAAATGTTTCCAAAAGTCGAGTCAAAGAAGAAGGAAATAGAGGGAGACAAGTGGGGTGTATACAGATCTCACACAGAATTGACAGATGAGCTGGTCAGTGTCAGGACCCAGACAGTTTCCCCATTCAGATCATAAGTAAGCTATGCGGAACTGAACAAAACAACTCACGACAGTCTCTCCAGAGGACACTTCGGGTGTCTTAAGGCCTCACATAACAGCTTCACTCCGTCATCTAACAGATTATTGGTTGACAGATTCAGAAATCCCAGACTCTGGTTTCTAATAAGAACCTTGGATATATTTAAACAACAAACTGTAGTTAGGTCACAGGACTCTAATCTGGAAAAAAATATAGAAAAACAGAAATGATCATTTCCCAGAAAAGGATTACAGTCACCATCCAGTCATCAGACCCTGCCTGAAAATCAAGCTGCTCCATGTAGAATAGGAAGTATTTCACTAAAGCATTAGGTTTTGATAGAGTTAAGGAAGGGAGAGGAAGAATCTTATCTCTCCCTTCTCCAATCCCCTGTGAAAATACGTATGAAAGATTTTCAAAAATCTTTAATTGATGACAGACTTTAATCTATGAAGAATTCCCTCAAACTACATCTTAGAAGATAATCTAAGGATGACTGAACACTTGTACACTGACTTCTGAGACATAAGAGAATGACTGAAGTCAAAAGCAGAAGTTGCAACCCTCACAAGCTCATTTGTTTATGGGAATCAACTCATGATTTCTGAGGAACCCAGTCTTTAAGACTAAAAACAAGAATTAAACCAGAAATAAAACTGTTTCTGGGGCCGGCGCTATGGTGTGTTGGGTAAAGCTGCCACCTGCAGTGCCAGCATCCTATATGGGCGCTGGTTCCAGTCCCAGCTGCTCCACTTCTGAGCCAGCTCTCTGCTATGGCCAGGGAAGACAGAAGATGACCCAAATCCTTGGGCCCCTGCACTGGTGGGGAAGACACGGAAGAAGCTCCTGGCTTCTAGCTTAGGATTGGTGCAGCTCCGGCTATTGTGGCCATCTGGGAAGTAAACCAGTGGACGGAAGGCCTTTCTGTCTCTCTCTGCCTCTGCCTTTCTGTAATTCTGCCTTTCAAATAAACACATAAATCTTTTTTAAAGAAAACTTTCTAAAAATACAGCAAGGCAGATACAGCAGCATTAAAAAGGGGTATGGAAGAAATAAGTATTAGGAGCATATAAGCCTTGTTCTGTTCATCCCTGCTATGTCATAACAGTGGATATAAGCTAGCTCTCTGAACAGCAAGTCCAGGATGGTAGAGTATTTGAACAAAAATCTCAGTTGCAATGAAAAGCTCAAAACTTACCTCAGACTCTGCAGTTTACACCTTGGGTGTTTGAGAGCTTCACATAAGGCCTTTACTCCATTATCCCCTATATCACTGCCAGTCAGGTCCAGGTGCATCAGATGCTGGTTCTGAGTCAGAAAGTTAGAGATGCCCAGGCAACCATCAGGAAAGGAGACAAATCTCAACCTTCAAAAGAAAAATATGCAGGAGGCTTTACAAAAATCATTTCTGTCTCTGATTACAATAATCCCTTTCTTTTCTATCTAAATCTTGGATATTATATCAATATTGCCTTATTTTACTCTCATCTCTTATCTTACACTGGGTATCTCAATGAAGTCAGATCATAAAACTGAGTTTTAGGATACTGCTTAGAAAATCAATTAGGTTACAACTTTGACTTCCATCTATAGCCTGACAATTGATCGATTTTTTTTTTTTTTTTTTTTTTGACAGGCAGAGTGGACAGTGAGAGAGAGAGACAGAGAGAAAGGTCTTCCTTTGCCGTTGGTTCACCCTCCAATGGCCGCCGCTGCAGCCGGCGCACCGTGCCGATCCGATGGCAGGAGCCAGGATCCAGGTGCTTTTCCTGGTCTCCCATGGGGTGCAGGGCCCAAGCACCTGGGCCATCCTCCACTGCACTCCCTGGCCATAGCAGAGAGCTGGCCTGGAAGAGGGGCAACCGGGACAGAATCAGGCGCCCCAACCGGGACTAGAACCCGGTGTGCCGGCGCCGCAAGGTGGAGTATTAGCCTATTGAGCCACGGCGCCGGCTCAATTGATCGATTTTTTAACATAAAAGAAAAAGGTTGATAACATCAGGAAAAGAAGAACAGGAGTCTCTTAGATCCTTAATCCATGAAAAGACTACCAAAATATTATTAGGGCCACTTAAAATACTGAAATTATAATATTAATTCATGGGGCCAGCGCTGCAGTGCAGCAGGTTAAAGTCCCGGCCAGCAGTGCTGGCATCCCAAAGGGGCACCAGTTCGAGTCCTGGCTGTTCCACTTCCAATCCACCTCCCTACTAATGTGCCTGGAAAACAGCAGAGGCTGGCCCAAGTCCTTGGGCCTCTGTACCCATGTGGGAGACCTGGAAGAAGTTCCTGGCTCCTGGCTTCAGATCAGCTCAACTCTGGCTGTTGCGGCAATTTGGGGAATGAACCAGCAGATGGAAGATCTCTCTCTACCTCTCTAACTTTCAAATTAATGTATCTTTAAAAATATGTTAATGTAAGGCTAAAGTATGGTGGCTAAGACAGAGACCCTTATATTCTAAAAGAGGAAGGCATTTAATCCAAAAGGAGGCACTGGCTATTGTTAGAGTTTGGTTTGGTGACACTAAGTGAATGAACAATGATAGGCAAGATATTTAGGATGAGTATAAACGATTTCCAAGAATATTTTAGTCATGACATATATATACAATTACCTTACTACATCTATCTGCAAGACTGCAGTTACTCTAGTTACTGAACTCGAAAGTCAGCACTCACTAAATTGCTAAGATTTCTTAGGAAATATTTGGAGGAAGCCTGTTCCTCCCAAAAGCCCATCTATTTTCAGTGCCAATGGAAACAAGAATCTATCATTTTTTCAGCACCAAATGGACCTTGGGCACATTGAATAACTCTAAATACAAGGGAAATTAGAATCAATTCCAGCTCTAGGGAGATCCAGTAGACAATAGAAAAAGAGCTATATAAATAATTTTTAAAATGTGAGAGTATCTGGAATCACATTAAGATAAAGACTGACAACAGCAAATGTTGGCAAGGATGAGTAGTTCAAACTTTGACATATGTTACATTGCTGGAGGAACTAGGAAATCAATCACTTTGAAGAACAGTTTGATGACTTCAAGAGTGTAACCAACATCCATGAACCAGCAATTCCATGCCCAAGTATTAGCTCACGAGTTGAAAACATGTCATAAAACAAGAAGACTTC
This sequence comes from Oryctolagus cuniculus, assembly GCF_051225735.1. Lineage (NCBI taxonomy): Eukaryota > Metazoa > Chordata > Mammalia > Lagomorpha > Leporidae > Oryctolagus > Oryctolagus cuniculus. Next base: position 59,445,850 of record NC_142867.1, read on the forward strand.
TTATCCATTTATATTCAAAATTAGTATTGATAATTCCCCAGCCAAAATATTTAGATTGGTTGAATGTATAAAAAGCCAAGATCCAAATATATGTTGCCTATAAGAAAGTCACTTTACAAATAAAGATACACATAGGCGCAAAGTAAGGGGCTAGAAAAAGATATAGTAGGCAAATGGAAACCAAGAATGAGCAGGAGTAGCTTATACTAGTATCAGATGAAACAGACTTTAAGTCAAACACTTAAGAGACAAGCACATTATATATTGATGAAAGGATTGACTCAGAAAGGAGATATAACAACCATAAGCATATATGCATACAAAACAAGTCCACCCAGATACACACAGCAAACACTATTAGACCTAAAGGGAGAGATAGGCTCCAATAGAATAGAGGGAGACTTCAACACCCCACTGTCATCCAGACAGAAAAAAAAAAAAAATCAGTGAAGATATCAGACTTGAATCACACTACTGAACAAATAGACCTAACACATTTACAGACAACTTTACAGAACACTTCACCCAACAGTTACAGAATACTACAGATGAAGCAGCACCACAATGAATAGTCTCTAGGATAGGTCATATATCAGGCCACAAATCAAGTCTCAACAACTACAAAAAGACAAACTATACCATGTATATTCTTAGATCATAGTGAAATAAAGCTAGCAATCTTACAAATACATGGAAATTAAACACGTTACTGAAATGACTGATGAGTCATTGAAGAAATTAAAAAGGAAACAATTTTCTTGAAATAAATGAAAATCTACCATATCAAAACCTGTGGGATACAGCAAAAGCAATATTAAGACAAGTATTTACAGCATTAAGTGCTTTTATTTAGAAAGAAAAGTTCAAATGATCTAAGGTTACATCTCGAGGACAGAACAACAAGAAAAAAATTAGAAGGAAGCAAGAATAAAGATCAGCACAGAAATAAACTGAAACTAAAAAAAAATTAGAGATCAAAGTTTTTTTTTTTTTCAAAAAAAACCTAAAGACAAACCTTTAGCCAGTCTGAAAAGCAAAAAGGAAACACTCAAAATTAGAGATAAAGGAGACATTACAACTGACATTACTAAAATAAAAAGGATCATGAGATAGCACTATGAGCAACCATACACTAACAAATTGGAAAACTTCAAAGAAATGGATAAATTCTTGCATTCACAGAATCTACCAAGATCAGAAAAAGAAAAAAAAAGACCCATAACAAAAAGCAATTAAAAATCTTCCATAAGGAGTCGGCCTTGTGGCATAGTGGGTAAAGCTACCACTGATGCCAGCATTCCATATGGGCAGTGGTTCATGTCTCAGCTGCTCTACTTCTGAACCAGCTCCCTGCTAATGGCCCAGGAAAGGCAGCAGCAAATGACCCACCACTTGGGCCCTTGCATCCACGTGGGAGACCCAGATGGAGCTCCTGGTTTGGCTTGACTCAGCCTTGGCCCTTGCGGCCATTTGGGGAGTGAACCAGCAGATGGAAAATTGATTTCTCTCTGTCTACCTCTCTGTCTTTCCCTCTCTCTGTAACAGCTCCTTTAAGGTAAATGAACCCTTAAAAAAAAAAAATCACCCATCAAGGAAAAAAGTCCAGGATCTGATGGCTTTATCACTGAATTGTAGAAAGTATTTAAAGAGGAACTAGGTCCAGTAATTTTCCAACTATTCCAAAATACTGAGCAAGGTGGAACTCTGCAAAAATTTTTGTGAGTCAGTATCACTGATAACCAAAATGGAACAAAGACAACACACACAAAAAAATTAGAGCCCTATATCTTGATGAACATAAATGCACACATTCTACTAGCAGACAAATCCAACACCGCATTACAAAGATCATATATCTTTGTAATGTGGGACTTATCTTGTAAAGTGGGACTTATCCCTTGCAGAGATGGAAGGGTGGTTTAACATTTGCAAATCAATAAATGTCATCACATCAACATAACATTATCACATCAACATAATGAAGAACAAAAACCATAGTCATCAACAGATGTGAAGAAAGCATTTGGTAAGATTCAACATCTCTTTGTGATAAAAACCTTCACAAGTTAGGCGTAGAAGGAACATACCTCAAAATTAAACAGGTTATATTTGTCAACCAACAGCCATTATCATATCAATGTGGAAAAGCTAAAGCACTTCTTAGATCGGGAGCAAGACAAGGACATCCACTTTCACAACTTTTATTCAATATGGTATTGCAAATATTAGCAAGAATAGTTAAGGAGGAAAAAGATAAAGGGCATCAAAATTAGTAAGGAGGTAGTCAAAATATCCATGTTTTCAGGTGACATGATGTTAAGCGTGGAAAATCCTAAGCACTCCATCAAAAAGCTGTTAGAATGATAAACCAATTCAGTGAAGTTGCAAAATAAGCATATAACTCTGGCCTTAGAATCAACCCTTAACGCATTTGGATCTGGCTAAAAAGCCCATGAGAAAATTTCAGGCATGGAAAGCCAAGACACTGTGGCAAAAAATGACCTACATGAAAGATCTGAGTGAGAGCCCAGTGATAAGAAGGGGCCAAAGAAGGAGGTACCTTTCTCTGAAGGGAGGAGAGAACCTCCACTTTGACTATGACCTTGTCTAAATAAGATTGGAGTTGGTGAACTCGAGAGGCTTCCATAGCCTTGGCAGCTCATGACAAGAGCCTCAGGTGATTACTGATGTCATAAATGAGAGTGTCAATTGTTAAATCAACAACAGGAATCACTGTGCACTTGCTCCCCATGTAGGACCTCTGTCCTTAATGCGTTGTACTATGAGAATTAACAGTAAAACTAGTCTTCAAACAGTACTTTATACTTTGTGTGTCTGTGTGGATGCAAACTGTTGAAATCTTTACTTAGTATAGAGTTGATCCTCTGTATATAAAGATAATTAAAAATGAATCTTAATGAAGAATGGGATGGGAGAAGGAGTAGGAGGTGGGATGGTCTGGGGGTGGGAGGGTGGGTACGGGGGGGGGGGGGAAGAACCACTGTAATCCAAATATTGTACTTAGGAAACTTAAATAAAAGCTTTCTATGAAAACATAAATAAAAGCTTTTTTATACACTAATGATGAAATCAACAAAAGGCAAATTTAAAAAATCCACTCACAATAGCCACCAAAAAAAATATTTACAAATAAATTTAACCAAAGTGAAAGAGCTCTACACTGAAAATTATAAAACACTGATGAAAGAAATCAAGGACAAAAAATAAATGAAATAAATGTTATTGCTCATGGATTGGAAAAAATGTCTGTACTACCTCAAGCAATCCTCATATGGATTCAGTATAACAATCAAAATGCCAATCACATTAAGAAATTAGAAAAAAAACATTCCTAGATTTCATATGGAATTACAAAAGACCCAGAATACCCAAAGTTATCCTGAGCAAAAATAATCAAGGTAGAGGCATCACAATCGCTGACTTTAAAGCATACTACAAAGCTATAGTAATTAAAACAGCATGGTACTGCCATAAAAAACACAGATCAATGGAACATAAGAGATATTCCTGAAATTAATCCATGTATATACAGCCAATTGGTGTTTGATAGCAGTGCCCAAACTAGAGAAAGGATAATCTCTTTGATAAATGATGCTGGCAAAATTGGATGTGTGTCAAAGAATGGAATTAGATCCCTACCTTTTAACACTTACAAAAAAAAAAAAAAAGATCAACTCAAGGTAGATCTAAGACCTAAATTTAAGATCTGAGGCTATAAAATCTGGGGTTGAGAATGTACGAAAGTATTTCAAGACATCAGTGTAAGTGATGACTTCTTAGATGAGACCCCCCAAGGTACAGGTAATGAAAAAAAACTAGACAAATGGGATTTTATCAAACAGAGAAGCTTCTGCATGGGAAAGGAAACAAAAGTGAAGAAACAGCTGACTGAATGGGAAAAAAAATCTGCAAACTATCTGACATAGGGTTAATATCCAGACTATAACAGCAATTCAAGAAACTCAGCAATAAAAAACCAATCCATTTAAAAATGGGCAAATGACTTAAATACAGTTCTCAAAAGAAATTTAAATAGTCAGGAAATATCTGGAAAAAAATGCATAACATCACTAGCCATCAAGAAAATGAAACTCAAAACCACAATGAGGTATCACTTCACCCCTGTAAAAGAATTGTTATATCCCAAAGACTAACAAATGTTACTGAGGATGTGCAGAAGGGAAACTTTAAAAAATAGTTTTATTTGAAAGTCAGAGAGAGTCAGAGGAGTTAGAGAGAAAGAGAGATTGACCGATTTTCCACCCACTGGTTCACTACCCAAATGGCTGCTAAGGCCAGGGCCGATCCAGGATGACATGAGGAGCCTGGAATTCCTTCTAGGTTTTCCACATGGATGTAGGGGCCTAGCACTTGGGCAATCCAGTGCTTTCTCAGGCTTATTAGCAGGGAGCTAGATTGTGACTGGAGCATCTAGGAATTGAATCCGCATCCACACAGGTTGCTGGCATAGCAGAAGTTAGCTTAACAAGCTAAGCCCCAACACCGGCCCCAAAAGGGGAACTCTTGTTGATCATGTAAATTAGAGCAGCCACTGTGGAAAACACAGTATAGAGATTTCTTAGAATATTAGAAATATGCTTGTCATATGATCCAGCAACCCCATTAGCTGGGTTTATGACCAAAAATCATGAATGAATTGTATCAAAGAGATACTTGCACCAACATGGTTTATAGCAGCACTATTCACACTAGACAAAATATGGAATCAACCAAGGTGGCCATCAGATGAATGAAGAAAAATGTTATACACACACACACTTTCTTGTGCACACAATGGACTAATATTCAGCCATAAGAGAATAAAATATTAACATTTACATCCA